>NW_006778737.1:901172-963019 GCF_000442215.2 Lipotes vexillifer | reverse complement strand
TTCCTGGGAGCAAACACAGGACTTAGCACATAACAGATGCTCAACAAATTTTTGTTGATGTGAAGAAATAATAGAACAATTCTAGTGAGACGGACAAGGACAGCTCTGGTTGCTTTCCAGTCTCTGCCTGTGTTCACACTCATCATCTGATAGAGGAGGAAGAGGAGGAGATGGTGGACTTCTTTGGGGGTTGAAGACTCCAGATATCTCTGGATTCCACTGTAACCTCATGCCAGTGATTCTGGTCCTTTGGTAGCTTTCTGCCAAGTAGAATCAGGAGACTTAGCAAGTCACAGATCTAGGGACTCGAGAAATACTTGCCTGATTGATTAAGCTGGGGATATAGAAGAGAGGTAAATGTATCTTTGAAGAGCTTCATTGTGTCTGTGGATGGAATTTCTTTTCTTTTTATAAAGAGGATAATGTATTTTCCATACCCAACCTCATTGACTTCCTTGGTCATAAGTTCATTTCAAATATAATTTTCTTCAGTTCAAATAATGACTTTTCTGAATCTTGGTGTTTATGGCTAGAACATAGGAAGGTTGGAGATGTCTAAGGTTCTTTCCAGCATTCTGGTTCTGTGATTACATCAGCACCTTGGACGATTAGAACAAATTTAAATTACCCAAGTACAAAGCAGCTCTAAAAATGGAATATCTTTAAGTGAATTAGATTTTCTTTCCAGTCTAATCTCTTCTTCCAAGTTAAAAAAATCTGAACTTTGTGTCTAAATTTCTAAGCCTTGATATACAGAGACATTTAGAAAAAAAAAAAAAAAGGAAATTTAAAGAGAAACAAACTGTAGCAGCATGAATAAGAACAATAATGCAAACCAATTATCCTAGAGCTTAATAGTTTCCCGTAATTTCTTAGGCTTTCTTAGAACTATTCATTTACATAGCTTGGTTAAAGGTTTTGCATAACATGGTAGAAATGATAAGGTTAACATGTGCTATTTGATGGCATTTTTTTCTTTCCTCAAAGCCATAATCCTTGTTTACATTTCAACTTTGTTTTATCGTTTGTTTCACAGCGAAAACGGAAGCAAAGCGCCCAGGATGAAGATGCCATTAGCCTTTGTAGTCTTGATATAAGTGTAAGTACAGTGCTTTCTGTGTCCCTGCCATGAGAATACTTTTCATCTCTGAATGTATTTGTTAATATGCTGTGTGCTTTAAGTGGGCTTCCAGGATCCAACTGTGGAAGTTGCAACCTGGGAGGAAACTCTCTTTAAAAAAACATTTCATTTTACTGGAGAAAGCTGTGTTGCCAACTTAAACTTCAAAGCCAAGCTGTTTATTGCCTGTGTCTTTTCTCTCATAAAATGAATTATGAAGTCAGTACATCTGTGTAGAATCTAGATAAATGCTTCTGTGCCATGTTAGAGGCTTGGTCCAGAAGATGGACCAGATGTTTGTCCCCTTTGGGGGAAGTTGGCAGGTTGGCCCAATTCAGGCATCTGGTGGCTCAAAGGCCAGAAGAAGTCTCTAGCAACATGGCTGAGGGAGTGGCTTTGGATTCAACAGCTCTTAGTTTGAATCAAGATTCTATACTTAACAATTGTGTGACCCCTATCCTCACCTCTATTTCCTCATCTAGAGAAGACTTAACCTAACAGGATTGTTGTGAGGATCAAACAAAACAATAAAAGTGAGACTACCAAGCACATTGCCTGGTACATACTAGGCACCCACCAAATGTTAACCTCATTGTGTTTTCCTTTAAAAGCAGAAGTTTGCAAGAGATGTTTAAGTGACCTGGTAGTTGTGTGCTAGTGATGATTGAGGTTGAAAGCTTTCTTGGATTTTTCAGGCCCACATCCTTGGATGCTTAATTTTAGTAGCTTTCTTTGCATGGCCTCCTTGTCTCCCTACTGACACGATTGAGAAGCCTACCTGGGCTCCTGACGCTCCCATCATCCAGGGGCTGGGGGAACCCTCCCTAGGCTCCCCATGTCTCTTCATCTTTCACACTCCCTTGAAGTTTAATCACTGTGCACAGTGTATCCATCTAACATTAGGCCCTGGTCTTTCTCCTCTACAGAGGCCACAAAAGTCATTGTTGTGAGATGAGGCGTCTATGCTAAGAATTAAGAACTGGGTCGTTGTCCTGGCTGTGCCTATAACTAATGATGTAACCTTCGAAGTCACTTTCTCTCTCTGGGCCTCATCTGTTAAAAAGATAGATTTGAAATCAAGTCTTCTAAAACCATTGTGAAAATTTGAAACTTCATTGAACACAGATTATTGGGTTTTCATCTGATGACATTTATTTACCAATATAACTGTGCTCTCTTAGTTATTTTTAATTGTGGCAGAGTTTTCTGTGATGCAAACAGCCATCATGGAGTGAACCTGAGCTAGCATTAATGTACTCGCACATCTTTATTTTACCATATGGTGTTTGTTCCAGTCTTTAGACCATCAGGTTGATGGAGTTGGACCAGTTATTAGGTTGCCATGGTAACAGGACAAAAAAGATGATGGTCTTCTGGGTTTTACTTTACTCACTGAATGTTTTATTGTTGACAAGTGAAGTCTTTGGAACTTCCCTTATTGGCAACAACTTTTTGGTGTTTGAATGTTTTCAATTTTGTGGCAATTATTAGAATCATTGATGTTCAGAATATGTAGAGCCCTTAGCCATCATGTTGTCCAATCCCCTCACTTTGAAAATGAAGAAGTAGAAGCCCAGGGAGGTGTAGTGATTTAATAAGATCTTAATCTAGGTCATTTCTAAGATCATGCCTATTATACACTTTTCCTCAACTATGTTTATTTTTCAGGAAAACCTGTCTCTAGAAGCTTTATTCAAAGAACCACTAAACTCTCTTATATGAAAGGATTATTTGCAACCACTTGTTGTGATATGGTTTTTGTGCTGATTGGCATCCATGACCTTGCCTTCTCGTCAAAGTCATCTAAGCTCATGTAATGAATAATTTGATGTCTTTTCTCCTTATGCAGCTGTAGAAGGTATTCTCTCTCTCTTTTTCTCTCCCTCTCTCGGTCCTTCTCTCTGTCTCTCTCCCTCTCTCTCTCTAACCATCTCATACCATGTTTTGTCACAGTTAAGAGACTTTTATGGAAAAGAAGTCTGCCTTTGTGCTCAAGGAGTCAGCTATGGCCAAACTCCTTTCTGATTGGCCTGACATTTTTCCTGAATCTTGGCAAATAGATTCCAGAACCGGGGCAGAGTTTCCTCCAAATATTGTCACATAGTATTATAATCATTATAAAACTTAGAAGAATCCTAGAAGTTGTTGGAGGACATGAAAAATGGTGTTTTGCAGTTTTACTGACAATCCAAGCTGTATGGAGATGACAGGATGTGTGACATATCCAAATGTGGCCATGGAGGAAGTGTCACTAATTTTCAGTGCCTTGCACCTAACAGGCACTCAGTAGAGATGACTTGAATTGAATGAAGTAATGGGTGGAACCACTCACGAGAAGATTGTAGCCATAAAGGCTACAATGTCTAAATAAATATCTGAGTCCAATAAATTAACTTCTCTAATAGATAAATGGCTTTGTAGTCTCCCTAAAGGTGCTTTTAAATGGTGATATTCAGTAGTCACAGTCCCTTAACTAACCAGCAGCATTAATGAAGAGTTGTTTTGAGCCTGTTTCTATGTGTAGTGGAAAGTAACTGAAAAAAAGGTGGGTTCCAATGGATGACTCATACTGGAGGATGTGAGGGTTTGGGAAAGTAATATTAGTAACGCTCAATTTTGATTCCACTTAATAAGTGGAAAGATGTTCACCATATGTGTGCTCTGAACAAGAAGTTGCTAGATGGGGGGCAGGGGTCTTTGGGGGATCATGGTCAGGTTTCCATTGAGTCCTAGCCCCATGCTGCATAGTGAGCTCTTGGTAAATACTTGTTGTTAAAATTCATCAACCAATAACAAAACAAAAAACAAAAAAAACAGTGAGCCTTCCTAATGTGTACGTGGAATTCAACACACATACCCCCCTTAAAGAACTATATCTGTGACATAAAGTTGGGAAATGTTAACACAGAAACTTTCCCCCTTTGATTTAAAAGCATATATAGGTGTCTGAGTGATGATAACACCAAACATTCCCATTAACATCTTGCTTTATTTTAAAGCATCAGATGACAATTCTGATAGGTACCTGGAAAGGGAGTTTTCCTTCTAAACTCCTCTGCAACCTCCTGTTGAATTTAGGCTTAGAGACCAAACGGGAGGGGGTTAGCTAAGAAAAGAGCTTATCTTTACAGAACGGGGATCCTCAATTGTTTGGGGTGGGGGTGTTATGGGCTCTTTTGAGAATCTGGTGGTAGCACTGGGCTCCAGAAAATTTTACAGGATTGATGTGTGACGTCATGGGCCCCAGGGGGCCCAGCCAAGACCCCACGTTAGGAGTTCCTCTTAAAATGGAAATTGGAATGGTCTTAAGGCATGGTGACGTATCTCCACAGAATTATTATCCCACCCTCCACCTCCAGCACTTGGCGAAAAATGAATTGTGACTGGAGAGTCCACACTAGTTGACAATATAATTGGTGTCTATTTTTTCCCACCACTTTATCCAATCCACTGGCTGAGCCCCCAGCTTCCTGGCAGGATAGAACGCAAACTATTCCAGGGGAAAAAAAAAAGCAAACTATATTTTTGAGTACTTTTGAAAACAACTTGCAGAGTGGAGAGTGCTCCCAGCAGCCGCCTACAATTCTCCTCTCACATCAGAGGATATGAGTGGGATGGTTTCAGGGACATCGCTTCCCCCACAGCACTTTTCCAGTTTAAATTCTAGTGGGTGAGAGATGCCTGAGGGAAGAGCTGGGTTTCATGTTCCCTCAAGGAAGGCCCTTGGCAGAGGAGCCAGGTGTGCCCCTGACGCAGGGCACTGCTTAGCACCAAGCATCCTTTATCAAAAAACATATGAGTTTTGGTGTGGGCGTAAAAATAGTTTCCCGTGAAGAAACAACGTAAAAGATAAAAAGGAATATGTGTTCTCTGTAGAAAATTTGGAAAATGTGAACAATAGAATTCACTGATACTCTCACCTCAAAAGTAGTGGCTACATTTTGATGTATCACCTTCCTGACATTATACACACACTCACTTAAAACTTTTTCATTATGAAATATGGCAGACATACAAAGTGGTATAAAGGATAATGTAAAATTCCATGTAGTTACCAAGAAATATGCCCTTAACAACAACGCCACAGGCCCTTGTAAACCCCTTTCTCTGCTGAGTTTAATGTTTATTGTTACCTTCCCTGTCTATAAACTTGCTACGTCCATGTATCCCCAAATGACACATATATTTTCAACCGACTTTTAAAGTTTATATAAGCACACAGTTTTAAGAAATTGATATCATAACACATATTAATTTATTCCTGTATTTTCCATTTACTATATTGAGATCCTGTCACCACATCCTGAAATATTCTTCAAGACCATTATTTTAAGTAACCATACTTTGTCAAACGGATGCATCAGATTTATTTAACCAGTCCTTTCGTGGATATTTAGATAAGTTACAATTTTTCACTATTATAAATAACACTGTTGGGCATCCAAGAATATCTTTGTGTGTTCTTTTATCAGTAGGATAAAATATAAAATTCCTGGCTAAAAAGGAATTAATCTTTTTAAAACCTGTGAACAGGTTTATACCCCTTCTGGCAGTGAAAGGTGGAAATGTAGTTCAGGGCAGCTGAGTGTCTTGTTCGGAAACTCAGAATGGGGCATTGTTTTCAGTTTTCTCTCCCACATCACTCTTGCAACTGTATTGCTGGTCCCTTGCTAAGTGTAACTTTATATGGGACATTTGCTTACACCCCCTCTTTAGGAGGAGCCCCTTCTGTTGCCCCTGGCAGGGCCCAGGCCTTGCCTGTGCTTTCCAGTTACTTACCCTGTTATATGGATGCTCAAAGCGCAAGAGTTGATATACTGATAGAGGGGGAAGCTTTCCTGTCTCGATGAAGCTAAATGACATTTCATTGCTAGGATATGTTAAACTAGACATGGAACAGCAGCAGGATTATATTATCTCTGCTCAGCAGAGTCCAGATAATTAAAAAAGATATCATTTCTGTGGTTTTGTTTCTCTTGGTCTGTCCTGGAACTTGCTAACTGGGGAGATTAGCCTTGCCCTGGCCAGCGTGGGGCCTTGATGAATTATGTGGGAGATTTTAATAATGCTCTTATCGCCGAGGAGACCAGGCCTGCCCCTGAGACTAGGTTGTCAGTAGCGCATACCTGTGTTTAACCTGATGGCATTTTTTCTATTTGGGATTTATGATCTGCTCTTGCTGCCTACGAAATTATTTGGGCCTAAGGTAGTGGAGACCCTATGTTGAGTCCCAACCCAAGTCTCTGATGGCAGATGTGCTTATTGTTGACACAGGCACATTTTATCGTGCCTTTGGCCTAATTGATTAGGTTGTGGACTGTAATCATTTCGTTGTGTACTCACTGTGGTCTTTTCTCTGTGATCCACCTCTTGAAAAGCACAGTGACAGAAAAATTCCAAGGAGCTTCAGGACACACTCTCAGAAGTTAATGATGTAACAAAGTGTCCATCATCGTTTATTGCTCCCCTTCAGTGACCCCGATGGGGCCCATGATTATTGAGGGTTCCTGTGTTCTGAGAATACCTATTTGTTTGAATTTGTTATCAGAATTACAAACTTTGGAGCTTAGAGACTAAACATCAGTCTGTACCTCAATTTCCTCACCTATAAACTGAAATCGTAGCAGTGCCTTGCCTTGGAGTTGTAAGGATTAAAATGAGTTAATTCATGTAAAGCACTTAGTACCTGGCCCCTGGGCAAGCGCAAAACGTACTAGCTATTGTTGCTGTTGATTTCATAATACAAAATTGATTTTATGGTTAAATTTGAGGGTGTTTATTGTTGGTACAAGTGTCCCATACATAGAACTGATTATGAAATTTAAAAAAAATACCAGGATATAAAGAGATGTATATGAGGAGTTTTATTACAGCAGTTTTAAATAATAGCCAAAAGCTGGAAACAGCATGAATGACCAAATTATATAGAGACTTATAAATATATTACAAAATATAAGTGTAAAACACAATTACAGAGCGCATTACTATATAAGTTATGCTTCTAGATTTATATATATATTTGTCCACATGAAAGAATAAGCATGGAAGAACATACAGTACATTGTGGATAGTGGTTACGTTGGGAGAATGGGATTATAGGAAGGGGTGGTTGAGTTCCAGGGGTTCTTAACCTTTCGCATGTTGTGAAACCTATGAACCTTCCCACCCTCAAGACTATTTATATGTGCTTAAATTAAAATACATAAGATTAGAACAAAACCCAGTTGTACTGAAATACAGTTATCAAAATATTTAAAAACAAATTTGTGGTAAGAGTTACATGTGTGCTTCTTAATTAATGCATTAAGTAACAAGATCCATCTGGCAACAAATCTAATAACTAATATACCTTCCATGAGATGATAAGAGTAAATGATATTTTGAAATACCCACGCCATCCACACTGTGATTTGAAAACATAGTGATTTCCATGGTGACAAAGTCACAGGTCTGCTAATGCTTCTGTGATTTGTGGTCTCCACTCATACTTGGAAGGAAATGCTACATTTTGCTTGTTAGTAAAACTGAAGATGTTCAGTTTTACTTCAGTTTTACTTCAGTTTTACTTTACTTTTGCTTCAGTAAAACTGAAGATGTGTTTTTTTTCCATCCAAGCTACTGAATTGAATCCATGGACTCTGGAAGATTTTAGATTAAGAATCCCTGTTTAAGATACTAAATCTGTTGTGATAAGCTTTGTATTGTATTACTTTAGTAATTCAAATGTCTAAAATTTAAAAAAAATACAACAAATATAATCGATTTGACCTGTTAATATACGAGGTTGTTAGTGTTTTAAAAGGGGGAATGTAAAACATTATATAAAAGCAAGGGGGCTTCCCTGGTGGTGCAGTGGTTGAGAGTCTGCCTGCCGATGCAGGGGACGCGGGTTCGTGCCCCGAGCCGGGAGGATCCCACATGCCGCAGAGTGCGGCTGGGCCCGTGAGCCATGGCCGTTGGGCTTGCACGTCTGGAGCCTGTGCTCCGCAACGGGAGAGGCCACAACAGTGAGAGGCCCAAGTACCGCAAAAAAAAAAAAAAAAGAAAAAAAAAGCAAGGGATGGGGATTAATGATGATAATGTTTTTAGGAAGACCTTGCAATAACCGTTAAATCAATTCTCTATACTTGGTGTTTATATTTTCCTTTGAGACCAGCTTGGCTTTTTGAAATAGATGACTTAAATCACCCCAGTAGTTTAGTAGAAGATCTTTTGTGCTTTTTCTGCTATTGGAAAATAATTTTAGGGTAGAAAAATGTTCTTATTTTTAAAAGATGAATACTGAAGTATTTAGATTGTCATGATATCTGTAGTTTACTTTTTAAAAAAATTTATTTATTTAATTATTATTATTTTTTGGCTACGTTGGGTCTTCATCGCTGTGCTCAGACTTTTTCTAGTTGCGGTGAGCAGGGGCTACCCTTGGTTGCGGTGCACAGGCTTCTCATTGCGGTGGCTTCTCTTGTTGCGGAGCACAGGCTCTAGGCACACGGGCTTCAGTAGTTGTGGCACGTAGGCTCAGTAGTTGCGGCTCGCGGGCTCTAGAGTGCAGGCTCAGTAGTTGTGGTGCGTGGGCCTAGTTGTTCCGCAGCATGTGGGATCTTCCCGGACCAGGACTCGAACCTATGTCCCCTGCATTGGCAGGCGGATTCTTAACCACTGTGCCACCGGGGAAGCCCTGTAATTTACTTTTGAATACTTTATCGTAAGTTATAAAGTGAGATTTTTAAAAGAAAAAGAAATTATTTTTAATTACACAAGCAACACTGCATATATATTTGCATAATTTTAAAAAAATCAGAGAACAGAGATAGAGCTGACTGCCCCTTAATCATCCACGGTCCCACTTACCTTCTTAGGTATAATCACGGTTATCAATTTAGTCTCCTCACAGATATTTAAATATATTTAGATATATAGATAGATACAGCTATAAAAATTAGCTTGTGGTGGCTTTGTAAAGACATGTGTTGTCATTTTTAGCTTTACTCTGCAATTTGCTTTTATTTTCTTTTAAATTGTCTATTTTTTAAGAGCAGTTTTAGGTTCACAGCAAAATTAAGCAGAAAGTACAGAGAATTTCCACATAGCCTCTGTGCCCACACGTGCACAGCCTCCCCCTAATATTGACATCCCCTACCAAAGTGGTACATTGTGACAACTGATGAACTTACATAGACACATCATTATTACCCACAGTCCATAGTTTACATTAGGGTTCACTCAGTGTTGTGCATTCTGTGGGTTTGACAAATGTGTGATGATATATCCACCATTATGGTATCTTACAGAATAGTTTTACTGCCCTAAAGATGCCCTGTGCTCTGCATATTCATCTCCTCCTCTTCCCAGCCCCTGGCAACCACTGATCTTTTTTCCTTTTCCAGAATGTTATACAGTATGTAGCCTTTTCAGACTGGCTTTTTCATGCAGTAATATCCATTAAGTTTCCTCCATGTCTTTTTGTGGCTTGAGAACTCATTTCTTTTTTTTTTAATCACGAAAATAATATTCCATTGTATGGATATACCATGTTTATTTATCCATTCGCCTAGTGAAGGATATGTCTCATTGTATTAGCTGCTGCTTATTTTTGCATAAGACAAATGGGTCATAGTTTATTTTAACGTGATTCTCCACTGAGGAACATTTTTGTTGTTTCCAGTATTTCCCAGTTACAAACAGTGACCATCCTCATATTCCAGAGCAAGTAGTAAGGTAGATGCAAAAAACTACCTGTGGACACTTCCTATTTTAATGTTAGTGTGAATAATATTAAATTGCCATTTTACAGTTCATCTTCTTGTGCAAACAATTAAAAACCAAACTGTTACCAAATGCAGATCTGAACAGGCTGTGAAAATTAGTGGAGAGGGAAACTTATTTGTCTCCATCATGTAGGTTTCGTTTATTTATTTATTTTTGCCTTCTTATTTATTTATTTTTTAAACGTCTTTATTGGAGTATAATAGCTTTACAATGGTGTGTTTCTGCTTTATAACAAAGTGAATCAGCTATACATATACATATATCCCTATATCTCATCCATCGTGCGTCTCCCTCCCACACTCCCTATCCCAGACTTCTAGGTGGTCACAAAGCACCGAGCTGATCTCCCTGTGCTATGTGGCTGCTTCCCACTAGCTATCTATTTTACATTTGGTAGTGTATATACGTCCATGCTACTCTCTCACTTCATCCCAGCTTACCCTTCCCACTCCCCATGTCCTCAAGTCCATTCTCTACATCTCTGTCTTTATTGCTGTCATGCCCATAGGTTCGTCGCAACCATTTTTAAATTTTTTTTTAGATTCCATATATATGTGTTAGCATACAGAATTTTTGTCTTTCTGACTTACTTCACTCTGTATGATGACTCTAGGTCTATCCACCTCACTACAAATAACTCAATTTCATTTCTTTTTATGGCTGAATAATATTCCATTGTATATATGTGCCACATCTTCTTTATCCATTCATCTGCCAGTGGACACTTAGGTTGCTTCCATGTCCTGGCTATTGTAAATAGAGCTGCAATGAACATTGTGGTACATGACTCTTTTTGAATTATGTAGTGGGATTTCTGGGTCATATGGTAGTTCTATTTTTAGTTTTTTAAGGAACCTCCATACTGTTCTCCATAGCGGTGGTATCAATTTACATTCCCACCAACAGTGCAAGAGGGTTCCCTTTTCTCCACACCCTCTTCAGCATTTATTGTTCGTAGATTTTTTTGATGATGGCCATTCTGATTTGTGTGAGGTGATACCTCATTGTAGTTTTGATTTGCATTTCTCTAATGATTAGTGATGCTGAGCATCCTTTTATGTGTTTGTTGGCAATCTGTATATCTTCTTTGGAGAAATGTCTATTTAGGTCTTCTGCCCGTTTTTGGATTGGGTTGTTTGGTTTTTTGACATTGAGCTACATGAGCTGCTTGTAAATTTTGGATATTAATCCTTTGTCAGTTGCTTCATTTGCAAATATTTTCTCCCATTCTGAGGGTTCTCTTTTCGTCTTGTTTATGGTTTCCTTTGCTGTGCAAAAGCTTTGAAGTTTCATTAGGTCCCATTTGTTTATTTTTGTTTTTATTTACATCACTCTAGGAGGTGGGTCAAAAAGGATCTTGTTGTGATTTATATCACAGAGTGTTCTGCCTATGTTTTCCTCTAAGAGTTTCATAGTGTCTGGCCTAACATTTAGTTCTTTAATCCATTTTGAGTTTATTTTTGTGTATGGTGTTAGGGAGTGTTCTAATTTCATACTTTTACATGTACCTGTCCAGTTTCCCCAGCACCACTTATTGAAGAGACTGTCTTTTCTCCACTGTATATTCTTGCCTCCTTTATCAAAGATAAGTTGACCATATGTGCGTGGGTTTATCTCTGGGCTTTCTATCCTGTTCCATTGATCTATATTTCCGTTTTTGTGCCAGTACCATACTGTCTTGATTACTGTAGCTTTTTAGTACAGTCTGAAGTCAGGGAGTCTGGTTCCTCCAGCTCTGTTTTTCTTTCTCAAGATTGCTTTTGCTATTCGGGGTCTTTTGTGGTTCCATACAAATTGTGAAATTTTTTGTTCTAGTTCTGTGAAAAATGCCATTGGTAGTTTGAAGGGATTGCATGGAATCTGTAGATTGCTTTGGGTAGTATAGTCATTTTCACAATGTTGATTCTTCCAATCCAAGAACATGGTATATCTCGACATCTCTTTGTACCATCTTTAATTTCTTTCATCAGTGTCTTATAGTTTTCTGCATACAGGTCTTTTGTCTCCTTAGGTAGGTTTATTCCTAGGTATTTTATTCTTTTTGTTGCAGTGGTAAATGGGAGTGCTTCCTTAATTTCTTTTTCAGATTTTTCATTATTAATGTATAGGAATGCATGAGGTTTCTGTGCATTAATTTTGTATCCTTCTACGTTGCCAAATTCATTGATTAGCTGTAGTCATTTTCTGGTAGCATCTTGAGGATTCTCTGTATATAGTATCATGTCATTTGCAAACAGTGACAGTTTTACTTCTTCTTTTCCGATTTGGATTCCTTTTATTTCTTTTTCTTCTCTGATTGCTGTGGCTAAAACTTCCAAAACTATATTGAATAATAGTGGGGAGAGTGGACAACCTTGTGTTGTTCTTGATCTTAGAGGAAATGGTTTCAGTTTTTCACCATGGAGAATGATGTTGACTGTGGGTTTGTCATATATGGCCTTTATTATGTTGAGGTAGGTTCCCTCTGTGCCTACTTTCTGGAGGGTTTTTATCATAAATGGGTGTTGAATTTTGTCAAAAGCTTTTTCTGCATCTATTGAGATGATTATATGGTTTTTCTCCTTCAATTTGTTAATATGGTTTATCACATTGATTGATTTGCGTGTATTGAAGAATCCTTGCATTCCTGGGATAAACCCCACTTGATCGTGGTATATGATCATCTTATTGTGCTGTTGTATTCTGTTCGTGAGTATTTCCTTAAGGATTTTTGCATTTATGTTCATCAGTGATATTGGCCTGTAGTTTTCTTTCTTTGTCTGGTTTTGGTATTAGGGTGATGGTAGCCTCGTAGAAAGAGTTTGGGAGTGTTCCTCCCTCTGCTATATTTTGGAAGAGTTTGAGAAGGATAGGTGTTAGCTCTTGTCTAAATGTTTGATAGAATTTGCCTGTGAAGCCATCTGTTCCTGCGCTTTTGTTTGTTGGAAGATTTTTAATCACAATCTCAATTTCAGTGCTTGTGATTGGTTCTGTTTATATTTTCTATTTATTCCTGGTTCAGTCTCGGAAGGTTATACTTTTCTAAGAATTTGTCCATTTCTTCCAGGTTGTCCATTTTATTGGCATATAGTTGCTTGTAGTAATCCCTCATGATCCTTTGTGTTTCTGCAGTGTCGGTTGTTACTTCTCCTTTTTCATTTCTGATTCTATTGATTTGAGTCTTCTCCCTTTTTTTCTTGATGAGTCTGGCTAATGGTTTATCAATTTTGTTTATCTTCTCAAAGAACCAGCTTTTAGTTTTATTGATCTTTGCTATTGTTTCCTTCATTTCTTTTTCATTTATTTCTATTTTCATTTATTTCTGATCTGACCTTTATGATTTCTTTCCTTCTGCTAACTTTGGGGGTTTTTTGTTCCTCTTTCTCTAATTGCTTTAGGTGTAAGGTTAGGTTGTTATGTGAGATGTTTCTTGTTTCTTCAGGTAGGATTGTAGTGCTCTAACCTTCCCTCTTAGAACTGCTTTTGCTGCATCCCATAGGTTTTGGGTCATCATGTTTTCATTGTCATTTGTTTCTAGGTATTTTTTGATTTCTTCAGTGATCTTTTGGTTATTTGGTAGTGTATTGTTTAGCCTTCATGTGTTTATATTTTTTACAGATTTTTTCCTGTAATTGATATCTAGTCTCATAGCGTTGTGGTCAGAAAAGCTACTTGATACAATTTCAGTTTTCTTAAATTTACCAAGGCTTGATTTGTGACCCTAGATATGATGTATCCTGGAGAATGTTCTATGGGCACTTGAGAAGAAAGTGTATTCTGTTGTTTTTGGATGGAATGTCCAATAAATATCAATTAAGTCCATCTTGTTTAATGTATCATTTAAAGCTTGTGTTTCTTATTTATTTTCATTTTGGATGATCTGTCCATTGGTGAAAGTGGGGTGTTAACGTCCCCTACTATTATCGTGTTACTGTCAACTTCCCCTTTTATGGCTGTTAGCATTTGCCTTATGTATGGAGGTGCTCCTATGTTGGGTGCATAAATATTTACAATTCTTATATCTTTTTCTTGGATCGATCCCTTGATCATTATATAGCGTCCTTCTTTGTCTCTTGTAATAGTCTTTATTTTAAAGTCTATTTTGTCTGATATGAGAATTGCTACTCCAGCTTTCTTTTGATTTCCATTTGCATGGAATACCTTTTTCCATCCCCTCACCTTCAGTTTGTATGTGTCCCTAGGTCTGAAGTGGGTCTCTTGTAGACAGCATATATATGGGTCTTGTTTTTGAATCCATTCCGCCAGTCTGTGTCTTTTGGTAGGAGCATTTAATCCATTTACATTTAAGGTAGTTATCGATATGTGTGTTCCTATTACGATTTTCCTAATGTTTTGGGTTTGTTATTGTAGGTGTTTTCCTTCTCTTGTGTTTTCTGCTTAGAGAAGTTCCTTTAGCATTTGTTGTGAAGCTGGTTTGGTGGTGCTGAATTATCTTAGCTTTTGCTTGTCTGTAAAGGTTTTAATATCTCTGTCGAATCTGAATGAGATCCTTGCTGGGTAGAGTAATCTTGGTTGTAGTTTTTTCCCCTTTCATCACTTTAAATATGTCCTGCCACTCCCTTCTGGCTTGCAGAGTTTGTGCTGAAAGATCAGCTGTTAACCTTATGGGGATTCCCTTGTATGTTATTTGTTGTTTTTCCCTTGCTGCTTTTAATATTTTTTCTTTGTATTCAGTTTTTGGTAGTTTGATTAATATGTATCTTGGCGTGTTTCTCCTTGGATTTATCCTGTATGGGACTGTCTGATTCCTGGACTTGATTGACTATTTCCTTTCCCATATTAGGGAAGTTTTCAACTATCATCTCTTCAAATATTTTCTCAGTCCCTTTCTTTTTCTCTTCTTCTTCTGGGACCCCTATAATTCGAATGTTGGTGCATTTAATGTTGTCCCAGAAGTCTCTGAGACTGTTCTCAATTGTTTTCATTCTTTTTTCTTTATTCTGTTCTGCAGTAGTTATTTCCACTGTTTTATCTTCCAGGTCACTTATCTGTTCTTCTGCCTCAGTCATTCTGCTATTGATTCCTTCTAGAGAATTTTAAATTTCATTTATTGTGTTGTTCATCATTGTTTGTTTGCTCTTTAGTTCTTCTAGGTCCTTGGTAAACATTTCTTGTATTTTCTCCATTCTATTTGCAAGAATTGGGATCATCTTTACTATCATTACTCTGAATTCTTTTTCACGTAGACTGCCTATTTCCTCTTCATTTGTTTGGTCTGGTGGGTTTCTGCCTTGCTCCTTCTCCTGCTGTGTGTTTCTCTGTCTTCTCATTTTGCTTAACTTACTGTGTTTGGAGTCTCCTTTTCTCAGGCTGCAGGTTAGTAGTTCCTGTTGTTTTTGGTGTCTGCCCCCAGTGTCTAAGGTTGGTTCAGTAGGTTGTGTAGGCTTCCTGTTGGAAGGGACTGTGTTCTGGTGGATGAGGGTGGATCTTGTCTTTCTGGTGGGCAGGACCGCATCTGGTGGTATGTTTTGGGGTGTCTGTGACCTTATTATGATTTTAGGCAGCCTCTCTGCTAATGGGTGGGGTTGTGTTCCTGTCTTGCTAGTTGTTTGGCATAGGGTGTCCAGCACTGTAGTTTGTTGGTCATTGAGTGGAGCTCGGTCTTAGTGTTGAGATGGACATCTCTGGGAGAGCTTTCTCTGTTTGATATTACGTGGAGCCAGGAGGTCTCTGGGGGACCAATATCCTGAACTCGGCTCTCCCACCTCAGAGGCACAGGCCTGACACCCGACCAGAGCACCAAGACCCTGTCAGCCACATGGCTTTTGGGAAGTCTGAGGTCTTCTGCCACTGTTCAGTAGGTGTTCTGTAGGAGTTGTTCCACATGTAGGTGTACTTCTGATGTATTTGTGGGGAGGAAGGTGATCTCCACCTCTTACTCCTACACCATCTTGAAGGTCTCCCCCATATTGTTTTTAAGCACTCCTCAGCAGGTGAGCCCCCCAGAGCACCGACTGTGGCTGCACATACTCTCTCCCGTCACCTCTGGCTTCTGTCTTTAGGCTTCAATTAAATAAAGGCTGTGCAACTTTTAAACTTATATATCCAGAAGTATATTCCTTCTGTATCATCCATGGTTAAAAAAACAGAACTATAGTTGTAAATTCACAGGATAAGTCTTGTTATATTGATAAAGTTTGCATCTCAACTGCTTTTAAAATTTTGTAGTTTATCATTAATTCTATTTTGACTGAGATTATTTGCAGTAAAAAGTCACTAGAAAATAATTGTTTACAAATACTTTTCTTATGGTTTTTTTTTTTCTAAAACATAGACTGGGTCTCCACCTGAAAATTATGTAAATAATCTTGGTTAGACAGTACCTTCGGGCTTCCATTCCCAGCTAATTGAGTTTTTCCCACAAATGACTTATGTAATTGCATCAAGCCTCATCTTTGATCTGGTTATATATTCCTGGTTTCAGTAGCAGAAGCTGTTTTTCCTTCTTCTTACTTTTCTTGGTTGTGTCTGCTGCCCATTCTCTGTGAAGAAAAGGTGGTGGGTTGACTTTTTTCCCTTGACATTTACTGGGAGTAAACTTTTTACATTACTGGATTGTTACTTAAATTTTCGGGTAACTTCTGAAAAATGTCAAAAGAATGAAAGATCCAGGAGAATACTCAGGGTTTGCATGTCTTCCTCCACCCTGCTCTCTAACTTACACTGCTGTGTGTGGCTTATTTTATGGAGAGTGGGTTCAGTATGAGCAGGTGGTTTATAAGCTATATTCACAGCTGGTATTGTAGGTGAAGTGTTTGAAACTGAATCACAGGCTTATTATCTTTAGTGGTCAGAATGCCATGCTTTGGGTCAACTCAGAAATCCTGCCAGGAACTGAAGGTGTTTATTTTGGTTTTCTTTAGCAGACTGAGTTTTTTTTCTTTTAGTTTTTTAAGTGAGATTTCTTTTACTCTCCACACACCTCAAAATATCAACTTCTAAAATTGGAATCCTATACTGAACACAAAAATCAATAAATCTAAAGTGTTTTCTTTACCTTTATTTGTCAAAGTGATGCTTTTCCTAGCCAGGTGCATATAAATTCTATCCAAGGAAATATTTATTACTGTAGAATTAATGAGTTTATTTGTTCATTGTTTAGTACATTCATTGAGTCATTCATGTACTAATTCAATTGACTGATATTTATTGGGCTGTACTGTATGTCAGGCACAAGGACACTGAATGAAGTGAAACTTAAGATTCATTCATCTGCAGACAAGTGGGAATTGCTCTCTGTTGTGTTACAAGTTAACCAAGCACAGAAAAAGAACATTTTAGCTGTCCCCAGAATTGGTTTTCTCCTTTCTGTAAGGGAATAATTCCAATTGTCGATTGGTTTAGAAGGAAAGAAATTTGCTATAGATTCTGCTGCTAACATTTTTCTCCCTTAGAGTATCCCTGAAATTGACCTATTTTCTTGTAGCTGGTCAGCCCAAAGTTTCAACTGAGGATGTGCTTCACTTTATTTTAGGCAAAAACTGACCCTGAGAAATTATACTCTATGGCAGATGGTCTTTGTATCTGTGCTCTCCTTACAGTGAGGGAGTATTGGGTTTCAAAGCAAGAGCTCTAGAATTTTTAGACCTGGAAGGGACTTTAGAGATTTTCCAATTGAATACATTTCATTTTGTAGATGTGGCAATTGAAGCTGAGAAATATTAAGTGTTCATCCAGCCCAAAGTGACCAAGGAAGAGTGAGAATATAATTTGGGGGACTCATGTTCTGGGTTGTACCTTAAATCCAGGAGAAGTTAGAAACTAACAGCTCTGGTTCACCACTTCCAAGCTGTGTGATCTTGCACAATGTATTCAACCTCTCTGTGTTATGATTTCCTTGGCTGGAAAACGCAGATGATAATAGAGTTGCTATAAGGATTCAATACGATGATGCACGTAGGGCTACGGCTCAATGCCCAACACAAGTGAGCACTTAATTACTGTTGATATTCTAAAATATTCCAGGAGCATGGGATAGGACATAGGTGGGGATATTGTCTGTTTTAGGCACTACTGTCTCCCTGGTACCCAAGAGAGTGCCGGTATATACCCAGCCCTCAATCCAGATTTGATGAGTGGATTTTTTTCAGATGTACAACTGGTAATTCTCATAGAGGATAAATGATACCAAGGAGGAGAAAATAAAGATGATGTTTATGTGTTGCTTAGAACAAGAGGCTTGGGGAGTTCTATGCCTTTTTTAGGGGGAACAAGTTTGTTTTTAAATGTATTTAAATTTTTATTGTTTTTAATGTAGTTTTTAAAATTTGTTTATCTATTTTTGGCTGCTTTGGGTCTTCGTTGCTGCGTGTAGGCTTTTCTCTAGTTGTGGTGAGCGGGGGCTACTCTTTAATACGGTGCACGGGTTTCTCATTGCTGTGGCTTCTCTTGTTGCGGAGCACAGGCTCTAGGCACGCGGGCTTCAGTAGTTGTGGCTCATGGGCTCTAGAGCGCAGGCTCAGTAGTTGTGGTTCACGGGCTTAGTTGCTCCGCGGCATGTGGGATCTTCCCAGACCGGGGCTTGAACCTGTGTCCCCTGCATTGGCAGGCAGATTCTTAACCACTACACCACCAGGGAAGCCCAATGTATTTTTTAAATGTTTTAATATGTGTTTAAATGAGTAAAGAATAATTAATAGGACTATTTAACCAAATGCCTCAACTGTTGATTTCATTCTGCAAAGCTTTGTTCAGAGCCCAGCAGTCATGATCAACAGGTGACTAGTGATAACACCGCTGTCAGCTCTGCCTTCAAATAGAGCCAGAACCACACCATTGTGACCTTCTCCAGCTGGACCACCTTTATCAGGGTCCCATCATCTCCAATGTCTGCATGATTCCAGCGGCCTCCCTGCTTCTACCCTTGACCCTCTGTTGTCTACTCTCAGCACAACAGCGAGAGGGGTTCTTTTAAGCCTAAATCACATGCTGTTTTTCTCATGTCTCCCTCCTCACTTAGCAGCATGCCCAGCACCATGAGGTCATGTAGCTACTCTGGACCTCGTCACCTCCCACTCTCTCACTTCCCTGTGCTCCCACCACACTGGCCTTTTTCTTATTCTTCTACACTCATACCCCAGAGCCTCGGCCAGTGCTGTTTCTCTCCATTTGGAAAAGCTCTTTCAAACACCCATGTGACTTACTTCCCATTTTCTTTCAGGTATCTGCTCAAATGTTCTCAGACCAGCTTTTGCTGCCTCCCCACCCCCGTGTGGAATAGCATTTCATTCCTCACCCACAGCCCACCCTGGCACTCCCTGCCCTTCTTACCTGACTTTATTTTTTCCTTTATAGTATTCATCATCACCTGCCACATTATGTATTTTTTAAATTTTTATTATCTGTCCATACTAGAATACGACTCGCATTTTGTTTTCTGACATATTCCCAGCATAGGGAATGGTGTCTGGCACAGAGTGCATCCAGTTAATATTTGTTGGAGAAATGAATGAGTGGCCACTTCATTGTTCAGGTTTTGTGCTGTCTTTGGAAGGTTACTGTAAACATGAACTGGATTTATCTCCGCAACGTTGTAAGAATGTCTGTCTTCCTCTATAAACATATTTGCATCCCCTCATTTTGGAAGAAAATCCATTAAACAAGAGGCAAAACCAAGGCCTACCTGAAGAGACAGTGTGCTGTACGAAGCGAGTTAAGTGAACATAATGCCAGGCTTTTATGAGCTAATAAAATAAATCAGCCTGAAGATAAGAGGATATAAGAAGTGTGGAATGTACACATGATTTCTACAGATGTGGAATTGTTGATGCCAATGCTTTCTCATTTCACTCACTTGGTGCTGTGGGAATCTCTCAGGATAATGGTAGAAATGGAAATTTTCTGTTAAAATGAAAAACATTCCCCTTTTGAAGTCTTAATTCCTTTCCATTTAACTGGTATTTATTGAGTGCAGAGCCCTGCTCCTGGTGCCCACCATGTGGTGACAGGAGGAAAGGAGCATGCAAGGAGTTGTCAAACACACTCATCTCTGGATGATCCGAGTTAATGGAAGGGAGTGTGTTCCAGGTCAGTTAAAACAGTGGACTGGAGATATGGGGATATATGTTTATGTATAGCTGATTCACTTTGTTATACAGCAGAAACTAACACACCATTATACTCCAATAAAGATGTTAAAAAAAACCCTCCCCCCCAAAAACAAAACAAAACAAAACAAAACAGTGGACTGCCAGTACATAATTGCATCTTACCTGAGACTGTGTTCTGGCAGTGACATTGAAGTGTGAGTGTGTCTTGCCTTCTTGAACATTCTCAGTACTGTGAAGAAAATAAGGGAGCTGCTTTGGAGAGACCCGGCTTTGTAGGAACTGGAAATGTGATGGGTTATCCCAGCTGGACCTGGGTGGAATTCTTCCCCACTCTCCCTCCAGGGTTAGTAGAGGAGGCTCACCTGGGAAAGTGATGCAGGGCACCTGCTGTGCTGACCTACCACCTCTACCCTTGTGTGTTTAGCTTATTTTACTTGGAGAAGGTAAATAAGGTTGTGGTTTAAAATGCCTTTTGTTGACCATAAGCTTCGAAGACAGTGGAAAACTAAATAAGAGGTGCTATTATGGACCCGAAAATGGACCTGATGATCTACTCAGCTCATTCATGCTAATAACTTAAAGATGGCTTTTTTAAAAAAAAATTTGCAAATAACCCAAAAGGCAGATGATTAGACCTACGGCTAACAGAGGCAACTGCACTTTAAACAAGATGTCCACGTTCACAGATGGCACCTTACCAGTCACCTGTCTAAATGTCATTAAAGCCACAGGAATTGACTAAATTCCATAGAGGAGATAGAAGAGACAAAACATCTTAACATGGTTTGGTTTTCACACATTTGAATATTATGTTTAGCTAAAAAAACTTTGGCTTTAAAGTTTTGTACATTGTCTTCCTTTACTGTCGACGTTTCATGTTGTTTTGCCTTCAAAGGGGGTTTGCTTGTGATTATGTTTCTGAAGTGCCTTTTTCATAGCTTTTGACAACTTGCCATGTTTTGCCTTGCTCTCTTTGCCATAGTAGAATACTTTTTCTGGCCAGCCCAAGCTCTGCCACATTGTGTTCTCTGCCTCGCTGCTGCTTTAAATTTTGCTATGTCCCTCAATGATGGTCTCTCTCTGTAATACAATCAGCAATTGATGCTGAAATTTAATGTAAATTATTGTCAGACTGCGGAAATAGGCCTGCCATGTGCTTGCTGTCCCTGCGGGGAAGTGGAGGAGTGTCTGAAATGAGAAATGAGCCGGCTGCTGGCGACAGGCATGAAGAATGTTTCTGAAAACAGGGATGGTATGAAGGGAGGGTTATCTCCATGTGTTATATAATGAAAGGCTTGATTTATGGGGTCTTGGGAAACCACAGTTAGGGGCAAAATTGCCATTGGGACCCCGGAGGTTTTGTTTAGTTTGGGAGCTTATGTTTGCCTGAAGGTCTTAGGTTGTTGGCAGAAGGGTGACATTTTACTGAGGAGACTTTGAAATGTTATTATATTTTATGTGATGTGGTCTTAAAGAAGCAAGCATGCTTCTGAGAGAAGGATATTGAGTCATTTCCCTCTCTCCTAGAAAGGTCTATGTTAAGTGGCTTTGATCATTAAATAGCTTCCTGATGTACAGGTGACTTGGAAGCCATTTCTAGACCCTATGGTATTTGAGGGTCTTACGTGTATTTTAAAAATCTTTTCCTTGTTTATTCTTTTATTCATATTCATGTTGATTGAGCATCTCTTATACTCACACTGTGTTGGTGGTGAGAGGGTAAAATGGTGAACAAGCCAGGCAAGGTTCTGGTGACTTACAGTCCAATGATGAGGTAGACATTAATTAAAAATCACAGTTACAAGAATATAATAACAAGTGGAAATAAAAGCATGGGAAGTATGTTGCTGTGAGGGCATTTAACCAAGGACCTTGATCTAGTCATGAAAGGTCAAGAAAGGCTTCTTTGGGGAAGTGAGATCTGAAAGAAGGGAAGGTGTTAACTAGGTTAAAGGGGAGAATAAAAGAGTTGCAGCATGGGAACGGCATGTGCAAAGGTCCTGTGGTAGTGTGGAGCATTCTGCTTTAAAGGCAAGTGTGGCTGGTGGGGTGGTATATAATAAGACTAGAGCAGTCAACAGGAACCAGACCATGTAGAGTCTCAAAGAACATGCTCAAGATGTAGATTGTTATCCTAAGAACAGTAGAGAATCATTAGCGGTTGCAGGGAGGTTAAGCAATGGTATGGATTGCATTTTGAGAACATTCTTCAGGCTGCTGAGTGGAGAATGGCTTAGAGGAGGCCAAGGTGAGATGCACATGACCAGTAGGAGGCTGCCTCACTTTCCTGATGATGATGTCTACGACTTAGCTGGTTGTGGAACAGATGAGTTTGAGGGACATGTGTAGAAGCTTTGCATCTTTCCTACCTTGTCTTGGATCGGCACTTCTCAGCATGGATTAGAAGACTTAGGTTTTATCTTGACTTCTGTCATTGTGTAGCTATCAGACCTTGTACTTGTTGCTTCACCTCTCTGGGCCTCAGTTTCCACATCTGTAAAGTAAAGCAATGAGTGTACATCATTTCCAGTGCCAGAATTCCTGGCGTCCATGATGTTTTGGGTACCGTGGGTTTTTCAGGTAGATGATTATAAAGTAAACACATTAGATGTCAGTTAATAATGGGAGACCAATATCTAAGTTTGCTCCCATAACCATCTGGCTTCAAGTCCTTCTCCCCAACCCCTTGGATGATGGAAGAATACATAAGCAGGTAGGGACAGTAATGCATACTTTCCCGTTTCTTATTATTACAAACACTAGACTATTCTTTCATTAATCTTAACTCAGGCTGCTATAACAAAATGCCATAGTCTGGGTAGCTTAAACAAAAAACATTTCTTTCTTTCTCCCCACCCCCCCACCCCGTGATTTTGGGTCAGACATTTATTCCTTACAGTTCTGGAGGCTGGGAAATCCAAGATCAGGTTGCCAGCAGATCTGGTTC
This sequence comes from Lipotes vexillifer, assembly GCF_000442215.2. Taxonomy (NCBI): domain Eukaryota; kingdom Metazoa; phylum Chordata; class Mammalia; order Artiodactyla; family Lipotidae; genus Lipotes; species Lipotes vexillifer. The sequence continues at coordinate 940,134 of NW_006778737.1, read as the reverse complement.
TTGATGAGAGCCCTCTTTCTGGCTTGCAGAGGACTGCCTTCTTTCCTTCTCCCGATGTCCTCACAGGGTGGAGAGAGAGAGCTCTGGTCTCTCTTCCTTTTCTTATAAGGACACTAATCCCATTATTGTGGGAGCCCCACCCTCACGACCTCATCTAAACCTGTAACTACCCATAGGCCTCACCTCCAAATACCATCATATTGGGGTTTAGGGCTTCAACATATGAATTTGGGGGGACATAAATATTCAGTCCATAGCAGATGGCTTTTTAAAACACACCAGATGTGATTCATAGAAAAACAAAATGCTTCATATGAGTAGGAGTGAAAGCAGGGATTCTAATGAAGCAGCCCAGTGTACACAGCCTAAATAAAGTGGAAAAAAGCTAGAGGAGTTTTTGCTAAGGGGCTTCATTTGACTCTTCTGTTCTGTGATTTTGGAAACCTTTGTCAGCAGTTGTAACAAGTCCTCAGCTGCAACCACAAACATTTTCCAGTGGAGGAGTGGTGATAACATTTTTCACTGACCCAAAAAAAAAAATCTAATGACAGAGCCAAAGGAAAGGCAGGAGGTGTAATTTGCTGGTCAGCCTTGGTCAGCTGCCCGTAGCAGCCTTGTCCTGTGTAAGTCTTTAAATGAATGCACATTGCCACGGAGACCCCTGGGGAGTGTGGAGGGGGTTACAGCTCAGCCTTGGCCTCGTAGAGGGGCCACAGATTAAAACAAGAGCCGCACTGTCGACCTTCAGACTGCGAGTGGACTGCTTTCCTTATGGCATGTTGCTCAGTGAAATAATCCTAAATAAAAGCTTTTTGTTTAGCCATTGGAACAAGAGCAGGGATTTGGGGAAGGAGTATTTCCCTACCCTCTTTAAAAGTGTTTGGAAGTTGGCCCAGCAATAGCTGTTTGGCAGATATGAGTTCAAAGTGGGCATGGGGGTGGGGGGGATTTGTGGAATGTAGAGGTTTTTAGGTGGTTCTTAGTCGTTTTCAGGGTTTTTGTTGCATCTCTCACACTTTAAGAAGGACAGCTGCTTCCTGCTCCCGGTCCCCTCCCCATACCTTTGTCTTTGTACTATTCCTTATAAATTCCCAAATGGTGGATGGGTGAGGAGGTCAGGGACTGACGTTCCCCCATTTCAAGCTGTGAATGAGAATCTGTTTCTTAATTTGCACCAGCTTGGCCAGAGGAAGCCCCCTTTTTAGTGCACCTGTCACTGTGTATGGGTTTTGGGGGCCCCTTGAGAATTATTATAGGTATAGCCCAGTGGAAGTAAAGCTGCTGCTTCTTAGACTGGAGACATTTGGAAGAGAAAGAGTAAAAAAGAAACCAACAAACTCCACAAAAATCAGGTTAGAAGGTTTCTGTGACCCTTAGAAAAGAGGGAGGAGGAGGCGTCTGAGTGAGGCACATCCTCCAGCTTTAGGCAGAGGGAGTGCTGTCTGGTAGGAGGTTCTGCGCCGAGCACAGGACTGGGCAGTGGTGGACCCCATGCCTTGCTCCCTGCAAGGTTCCAGCAGCCCCCCTCCCAGGGGCCCAGCATGTCTAGGCCTCTCCAAACCGCCCCTCAGCCCCACTGCGCTACAAACACAGGCTCCCTTTACAAAGTGGGTGCTCCATGGCCCCCTGGTGCAAATGCATCAGGAGAGAAAAACACAGGTCTGAAAAACTGTGCGGAGCCCCTGCTTTCGCCACTGCCTTCTTCTGGTCTCAGGATTCTTTGCTTTCCCTGTTAGGATGATGGTTTCCTTTTGCATGCTTTCACCTGGACAATCTAGGTTTTAATTCTCAGTATTTGAGGATCTTAAGTTGGTTTTGTTCCAACCCTAGATAATGGAATTGGGCTCCAGTCCCCTCCAGCCATGGCTTTCTAGATCATCTGTGCCCATCCCTTGACTTGTGCAAGGTGAGATGGCCCCTGAGACGCCTCTGTGGTCCACCCTCCCTCTGAAGATGATGACCAAGGTCCCAGACAGAAGGCGCCAGAAGGGGAAGGTCCCACCACTTACTGAGGGCTCACGGGTGCCAGGCACTGTGGTCAGCGGCTCCTCTCATCTGCAGAACCAGGCTGCGAGGTCGTCGTGGTCATCAGACCCGTCTTACAGGAAACCCAGGCAGACGTGGTATCTTTCCCCTTGGCATCACTGACTCGCACAGGGGTCGTTCCTGGCCATGAACCTCCTGTCCTTTCCCTGTGACAGAGGACCGGAGGCACTTTTTTTCTGCGGTGTTAGCCTTTTTCTTCCCAAGCCCAGGGAACACTCATGAAGACAGATCCTCTGTTCTTCAGCAGCCTCCCGGCAAGAGAAGCCATGGTGCAGCCCTTCCCCACAGCTGACCAGTGCCAGCATCTGAACAGGAAATGACCTTGGTGCTTTTTTTTTTTTCTCACTGCCCCCCACCACCATCCATTAGGCTTATCTTTTCAAAAACATAAATCAGATCATGTTACTCAGTCAAACCCTGCAGTGACTTCCATGGGGTCTATAAATTTGGATTGAAAAACATCTTCATTTTCGCTAACCTCCAACTGAAATTTACATTTTCTTTTGTTATAAATGAGGGCAACAAACCACAGAAGTACCTGTGGCTTTGTCACCGAAAGAACACCCTAATATTTTCTTTTCACATTACACTGGCTGCATACATCTCTAAGTATCGTGAATGCCCATGATTTTTCAAAACGACAGTAGTTGTTAGACCCACCACCAGATCTTGTTATTTAAAGCACGAACAAAGAAACCGTATGTTACCATAGTTACATAAATTAATTTTCTAATATGTTGATAACTACATTTTTATATAATGGGTTTCCTTAATCAGAAATGTACCAAGGTAGGGTTGCAGGGGAGTAATGGGAGCAGTCACCCGATTTCAGGCAATGCATTGGCTAAAGAATTTAAAAGCAATGAAAAGCCAATTTCAAGTCTGTCTGCTTTTTATTTTCGCTATATGCTGGCAACTCGAAACAATGTCAGTGGTACTATACTCCTCCCTGCCAGGATAAGTCACTCCCATCGTCCCCCTGCCCCCACACCCACACCCTTTCATATTTCTCATTTGTTGTTTGTTTCTTTCTTCTTTGTCTTTTGGCATTTACAAATATTTTGTAAAAAGAGGTCCACAGGCTTCAGGAGGTTGCCCAAAAGATCCATGGCACAGAAACAATTAAGAATCCCTGACCGAGAATAAAATACAGATCTACCTTCCTTGGCCTACAGAGCCCTATGTACCTAGGCTCCTGCCTACCTGCCAACTTCATTCCTCTCTTGGTACCTTCTAGCAAATTAGAACTTCCCAATGCTCCTCAAGAATGCCAGGTTCATTCTTGTCTTCTTCCCCCAGATCTGGCTCCCATCTTGTTCTGATCTCAGCTTTCAATGCAACCTCCTTGTAGGGTCCATCCCTCATATCCCTGGCTAAGTTAGGCCCGCCCTCCCACAGTGTTTCCTCTTGGTAAGTACTGCTGTGGAGCCATCCATTGTTCTTATTTACTGTCACCTCCCTGCCCTGGAAGGTAAATCCATAAGCACAGACCAAACTCCCGCTGTCCTAACCCCTGCTGTAGCCCCAGCCCCTAGCACCTTGACGGGCACTGGCAGGAGCTCAGTATCCTCAGGGCTGAGTTTGCTTCTCTTGAACTTTCCACAGTAGCAGCCAGTTGATCATATATGTCTGTTGTTGTTGTTGTTGTTTTTGGCTGTGCCGTGCAGCTTGCGGTATCTTAGTTCCCCGACCAGGGATCGAACCCAGGCCCACTGCAGTGAAAGCGCCGAGTCCTAACCACTGGACGACCAGGGAATTCCATTTCTTGCTTAATATATGCTTAATCACTGGACTTAAAACAATTAAAATAGTTCCTTCAAAACCTAGGGAAATGTATTCAACTATAAAAATGCATGTGGATACACCGAATGTGTTATGTAACCAACAGGGAAGGAAAGAAGAAACCTTTCAGATATCATTTACTGGTCAGAAAATGGCACTAGATTTCCCCTTCCGCCTTCTTTGGTGTTAACATTGGTTTGGAGAAAGCAGCAGAAATCCTGACTCTTAGAATCTTAGACAGTGAGGATGTCTCCCAGAATAAGAAGTATAGACATAGGTTGATTCCTGATTGATTGACTCAGTTACTCAACTCTCACCCAACACTCAGATTCTTTCCATCTCCCTGGACTGTCCACACTCTTCAGGCTGATGCCCCTTATGGCTGCAAGATGGTGGCCAGTAGCCACTGGGGCAATGTGCTTATTTTCTTAAAAACAAGTCTTCCCTTTAGTATGATTCGGCTTGTTAAGTCACATGCTTATCCCTTTGCCAATAACAACCCCCAGAGGAATGCCATGCAGATTGATTCAGATTACGCAGCGGGCAGGCGGTGAATATTTGCATAGAACAGGGGTTCTGAAAGGAAGGAGAAAAAAGGAATAGATATTAGGAAGGCAATATCCTTCCTATTGTGGACCCCACAGTGTCCGCTATAGTATAGCTCTTTTAAAAATCCAATTTTTTTGTTTGTTTGTTTGTTTTAGTGTTGAGGAATAACCACTTCGAATGGGTTCTGGTGGAGACAGTTCTAATCTTTTTATTTTTTTTCAAATGCATGAGCCTTTTTGCTCTGAGAAAAAATTTTTTTAAAATTATTGCCTTTGGGAGGGCTTCCCTGGTGGTGCAGTGGTTGAGAGTCCGCCTGCCGATGCAGGGGACATGGGTTCGAGCCCCGGTCTGGGAAGATCCCACATGCCGTGGAGCGGCTGGGCCCATGAGCCACAACTACTGAGCCTGCACATCTGGAGCCTGAGCTCCGCAACAAGAGAGGCCGCGACAGTGAGAGGCCCGTGCTCCGCGATGAAGAGTGGCCCCCGCTTGCCACAACTAGAGAAAGCCCTTGCACAGAAACGAAAGACACAACACAGCAAAAATTAATTAATTAATTAATAAACTCCTACCCCCAATATTTAAAAAAACAAATTATTGCCTTTATCTTGGCCTTGTTATCAGTCATGTGATCTGGCAACTGAAGAAATATGGCCCATGGCTATAGACTTGGATGTTTATGTAACAGGCTTTGGTCTCCATAGTTTTAAAGGGAACATGTGTGCCAGTGATTTGGAAAAGCTCTAATATAAATTTTCAAAGAAATAACATCTCTTAGACCTTACTTAGATTATGAAGAAGCAAGTCAATTGATCTTGGGAGGCAGAGCAAAGCCTGTAACCGAGCTCTGGAAAGCCTATGATTTTTTTTTTAATTCCAGTTTTATTACAGCAGAAGTGTCAGGTGCTATTGTGATGGATGCTATGAAAGTAAAAAAGAAAAATCTCAAGGTGCAATAGAATTTGGTTCACTCTAGGAAAATTATAAAACAAAAGATGCAAGTAAATGAGGGGATATGTTTATGTATTATGAAAATATGCAGATGTGCAGAGAAAGGTCTGGAAAGTGAGCCAGCCTGCAGCAGAGAAGGGAGCTCCCCAAGGGTGAAGGGAAAGAATGGAGGTTAGGACATAACGTAGAGGTAGGGGAGCCTGAGGGGACTCAAGTCATATTTGTAAGGAGGACGTGTATTCATGAATTACTAGTGTAATAAAACATTAATAAAAAAAACTGAGTCAGTTTATCCACAATAACTAGACAAGTGAAACTGCAGAGTTAGATTTGATGGCTTAAGAATCCTTTAGTCCCATGTTGGTATCTGCAGGCTCTGGGGTAAAAGACTATAGAAAAGAGGTTGAGATTTCTACAAATGTTGAGGCATTACTCTTACAGACTGAAGTTATTTTCTTTCTCTTTCTCTTCCTCCTTCCCTTGTTTTTCCTGCTCTTTTTCCCCCTGAATAATGTATATTTCATGTGACTTGGTGCTACCTCCTAGGATTGTCTGGTTATAGATTCACATGTCCAGCCCCTCTGTAGACCTCCCTGATGTACACCAGATCAGGCCCCCAGCCCTCCGTCTCCCTCCTCAGCCCCAAGCCCCTCAATGGTCTGCAGGCCCTCTGCTCCTGTAGGAACAAAACTTAGTGAAATGACACAATTGGGACAGGAAAAGAGCCCTTTGAAAGCCAAGAAGTGGAATTGAAAAATGACACTTCTCTCTTGGCGTGTAGCTTTAGAAGTTAAGTTTCCTTTTATTTTAGGGCTAAGGGTAAATATTTAGAATACCTTTACTGATGGCAACTTTCATCCATCATCTGCACCATATATGTCACAAATACGGGAGAGCTGTGGTTGCGCATTAATTATGGCTTTTCCCGCCTTCATTGTCCGTAGTTTTATGCTGCAGTCATTTAAGGGGCAGGCAGCCGAGAGCACTTGTTTTTATATTAGTAAAGGTCCATTTATTGCTACCAAGATGAGATATTTTGTAAAGAGTCAGGAATCCGACACATGTTTGGATTCCTGTTCCTCCTTTTCTGTGGGAAAGTCATTTTATCCCCTGCATAAAAGTAACATTTCTTGACAACCTTAAGTCTTTCTCACCGCAATGAAAACCCTTTGGTGACTGCAGGCACCCCTCCGTCCTGTCCCTCACCTCCGTCTCTCTCCTCCCCACTCTCATCAGCTACATTCACTCCTGGATCCACTCCAGTCTGGATTCGTCCCTTACCCCTCCTCTGGCCTCGTAGCCATACACAAGTGTCACATAGATGACCCAGCTGCCTTGGCCACCACGTCTTGCCATGACCACATCTAATGGCTCTTTTTCCATCCTTACCTCTGTTGACCATTCCTGATCTAGCTCACCCTCTGTGTGGCCTGTCTGACCACACACTCTCCTATTTCACCCTCACATTTCTAGCCACTCTGCTTAGATCCCTTTGCAGATTCCTCTTCCTGTGGCCAACCCTTAAAAGGAGGACGTCCATCAGGGCTCTGAGTGAGGCTTCCTGGACAGCTGTATTTGAATGTCTCTCCCAGACTTCATACTTAATGTGTCTAAGATACAGTGCCTCCCCTCTCCCACCTCCCCCAAATCCACGGCCCCTCAAGGTATTTGTGTCCCTAAATAGTACCTCTCGGTTGCCACAACCAGGAACCTGGGTGGTAACATGACCTCCTTTCTTTCCCTCATTTCCCACTCTGAATCTGTCACCAAGTCTCAACCTGTCTGCCTCCAAAATATCTCTGGAATCTTCCAGTTGTCTCTAGCCCCAGTGCCTCTTCCCTTGCTGAGACCACTCAGTCTTTGACCTGCATTTCTGCTGCCGACTAGATCAACCTGCCTCCTCTCTCCCCCTCAGATCCATTCCCTACATGAAACCAGAAGGATCTTCCTAAAACACAAGTTGGGTTGTCCCTCTGCTACTTCACACCTTTTGCTGCCTCTTCCTCTTCCCTCTAGAGAAAGCCAGACAATAAAGCCCACTTCCTCATCTGGCTTTCAAGAGCCCCCTCTCCTGCCTGCCTCTGCATCTTCCCCTATTCCCCTTCTCCCTCTGAGCTTCCTTGACCGTGGTCTTTTCCACTTGCTGGTCCTTCTGCCCGTACTCTTCTTTCCTTCATCCTGCCCTTGCCTGATTGTCCTTCAGGTCTCAGCTTTCACTGTAACTTCCACTGAGAAGTCCTCCCTGACCCTCAAGCAGTGTGAGGTGCTCCTTCTGGAGGCTTCCATAGGAGCCTGTGTTTTTGTGTGTCGTGTAATTCCCTGCAATGCCTAGCAGAACTCTTGGCACATAGTATGTGCTTCACAAATACTCAACAAAGAAAAGCAAAACCGAGGATTCATGGCATGTGAAAGAGGCTCTGTAAATTCTAAAGCATTCCCTTAATTTCAGTTCATTACAAAATCATAATAAAAATTTAGCAAGAAAACCTTGAATAATGAGGTAACTAAGTTATATTTTTGAGGGTGGAAGATGTGAGCTTTCTTCTACACAATCACCAGATCTTTTTGTTGGTAGACTTCTGATTCTCGCATTCCCTGAAATTTCCTCTGATAATGCTATGTCGTCCATTCTGTTCTATCCGCACCCCTTGCTCAGGTGCTAGACAAAAATGCTGCATTGAAAGACATAAGAAATGAGGTTCATCATAAGTACAGATTTCCATCTTTGGATCAAATTCAGTCTTTAAAAATCTGCTGTTTCTGGGAGGTCTTATTTTCTTAAACACAAAATTCCTTAAACCTCGAATGGAGGCTCTCAACTAAAGCCCTCTCTGGCTATTCTTAGCCCTTGCTTTTACTGTTTTTTCAAGGCAGTGCATGATCTCTATATCCATTGAGCAGTCTGGCTTCCTCTTTGGGAAGGAATAATTCTGGTGAGTCAAGGGAATGGTTGAGAGGATAAAGTAGACATGTCAGATCAGGGTTTGATGAACCAGCCATCCAAGCCAGAAGCTGGAAAGATTACCAGCTGCATACTTCACATTTCCTTCTCCAGGTTGACCATTAAGAATGGCATATTATACAAATGGATTTTTCGCAGCATGTGAATCAGCTTGTGACAGTTCTGTAGGGTTTTTTCCTTTAATCTCATGAAACAAAAGAGAGCTAGCCATGATTTTGATCTGCAGAAGTAAGGAGAAAGGGGCCCAGGCCTGTAGCTTTCTGCTGATGCATTTGAGAAAATTGGTGTCACACAGCAATTTGTGTTGTATGTGTGTGTGTGTGACCTCCAAAGGTGAGATCAGCATGTACGGGCTCAGGTGACTTGCCAGGCTGTGCCTCCTGGGGTCAGGTCACTGGTGGTCAGTGTGGTAGGTCCAAAGGTCCTTTTTTTTTCTGGAAAAAAAAAGAAACTACAAGGGTAAGAACTGGAAGAACACTTACTCAGGTTTTTCCTCCTGTGAGATAAAAGCCCTTTAGATAAAAAGAGAGCAATGAATAATGAAATAACATTAGGACCTGCAGGGAGCTGGTCATAGGGCCCTCGAGACCTCATCCTGGAGTGTACTCAAGAGGACGTTTCCTGCTTCAACACTTCAGCATTTTTGTTGCAGTGACACACATCTCTGCTCTGGTGGGCTTTCCCTGCACAAGGAGGAGCCCTAAGGAATGCCTGAGGGGTGGGAGCAGAATGAGTTAGATGGTGAGGAGAGACTCACAGGTCTCCAGGGCTGACTCCTAGGGTGAGGTTCCAGTGACAGGAAGCACACGGGCCAAATTGACAAGGCTGGACTCTACCTAGAACCACTGAAGTTTTCTGTCCCATGTGTGATGTGACCCAATTAGCCTACTGAACCATTCTTAAAAAACAGATTTTATAGATACATGATGGATAGACTGACGTTAGTATGTATATTATATAGAGACAGACAAGATCTGAAATAACTTGTTGAAAAGTTTATCTCTGGGGATAGGCTTTGGGTAATCGCAATTTTGTTGTTTTCGCTTGTCTGTATCTTCTACTTTTTCTGCAAAGATCATGTATTACTTATACACTAAAAACAAATCAAAATAACAGGTTTTTGTTTTGTTTTTGCTTGTTCTTTAAGAAAAGAGAGTATCGCAGGGAAAACTGAGGAAAGAAAGACCCATTAGGAGGTTATTGAAATAGTCCAGGTGAGGAGACAGGGGTGCAGACAGAGGGCAGGAGAGAAGTAGGTGATAAAGTGGGATCCACAGTGCTAGGAGCCAGGCAGGGGAGGGAGGGGACATGGGGAAGGGAGAGTGAGGATTCAGTTGCCTTGTGTCAGTAACTGGAGCACAGGTGGACGGAAGAGGAAAGTGGAGACGGAGTACCGTCAGACCCAGAGGAGGTGGAGACATGGGGAACACAGGCACCCACCAGCACACAGCTGGTGCCCTCAGGTAGAATCTGACATCATTTTCCCACCGAAAGGCAACAAGGTGAACAAGCAAATAGGCGAACCTGGGAGCCACCTGGCTTTCAGTCTACACTCTATCACTTACTAACTGCATGACCTTAAACAAGTTACTTGACCTCTCTTGTGCCTCAGCTGCCCCATCTGTATGTGGGGATAATAATAATGTCTACCTCATAAGGTTGTTATATGGATTAGATGAGTTAATATATGAGTAAAGTGGTTAGCACAGTGCCTAGCATTAGTAAGCTCTATGTATTGATTGACAGATAAAAGCAGAAACTAGAGTTTGAGCCCCTTGAGGACCTGGAATGTGTGTTTAACTGGTCTCTATCCATGTACCTCAAAATATAGTATATTTTATTCAATATGGTATATAGCATATTGCGAGTACCTAGCAATATAGTGCTAGGCAGTTATATTGTAAGCACTATGCATATAGTTGTCAAATAAATACACATGGCAATTAGGTATTTAAATAATTGTTTGGCTATATCATGAGTTAAATAGACCTCAGATGGCTTTGTTTTCCATGCGTAGAAAAAAAAACTCATTTCAAGTTCCAAATAACCAGATTTACAAAGAAATTTTGGTACACTGTTTCATCAGATAGGGACTGCCTGTATTTATAGAAATTCCAGGAACTGCAGCGCCTTGTACCTACATATAATGGATGATGCGGGAAAGCATCAATTAAAGAAATAGGGCTTAAAAACATTGTTAGGTGTCTGGCAGTGTGTTACTGTGGGGTGGGGAGGGGCTGGGTTTAAGAAGCACTGCTTAAAACTTAGAAATGCATAAAGCAACTTAGTTTTGGATCTTGAGCCAAAATTGATAAGATCTAAGGCATGGGGACTACATTTTCTGAGGTATGTTTTCCAAAAGGCCCTTTCAGCTGTCATGTCCTGACTGGAGTGTTAAGGCAGAACTCTGAGGGGGGAGACAGGGGAAGATGCAGGCACAGTATTTTTAGACTTCATTGTTCTCTGAACTCTAGGACAGCCAATCAAGATGAAAATGTGTTTTCAGACACACTTTTCCACTCTTTGTGCTACTTTAAGATTGGTATCTAGAAATAGAAAACAAAGTATGTTTTCTTTGGTAATTAAATTTCTTGCTGTTTCTCCCAGAGGTCTGGGAAGGGGGGAACCATCTATTTTGGGCTATTGGGGTTGATGAAACATCATATTTAAGGCCACAGGCCACAGGATTTGTGGGAGGGAAGTATGATACCAGTGTGAGAGCTTTCTGGATGAGATCACGGCACTCAAATAATAAAGGCAGCTAACATTTATTGATCTTTTACCATGTAACTTAACACGGGTTTTCTCACTTTAATCCTTTCAACAACCCTGAGAAGTTACTACTATCCCCGTCCCCATTTTACAGATGAAAAAAATGAGGCTGAAAGGGTGAAGAAACCTCATCAAGGCTATAACTCTATATTGCTAGAATGAATCCAGAGACTCTCACTAAACCATATTGTATGTACATATGGAAAAACCTCCTCAGCCTGTGTCATTTTTATTTTAAATTACCCAGAGTTTGAGCTTCTCATGCCAACTTGTAAAGAAGAATTATGTAAGTTCCTGGTGAAAGGCCTTCTAATTCTGTAGTGACAACACCTGGGTGCTATTTTGTAATCTCCAGGAGTACACAATGAAGTGGTTTTTGCAAAAGGCTGGCACTCAACGTTGGCAGGCGGTGAATGAGGCTTGATTCACTGCAATAAAGATAAAAATAAAGCTCTTTTAGTAGTTTTACTAAACAAAGAACTAGATACCTGCTGATAATAATTAGTGTTCAGTTCAGCCTTTTAAAAAAAGCTACGGCACATCAAGTGTATTAAGGGAGAGGTGAATGGAGATTGTACGTATATGTGGGAGGGTGTTCTTTTCCACACCCTGCCCCCAGTAACTCTTATCATGATTACAGTAATAAACTACCTTTTGATGAGCTCCTACTTTCTTTCAGAAACAGTACCATACCCTTTACGTATATTTTATCATCACTTAAATCTCAAAAAAGCACTCTGAGGAAAGGGAAATCATAGCCATTATACACTTGGGGAAATTGAGTCTCTGAAGAATTAAGTGGATTGCCCAAAGTCACAGAGATAGCAAAGGGCACAGCTTAGAATTAACTCCTCAAATATTTTATTTTTGTTTATCGTAGAAATTCTCAGGCAATTTGAGAGATTGGTATAATGAAGCCCCCATATGCCAGTTTACCCTGCTCTAACAGTTATCCATCATTTACCATTTTTCTTTTACCTATTCCCCCATCCACACACTCTATTATTATTATTTGTATCTTAAAGCAAACCCCAGGCATTATATCATTTAGTCCATAAATTTTTTAAAGTGTAGCTAAAATGTCACATTAGCAATTTTTCTTTAAAGCAACTTTCTACTCAGCTCAAGGCTTGCTTTGCTCCACAATGAACTTTTCTCTAGTTCGTGGTGCTTATCACCCTTAAGATATCACCATCTCTATGCAGTTGTTTCCTGTGCCTCTTAAACTCCATGGGGACAGCAGCTGTGCCATCTTTCTCCCCCGCACTCACTCCCACACTCTGCCCTGAATCGCAGGGACCCAGCTACTGCTTATAAAATGAAGGGTAAATGCTCTTAAAGACTTCTCAACTTTTTAAAAATTGGAGGTTCACTATTTTCAAGCAGTCTTAGGAAAACAAGACAATCTTTGAAGGAAGAGGTGAGAAAATGCTCCTTCAGAACCCCAAGCTCACTGCTTCCACCTTGAAGGCATCTTACAAGTACAGCACAGTTGGCCACTAACTGCTTGGGGAACTGAATTGGAGGTACAAAATGAGGCTGAATTCTGGTACAATTTTGCGAGTTTGATTCTTAGACTTAGGCCTCAATATGGGTAGGATTGAATTGGCTCCAGAGCAGAAGAAATTGCTTTCGTGAAATAAATTCTGGGGAGTTGGGAAGAACACTTTCCCCCAAAATTAAGATTATTCTTGTGAATCTTTCTGTCTGTTGTTTATGACTTGTGGGAATAGAGGAAGCTTGCGATGTGGAATCAGAAAACCTGTGTTCCCCTCCCCTGTTCTGCCTCAACTTCATGTGTGACTTTAGGCAGGTAACTTAACCTCCCTGACCTCTGTTTCTTCATCCATCCATTTAGTAAATACAACTGAGTGCCTACTGTGTGCTGAGCACTGGGCATTAGATAAGATGGTGTTGTAAATAAATTCTGTAGTAATTATTGATGTCTTCCTTGTTAAAATGCAAGTATCTTTGGAAGGGAGCACTTTGAATAGGAATCTGTCCTTATGAATAATTCTTAGCTTTTTAGAGCTTTGACAGGAGGGGAAGGAGGCAGGATTCAAGGCCGTGGGCTCACTAAAGATACATTTCATCAAAGAATGGATCTGAGGAGGGGCAATTGATGGGCAAAAAGTTGTGAAAGTAGTCCATGAGCAAGCCCTGTTATAAAATAGCACCATATAATTTGTGGTGTACTGAAGAGCATTCAGAGCAGCAAAAACAGCAATTCAAACAGCTTACACATACTTTGAGCCCATTCACAGCAGTTTCTACAAATATGTCCCTTTGGAACAAGCGACACTTGGGCCTGGAAGTTCTGTAGTCATTTTTACCTCTCCAACAATTAACTCTTGTTAATTGTTGCTGAACTAGCAGCCCACTTGCAGTGCCAACACATCTCCATAAGCTATAAGACCATCACCTGGTCTTTTAATTCAACCCCTATTTCCTCCAGCCTCATTTTCTAGTGTCTACAGTTCTGTACAACTGTGTTTGTGTTTCTGTGCCCCTTTGAGGATGAAGTAGAGTGAACTGTATCAAGAAAAGGCATAAACAAAAGTCCCTTGGATTGGAGGGAGGAAGGAATTGTTATGAGCCCAAGTGGAAATTTTAGAACCATTGAACCGATTATGTGTTATATTGTTAGCTGTTAAACATTGCTATATAATGGACAGATTGTTGACCTTGGGAAGGCTGGGTTCATTTTCACTAGTGCAAGTTATGAGAACCAAGGCCACTGAGGTTACACAGAGATCCTAAGAGCAGTGGAGGGTGATGCTTCGTTTTTGTTTCAGCATCACGGTAGAAGTTTAGGGGCAGCTGCTACATGGCAAGCCCTGTGCTGGGAACTGGGGAAGTGAAGATAAATGAGACACAGCTTTTGACGCTGAGCAATCACAACTACGGTGCAATGTGATAAGTGTTCTACCACATGCCTTTATTCATTTCTTTATTCACTCAACAAACCTGGCCTTGGGGCCTTGCTAAAGATTTTGGCTTTGATCCTCCAGGAAGTGGAGGTTTTGGAAAAGGAATGTGATGTGATTGGAATGGTCTTTTTGGAAGGTCAAAAACTGAAAGACTGGCTTAATGAAGTCAGGGCTTGGCACCTGGTAAATCAATTAGGAAATCAGGGAGATGTCCCAGGAAGATCAGCTGCTCATGGAGTTCTATTATATGTCAAACGTATGTTATTCTCTCTCACTGCGAACAAAAAGGAAAAATCAATGAAGGAAGAAACACAAAATATAGCACCAGTTTTTGGAATAAGGCCCATTTCAATTTAGGCATCATCATATAGACCTGGTGGCCCAGTGCTGCTATAGATTTTTGCTCTCTCATTACTGGTGAGGATAAGCTTTATATGATTTCTCCCCTTGATTCAGATGGAGAAATGGAAGCAAATGTGATACATTAGTTATCTATAACAATTTTACCACAAATTTAGCAGCTTAAAACAGCACACGTTTATTATCACACAGTTTTTGTGGGTCAGGAGTCAGAGTTGCCTAAGCTGGTCTTCTACTTGTGGGTCTCACAAGGCTGTAATCAAGGTGTTGGCCAGGGCTGTGGTCTCATCCGGGGTTTGATTGGGGGAAGAATCTGCTTCCAAACTCACGTGGTTGTTGGTTGCATTCAGTTCCTTGTGGTTGTAGGACTGAAGGCTTCTTGTTGGCTATTGGCAGAGGCGACCCTCAACTCCTAGAAGCTGCCCTTAACTCCTTGACACATGGGCCTCCCAACATGACCTCTTATTTCTTTACTGCAAAGGAGAGAGTTGCTTTAAAATATGGGTATTATAATCTTATGTAATCAAGTATACGTACATAATTATGCACATCCTGTCACTTTGCCGTATTCTATAAAGCTAGAAGTAAATTTCTAGACCAGCAGATACTCAAGGTCAGGGGATCACTAAAGGGCATGAACACAAGGAGGCAGAGGTCATGGGGGCCACCCTAGTAGGCTGTCTGCCATATGTGATGTTCAGTGACTTGGTGGAGGTGATAGAATGGATAAGAGGGTGAAAAAGACCAGAGCCTGTAGCACTCCCAGAAAACATTGTTGCCATCACAAAACCACCCTGTTTTTCTCTTACTCCATGTAATCTTGGGAAATTGATCCAGAATCCCCACTGAATCCTTCAGGCTGATTATTTTAGCCTCACTACAAGGATAAGGCAAAATCTGTTCCATTATCTGTGTTCTGGAATCCTGGTGGCAGCAGCAGTTGGTGTTGGTTTTATTTTCCTATTCCTTTTTTGTTGTGTTTCATTCCATTAAATATCATCTTCTTTGCCTGAAAGATTTTGCTCCTTTTAGTTGATTTTAATTTAACTTGCTTAGCTCAACTGATTTGAATAATAGTCATTTGAAGCAGGCAGGATTACACACAACATGCTTAGAAGGTTTCAGTAGCAACTTCAAGCATTTTGCTTATTTATTGATTGATAAATCATAAGAAAAGGAGCATAATGGCTCTTAAAATCTAATCATGGCACCATAATAGATCTACCTTGAGCATATCTCTCGGTCTCAATTCCTCTACCTATAAATCCACAGGATGCCATATCCATACTAACAAGATGTTCCTAGGGAAGCCAATAATTTTTTTAACATAAACTAGAAATCTTACACGACAGAAATTGATTTGCATTCTGCACCACTGAGCATAACTGTGCCATGAGCTTTATATAATTGTCATGCACTAAGTGCCTACCATGTGTCATGTACTCTGCTTGTTGTCTTCATTTCCTTGTCTTGCACAGTCTTGACAGTGACCTCAAAAGGTAAATATTATCTTCATTTTGCAAACGATGAGTCTGAGATTCAGAGATGTTGCTTAACAAGTCCAAGGTCACGCATCTATGAGTTGAGATTCTGCCTGGGGTCATTGTGCCAGGAATTATGGAACTAAGGTTGATCCCTAACTCAGATTGCCATTCATGTATTATTTTTTTACTGAAATCAGTGGCAGCTTTCCAGAAGCTAGAAAGGGCAGAACTTAAAAGGGAGTTTCAACTTATGTGTCATTGCTCACAAAGAAAAAGTGTTACAGAAAACCAAAGGTTGGGGACTTCGCTGGTGGTGTAGTGGTTAAGACTCTGTGCTCCCAATGCAGGGGGCCTGGGTTCGATTCCTGGTCAGGGTACTGGATCCCACATGCATGCTGCAACTGAGAGTTCACATGCCACAACTAAGGAGCCCATGTGCTGCAACTAAGGAGCCCTTGAACTGCTACTAAGGAGCCCACGTGCCGCAACTAAGGAGCTTCCCTGCCGCAACTAAGGCTTGGTGCAACCAAATAAATAAATAAATATTAGGGCTTCCCTGGTGGCGCAGTGGTTGAGAGTCCGCCTGCCGATGCAAGGGACATGGGTTCGTGCCCCAGTCTGGGAAGATCCCACATGCCACAGAGCGGCTAGGCCCGTGAGCCATGGCCACTGAGCCTGCGCGTCCGGAGCCTGTGCTCCGCAACGGGAGAGGCCACAACAGTGAGAGGCCCGTGTACTGCAAAAATAAATAAATAAATAAATAAATAAATATATTTTTTTAAAAAGGTTGAATTGTGTGATATTTTCACTGTCTAAAATATAAAATACTTATCCACACTATGAATACAATACAGTGATAAGGAAGAAAAAGGAAGGAAGGGAGCGAGGGAGGGAGGGAGGGAGGAAGAAAAGAAAAGAAAAGAAAAAAAAAAAGAGGAAAAAATGAGGAAGGCCTAAAAGGAAAAGATTGCTAAGATATATTGTTGGATTTTAAAAAGCAAGTTACAGAAATTTCAGTATAATGCCATTTGTGTGCTACACTAAACTACATAAAAAGGAATTCTATTTATTTTTCACAAATGCATTGAAAGCAGTCTGAAAAAAATAACACCCTAAATTCATTAAAATGATTCCGTCTGAGGATGGGGTCTGGTATTGACCCAGTGGCAGTCTGGAGGAACTTTAATCTTTAAAATTTTAAGTTTTTACAAGGAGAAAATATTCATGTGTTACTTGTGTAATTAGAAGTTATTTTTTAAAACGTAAAATATGTAACACAAAGTCAGCCCACCTCATGAATAGCCACAGCCAAAAGTTGCAGTTATTTATGTCATTTCAACAATGAAGAAAAAGGATGAACTAAAAATACCATGTCACCAAGAAGACTTTTCTCCCCAGAGATTTCTAAATCAGCTAGGGCTTTGATGTCTGGCCATTGTCTGAATAGGGCACTTGCTCAGGAGTCAGCTATGGCCACCCTAGGGAGAGTTCCGTGGTGAGCCATATTGGGGACAGGGGGATGAGTGAGCAGGTCTGTTTCCTTCCAGACATCTCTGTTCTTCATCACTTCACCTTATGTTGGATAATCTTCCAGGGCCAGATGAGTGTGGGAGGGACCGGGGGAGAGGGAGAGAGAGTCAAGGGAGTTAGTTGATGGAGAAGAAAGGTGTAAGAAAAGAAACTCCTTTTTGAAGGTAAAAGCATTGGATTCTAGGCATCTACTAGGAATCTTTTTTTTTTTTTAATTTTTTACATTAATGTTATAATGTGATTTTTTTTTAACATCTTTATTGGAGTATAATTGCTTTACAATGGTGTGTTAGTTTCTGCTTTGTAACAAAGTGAATCAGCTATACGTAATGTCCAAGCTATTTAACTCAGTTGGGTACCAGTCTAATGAGACTGGTATAGACTCCATCCTTTGGTGAGCCAGATCACTTAAATCCTAGGAGAAATGTCATGAGAATTCTTGACTATTTTTCTAGTTTTTGCAAAGTATGTAACTGATGCTGAATTAGCCAGGTCTTCAGCAATAGGATTCAAGTTAGATCAGCTAGTTGAATAATTTTTTTCTAATCCACATTAAAATAAATACATATTAAACTATTAAAAATAACTGTTAAAATAACAACTTATTTATCCATGTGCATCTTAAAATCTCTACTAGTGGTGCATGGGCCATGCTTGGGGAAACATTGCTGGAAGTGTGATGAGCTTGGGCTTTGGGGAGGAACTGGGTTAAAATGTCTTCTCCACAAATAACTTAGTAACATGGGGACTTAACCTTCTTAGCGTCAATTTCCTCACTTTGAAGTGGGCTTACTAGTAGTTCCTACCTCATGGGGCAATTGTTAGGATTACCTGAGCTAATGTCTATAAAGCATAATGTATAGTTTTTACAAATTGTTAGCAAAAGAAAAAGGTCTTTGCAAATAATAAGACAAATGCTCAGATCGTGATTGAATGTAACATCTGTAAAAGATGCTGTCATCCTTTGGTGATGGTTCAGTGCTCAACTTCTTGTTTGGGAAATTTGTATGTGTATGTAGGGGGTTTCCCCCTAAGCTGTTCCCTTTGGGTCCTCTTTTTATTTTGGTCCTCATTTGGCTGTAATTCACAAAATTACCTATTTCAAATCAATCTGATGACTGAAGGAGGCAAAACACAGAATCAAAGTGATTACATAGCTACTCTGAAATGCATAGAATCAGACCCAAGAATTTTTCTCATTAAATAGTCTTTGAGGGGGTGAAGTCTCTAGCATGAAACTATGTAACTAAAGCCTTAGAAACATCTCATCAGATTGTGGGTGCTTATGTTTAAATTTTGTATCAAATACATCTGCTCTGGCTCTCTGCTTGCTTGTTAACTTTGTACTTAGAAAAGTGAAGTTAACTCAGCTACTTGGCGATTAAGTGGCAGCCTTGATGGAGAAAGTGGGACAGTGTGAGCTGTGCAGAGTTGATGGCAACTAATTGGGTAAGTTGTGCCTAAGTGGAAGCCTTTGGAGATCTCACGTCACACAATGGGAGTGTGCCGTAGCTAAAAAGGCGATCCAGTTCAGCAAGCCCACCTATAGGAAGCCCCCACCTTCTCCTTGTCACTTCTTTAGAGCTTCTGCCTGATTAGCTGGAGGGATTGACTGAGCTTTTTCCACTGTTGCCTTTGCTACTGTAGGCAAAGCCCCAAGCCACGGTCGAACCTTCTTACTCTTACATTGAGATGCCAAACGAGCACATCTAGGGATCTTAATTTGCCATCCTGTTTT
Organism: Lipotes vexillifer; assembly: GCF_000442215.2. Classification (NCBI taxonomy): domain Eukaryota; kingdom Metazoa; phylum Chordata; class Mammalia; order Artiodactyla; family Lipotidae; genus Lipotes; species Lipotes vexillifer. Next base: position 921,030 of record NW_006778737.1, on the reverse strand, counting down.
ACTCTGAACTTGATTAGTACAGATAAGGAGCTGAGGTACTCATGTCTTGGGGATGAAGAGAAGGGGTTTTCAGTAGTTTTGTACCCTGGTGTGCTACTTTAAATGTTCTTAAGATCAGGTAGATGTATTCTGGGGCCAAAGGCTTTCTTTGGCTTAACTGTGTGTATGCTAATAAAAGGAACCTTTCTATTTACATCTTACCATTTTTGAAAACCTTTTCTATCTCAGTAAATCTTCCTACCCATGACATTTAATAAAGCAACATCCTGTAAGTTCTTACCTTTAAAAGAAAAAAGGACGTTTTAATATTTGATGAAATAAGTGAAAAAATAGTTTAAAAATGTTTTGAATACATAGTATTAATTTTGTAAGATGTCAGCAAGTGAATTTCCAATGTACTCCTGGGTTCCATTTCAGCCTTTCAGGAGTGGGATTTGTCTTCTCACTTTTAAAATTAAATCTAGTGAAGAGGTCCCAGAGAACATGAGTCAGGGCAGAGCTGGGCTTCCATTCTGGTAGCTCACACTTTTTATTGACCACTTATGATGCCCACTTGTGCCAAGTCCCTCAGCAAACACACACTTCTAATCTTATGTAAGAGACAAACGTGTAAGCAATGAACTGTGCCTCTGGGAATGTGTGTTGTAATAGAGATACTTTAAAAAGGAGACGTTTGATGGAAGCATACTTGGAGTCTCAACCTTCTTATCTGTAAAATGTGGGAACTGGATGGCATCTCTGCTCCTTTCCAGCTTTGAAATTCTAGGAACTTATAGAAACACAGACTGCGTCTTGTCCTAGAATGTTTGTTTTGCTCGATTATTGAATAGTAAATATACCGTCAGACACAGTAAATATTTATGGCCCCCTGAAGCGGGGTGTTTTTTCCTGTTTGTGGCATTGTTGACTTGCTCTCCTGAGCACAGCATAGGTTTTTCATTAGAGTGTAGCAGGCTGTCTCCACCTCACCTTTGCCTGAGAATGTCTGGGATTGTCTTTAAAAGAAACCTATTTGCCTCCTCAACATGGTAACAATATCCATCCAAAAACAAGGTGGGCTGCTGGAGCTGTCTCTCACCCCCCATTTCCTCTTAGCATCTTGAGGGAAAATGCAGAGGATGACACATTGCCAAGATGAGATATTGCCTGGGATCTGGCGGCTAAAGTCATCCCCAAGGGGCTTCCTGTCAGATGAAACACTTTCGGGCCTGAGAGCACCGGACCCTGCGGGGTTGTACCAAGAGTTTGCAGACCTAGGGACCAGGCCCACTTTCTTACTACTCTTTCTCAGGAGGGTAGAGGGGTGAACATGATTCTTTACTGTGAGCTGTCAGATTCTAAAGAAAGGTAGCCTTCTAGGGTTAAAGCTGATGCTCAGCAAACCCCATCAGTAAAACCTCAGCTAACAGACCCCTTGAGATGTGGGGTGAGGGTGTCAGGTGTGAAAAATATGTTTAAATAACCAAGCCCTCATTCTTCTTTGTTTTCTTTCATAGTTTAATAAACTTCCATTTTGGAATAATTTTAGATTTACAGAAAAGTTGTGTATATATAGAGAGAGTTCCTGTATATCCCTCACTCAGCTTCCCTTAATGTTAATAATATCTCACATAACTATGGCAAGTTGGTCAAAATCAAGAAAGAAACATTGGTATAGTACTACTAACAAAATGACACTCTATTTGGATTTCACTACACATTCCTTAAAAACCAAAATTAAAAAAAAAAAAACTAAATCTCACACACATACATCAATACATAATATATACAAGATCCCACTTTTAAAATGTATATATGCAAATACACAAATGTATCTAGTTATGTAAATAGATATTATGTTCTCCTGCATTTTAACAGGTTATACACATTATTATTTGCCATTTTCAGATGACCATCAGCCATTATGCTTTACTATATTGCATTGGCCTGTTGATGTTTAGGGCTGTTTGGCCCCAGGAATTTGTTCTTTTTGAGTCCTTAGGTCAGCTCATCACAGTTTTTCTAGCTCCTCTCACATTACCAAGCTGCCAGCTATTACTTTTCTCTGCTGTCAGCATTTTTGTCTGTGGCAGACCTCCTTCTCACATCTACGCTTCAGTTGCTAACCTGTTAAGGGTTTATAACCGTGAACTAGGGCTTCTTAGAATTGTGGAAGTAAAAATGCCTGTAAATGACGTACGTGGGTTATATTAGTGTATGGATTTTATGACATTTTTTCAGAAGCCTTTTAATTATCTTATTTCCCCGTTTTCCACCATTGTTATTGACAAATAACAATGCAAAAGTTCAGTGATAATTTAAGAAATAGAATCTAGATTTTAATAGCTAAAAATATGGAGGTGACTACCTGTCTTATGTAGAGATTTTTACCAAAAAATTCAACTTAGTAGTATGTTCTTCCAGTATATTTAAATTATCATTTAACTTTGTAAACATTGACCTATGTAAAATTTAAAACTCCCCCCCCCCCACGGTGTTTTTCATATGCTTTACAGAAATATTTGTTTATTGTTGAAAGGTTGGGAAATACGTAAGTTTTTTTCTATATCATCATTTTGAAAGGTGGCATAATATTCCATATATAGCTATATTTAGCACATATGGAATATTACTTAGGTTGTTTTTATATTTTTTTATATAAATAGTCCTACGATGAACAGTCTTAGCTGCACTTTTGCACACATCCAAGAGGCTGTCTTCCCAGGAGTGAAATTATTGAGTCAAAACATACACTTAAATGGCTTTTGATGACCATTCTCACAGTTAGCAGAGTGGTAGAAATATGTGATTTTCCGGCTGCTGAAGGGATCTTGTAATCCCGAAGTTCTAGAGTAGAGTTGTTTGCAAGGCTGTGCACACACAATAGCAAAGGAATCAGCTCTGCTTCGACCAAATCACAGGTCAAGTATTCACTGTGGGGTGAATTCAGACGGTAAGAACTAATAAGCCATTTCAGGTGATTTTTTTTTTTTAACTGGGGTATAGTTTGCTTTATAATGTTGTGTTAGTTTCTGTTGTACAATGAAGTGAATCAGCTATATGTATACATATACCCCCTCCCTCTTGGACCTCCTTCCCACCCACCCCCGCATCGCATCCATCTAGGTCATCACAAAGCACCAAGCTGAGCTCTCTGTGCTATACAGCAGGTTCCCATTAGCTATCTGTTTTACACATGGCAGTGCACATACGTGAATCCCAATCCCCCAAGTCCCCCCCCCCCCCCCCCCGCCCCTGTGTCCACACATCTGTTCCCTATGTCCACGTCTCTGTTCCTGCAAATAGGTTCATCGGTACCATTTTTCTAGATTCCACATTCATCAGTTAATATATGATATTTTTTTTCTCTTCCGGACATACTTCACTCTGAATGACAGACTCTAGGTCCATCCACATTTCCACGAACTACTGGGCATATACCCTGAGAAAACCATAATTCAAAAAGATACATGCACCCCAGTGTTCAGGAGTGCATGACTCCTAGGAGGAGACTGTTTTCAAGACCTGTTGCAGTTTGCTGTGACCTTATCCACTGGAGGTGATGGCTTTGGAGTCCAGGATGTACAAAGGGCAGGCTTCCCCAGGCTCTGCCCCCCACAGCGTTTCCTCTTCCTGCAACTTCAGGCAGCTTCACAAAATAGCCTCTTTAATGAATAGTCATCCTCTTCAACTCCCATTGGTAACTATTGGGCCATCTTTTATCCTCATATTTTCTGCCTGGTGGACTGTCAGGCAAAACTTCTTGGCAAGTTTTCTAGCCAATTAAAAATGGAAGACTAATTCCAATGAGCAGTCAATTCCAATTAGCTTGGCTGGTGGGATCGTGACATTAATGCTGGACCAAGAAGGCAAGGGTATGATTCCCCACAAACTCAACTGGCCATGCTCTTTTCAGAGTATGATAGCAGAGTAGGAAAACGTCTGGGTTCTTTGCTTGCTCCCTCTCCTTCCTTTTGAATGAGGTCTCTTTTGATTAGACTCTTCTCTGGGATATAGGCATCACCATTCTTTTTAATCAACCATTTAGGACTAGTCTTTCCAAAAGCTAAAACTAAATTTTCTGAACTTTCTGATTCTGATCCTGACTCTTCACTTTCTTTAGGAAACTATTTGTTTATCAAATAAAGCACACTTTCTGCAGGCTCTGAAAGCGTAAATTCATGTTGAATATTTGGAGGATGGGCCTTCTGGGAACGAGTAAAGTAAAAAGCCACGTAATACAGACTAATTCTTGCACATCATTGTTGGTTCTTACGCAATTGTCTTTTTATATAAGTGCCTTCAGAGCTGGTTTGGATCATTCAGAATGTGTCAGAACAAGAATGAGTTGAAATCACGCTTGTATCCCTGAGCACAGGCTTGTGTTGGGTCCACGAAGGGACTCTGGGTCAGTGAGTGAAGGAAATATCAAATAAATTAATCCCTGAATGAACTGAATCAATAAATGAATGCATGACACAGATAACTAGAATAATCTTATAATGAGATTTATAATGCTTCACAAATTTTAATTTAAAATGTCAACTATCTCTGATTTCCCAAAAAATAGTAGTAGGTTGAAGTTTGTGTAACATTTCTATGCACAAAGAAAGTATGAAGGGATCCTAAAAATAAAGAAAGAGAAAAAGCATTCTAAAGAAGGCTTCCTTCCCCAAAGGGAATAGATGGCCTTTATTCCTTTAGAAGGTTTTCATCAACTATTGATCAAAAACAAACCTGTTTTTAACCTATTTCTTCCAAAAATTGCTAACTTGGCCTTATGCAATCATCAGGAGTTATCTCTTTAAGTACAGAATATGGGGGGAGGGGGTAAGGAAAAGTGATAAATCAGCTTGCATTAACCAGATGCAAATGTGATACCTTTGCTTGCTAAACTGTATCACAGAGGTAATTTTCGCTGCAGAAGCAGTCCTGCTTAACACCAGCAGTTTTCCCTTCCTTTGGGGAAACTGAGGAAACACAGACTTAAGTCATTTCTTGACCCTGAGAAATCTTCTTTGCATAGGAAGTCCTTGTGGAGATGTGTGATTCAGTTTGTCTACCCTGTTTTTCCCAGAGGTCAGGAGGGAACTGTGGGGACTCGGCCACAGGCCACTTTATCAGGCCCCGTTGTAGTCATCTGGCCTGGGGGGTTGCTGGACCTTGCAGGTCATTTTCTGTGTGTATGAAAATGGGAGAGGGTTTGTGCATTTAAGCCTTTCTGTGAAAGCTAAACACTTCTTTCAAGGGAGCAATCTGGTCCTTCCATGTGGCTTAGACCTTTGGAAGGAGAAGTAGCAATTAATTAAACAATTAATTAAATCTTACTCTGAACTAATGCTTTTATTTAACATTTCCATGTCTTGTAATTGTTTCATTTTAGTGCATGAAGTATGGGTGAATATCTGTTTCAAGAAAGCCTAATGTTAAAATTATGGACCTAGAATCTGATAATTTAGGGAATTAATAGAATACTTTTAGGTAAGGATTTGCTGCAGATAGTCTTTAAGTGAAAAGCACCCCAATGTGTTTTTCGCATTTTTCAAATTTTGGGGGTTTTTTGTACTAGCATTACATGGATGTTGTAGAAAATTATAAAATAAAGGAAAACTTAAAGATTATTATATCATAATTTTACTACTAGGAGAGAGCTACTCTTCATATTTTGACATATAGCTCTCCCAAATGTATAATTATGTGCACTCGCAAATAGGGTGACACGATGCACAGATACTGATTTGTGACTTGTCCTACTCTCTGGTACACGAGAACATTACACTTGTTCATACACACACCTCGACCTTATTATTCTTAAGGTCTACATAGTATGGAATTGTTCAATTGGGACATAACTTTACTGAATTAATCCACTATAGTTGGACGTATAGCCTGCTTCCATTTCTTCTTACTGGAAATTTCAACTTCTTTAATAATGATAGCTGCTTTCTACTTCATACCCAGTGCTGTGTGATGCATTTACTGTATAACATCTCTTTTTCTATTTAATTCAGGTGAAATTCATATAGCATAAAATTAACTACTTTAAAGTGTACAATTCTGTGGCATTTAATACAGTCACAATGTTGTGAAACCATTGCTTCTATCTAGTTTTCGAAATATTCATCACCCCAAAGAGAAACCCCATACCCAGTAAGCAATTACTCCATCTGCCCCCATCTCCCTCTTCCCAGCCTCTGGCAACCCAGCCACTAATCTATCAATATTTTCTGTCTCTATGGGTTTACCTGTCCTGGATATTTCCTATAAATGGAATCATACAACGTGTCACCGTTTGTGTAACATCTCTTTTAACCCTTACAAATCCTGTGAGGTGAGACCCAGGGAGCTTGAGGGTCTTGCCAGGGATTCCCACCCTGCAGGACCAGAACCTGAGTGCTGATCTCTCTGGTCTCAAAGCCTCATTCCGTCCCACTGTCCCATGCTGTCTCCCCATATGGCCTTTCAGACTCTGGTGTACAAAAGGGCTCACTCCTTTCTTAGCCTGTTTACTTTAGCATCATGATTGGTCCTTTTCCTCTGCTTCAAACTTGTAAGATGGGAAGGTGCTAATACAGTGGTTCTCACATTTTAACTGCAATCAGCATCACCTGGAGGACTTGCAGAGTTTCTGACTCAGGTCAGGGCTGAGTCCCAAGAACCTGTTTTCCTAACAAGTTCCCAGGTGAGGCTATGCTATGGGGACCACACTTTCGGAGCCACTGCTCTGACAGATATGACGTGGAAGACTTGTTTCATTACACTACCCTCTGATCAGAATGCTTGCAATGGCACTTAAGAATATGGAAGACTAAGAAAAGTCGAATGATTATCCAGCTTGACGAACATGTGGGTGTGATATACCCTGGAGACTGAGTCTCCTGAAGTATAATCCAAAGGTACATTTGGTTTTCCAAATATATGTTTAAAAAGAAACTGAACATCTGGTAAGATTGTAATTGTGCATATCCTGCAATCCCCATTTGAGCCTTAGAGAACCAATCCCAGGGGTACAAAAGGAGGCATGTACAGGGAAGTGAAAGGCAATGCTTTTTGTAACGTAACAGTTAAAAAAAAAAAAGAAAGAAAAGAAAAGAAAAGAAAAATCTTCATAATTAAGAGAACAGATAAATAGATAAATAAAATGTGGTGTAGGGATGGCCAAATGCAGTTAAGCTTTGAACTAGACGTATATAAAGTAACATGGAGGGAGCTCAAAAACAATGCTAAGTGGAGAAAATATTTAGATTTACACTCACAAAACAATACTATACATTATTTGTAGAATTAAAAAAAAGTGATAAATGGTCTCCAAAGAAGGTATACAAATGGCCAATAAGAGCATGAAAAGATGACCAATATCAATTGTCATTAGGAAGATGCAAATAAAAACTGCAATAATATTCTATTTCACATCCACTAGGATGGCGATAATTAAAAAAAAAAAAAAAGATTGGAAAATAGCAAGCGTTGGTGAAGATGTGGAGAAATTGAAACCCTCATACGGTGCTGGTGGGAATGTAAAATGGTACAGCCACTGTGGAAAAGAGTTGACAGTTCCCCAGAAAGTTAAATATAGAGTTACCGTATGACCCAGCAATTCTACTCCTAGGTAAATATATACCCAAAAGAATTGAAAATAAGTACTCAAAGACTTGCATACAAATGTTCATGGCAGCACTGTTCATAATAGCCAAAAAGGATAAACAGCTCAAACGTCCATCGACTGATGTATGGGTAGTCAAACTGTGGTATATCCAAACAATGGAATATTATACACCCAGAACAAGGAATGAATATTGATACAGACTACAACATGGGTGAAACTTAAGACACATTATGCTAAGTGAAAGAAGCCAGATACAAAAGGTCGCATAGAGTATGATTCCATTTATATGAAATGTCCAGCATAGGCAAAAAGTCTGTCCATAAAGACAGAAAGATTAGTGGTTGCCAGGGACTGCAGGGAAGGGAGATTTGGGAGGTACAGGGTTTCTTGTGGGTGATGGAAATGTTCTGGAATTAGACAGTGGTGGTGGTTGCACAACATTGTAAATATAATGATCATCACTGAATCGTATATTTTAAAACAATTAAAATGCTGAATTTTAATTCAATTAAAACATTTTTTGTAATGATAAGTGGACTGGTAGGATATACACCCAATCCATGACAATAGTTGCCACTGGGGGTGGCTAGAGGTGGGATGTGGGACTGCAGTGGTGGGAAAGGCTGTTAGGTATCCTAGTAATGTTTTATTTCTTTTATCTATTAAAATAAAGCAGTGGAAGCACATTTAACAAAAAATTGAGTGCTTAATTTTGGATGGTGAGAATGTCAGCATTCATTACACATTACCCATAGCATTTGCTACGATTTTTTACATTTCTTTAAAAAAAATCAAACCAGATATAAAAAGCCCAGGATAGTGGACTTATGATGAGAAGAGCTGCCTTCTTGTCCAGCTCAGACCTCTCCCTGCCTCCTAAGATCCCCTTGGATCCTGGGCCCTCTAGTTTGTGCACTCTTTCCATACAGCCTCCCCGGCCCCTCTTGACCAAAGTTGTCATTACACTCCTGATTTAGTAGGAATATCAAGGTCCTTGATTTCCCCAGTGACTCATCAGCAGACATTTGCCCTCTTAACTCCTCCTTGAGCCTAGACACAAATCCTCCCTCCTGTTAGAGGATCCCCTGCCACCAGGCTCACCTAAAGATTGCTCAGGTTAGGTCCAGAAAAAAGCAGAAGAGTATCCATTTCTGTTTCTATGAATATGATGACTGGTTAATATGGAGCTGCATGGAAGACCTGGACCTTTCTTAAAACACTGATTATTTCTTCTGAATATACAGAACAGTATTCTGGGGAAAAGGTCTTCATGTCTGATTACCAGGCCTCATAATTAACTGAATGATAGATGGAAACTACAGACATCTTCCCTAGTGGTCTAGTGCAGGTATCATCAAGCCAGGGCCAAATCTACTGGCCTACTGTCTGTTTTTATAAAGTTTTACTGGAACACTACCATACTCTCATTCACTTATTGTCTGTGTCTGTTTTTGTAGTACATCAGCAGAACTGAGTAGCTGCAACAGAGACTACATGTCCCACAAAGCCTAAAATAATTATCTGTTCTTTACAGGAAAGTGTGCCAGGCCCTGGTGTAGTGGTTCAGAACATGAGCTCTTGACCCCACCTGCTCTGAGAAAGTAGTTAAGACACAGGGAAGATCTTCTGATGTTCGTATTCTAAAGTGAGGATGACACTGAGGTGCAGAGAAGAGAGCCAGTTAGCCACGGGGATGAAGAGTGTGGACTCTGGCGTTAAATGCCGCTTACTAGACATACAGCCTGGGGTATGTCATTGAAGGTTACAAAGCTGTACCCTCACGTCTAAAGCAGCATTCTTGAGAAGAGTAAATGAGATAACTCAGTAAATATTTATTGGGCTCCATTCAGTGCTGGGCACTGTTTGAGGTGCTGGTGATAAAACAGCAAACATGAGGGACAAAAATCTCTGTCTTCACAGAGTTGTAGACTAGACGGGAGATGGTAAATAACAGTAAATCAACGGAGGTACAGTTGGGTCTTGAGGTGGCCAGGCGGGGGAACAAGGAGAGAGATGGGGGTTGGGGATCTACTGTAGCTGGGAGATCAGGGAAAGCCCCTCTAAGGACCAGTCTTGTGAGCTGATGTCTCAATGACAAAAAAGGAGCCAGTCCTGCAGAGATTTGGGGGCAGAGGAAACAGCCAATTCACATGTCCTGTCATGGCAACAAGACTGCCACGGTTAGGATGGAAAGGAGGCTGTGTCGGGGCCCCGTGGACGAGGAGGGGAGAAGCAGGAAGATGAGGTCTGACAGGTGGACGGGGCCAGATCCCATAGGGCCTCATCAGTTGTGGCAAGGAAGTGGGATTTCAGTCTAAGTGTGGTGAAACCACTGGAGGATTTAGGCAAGAGGGTGAGTGCTGTGATCTGAGATAACTATCTAAATGATCCTTCTGGTGGCTGTAGTGCAGTGAGATTGTAGAGACAAGGTTTACAACAGGGAGAACATTTAGCAGGCTATTGCATGAGTCCAGGTGAGAGATCATGGCAGCATGGGCTGGGATAGTGGCAAGGGAGGTAGAGAGAAGTAGATGGATAATGGTGAAACTGATGGGACTTGCTGGAAGATTAGATTTAATGTGATAATGTATGGGAAATGCTCAGCACAGGGCCAGGGACATAGTATCTTCATTGTCATCATCGTTAACCATCTCCACCACAGTCATCATGATCATCTTGAGAGACAGTGTAGCATTATGGTTAAGAGTATAGACTCAAGCCACACTACTTGGGTTTAAGCCCCACCTCTGCCATTTATAAGCTCTGTGACTGTGGGTAAATTACAGATCCTCTCTGTGTTTCAGTTACCTTCTCTGTAAAGTGGGGGGATCAGGGTACCTTCCCTACAGGACATTGTAAAGTACCATAATATTTCTGCCCTGCCAGATTGTAAACCATAAACACCATTGCTGTTATTTGAGGGCCGGTAGATGGCTCTATACTTGATGGTGATTTGGTGAATATTGCTAAAATCCTAGCATTCTGTGGAAATCCTCCTTAGAGGTCAAAAACAAATCCCTCTTCGTGTAACCCATTGATTGATGAAGCTGATGGGAGGGCTCTCTCCCTGACCTCCGAAAATCAGCAATTTCAGGGAGATAAGACAGCCGCACTGTTTGTTAGAGTATTTGAGCTGCAGGCTTTTAAATCAGCATTCCAAAGATGTAAAGGCAACAAAAGTATGCACTGGGCTTTCCACAGAAGAGAGTGTGGGGCACTGTGCCTGTTTTGAACAGCTGTGTCTGTGTGGTCGTCGGCAGGGCTGTCATTTGGGAGACGTCTCCTCCTAGAGGGATCCTCTCATTTCTCCGTCTTGGGCAGACCCTGTTTCAACCATGGGGCCTCAGGGGTAGCTAGGGCTCCCTGAGTATGCAGCTATGGGCTTCGCACAGCTTGGGTCAAATGCAGGGGCATTGTTGTTCCCATCATGCCCTGGTCTGGCTGCTGGAACCAGGGGACCAGTCTCTGGGAGGTGAGAAGGACCCCCAGGTATACACTCGCCCAGACCCTGCACAGATTGCCTGAGAGCTCACATTCCCTGCTGGCAGCAGACGTGTCCTTCCCAGGCCCCAGGCAGGTGGAAGTCCGTCCCAAAGAAACAGCGGTGTGGCTCCCCTCCACACACAACCACAGAAGGGACCTCTGTAACCTTTCTGTCTTCTGAGCAATAAGAAGCAGCACGTGGTAAAGATCCACTAAAACCCAATATGGGCCTTCTCCCTCCCACTCAGAAACAAGCTCCCACTAATGGCAACTTTTACTCCTGGACCAGAGTCCTTTCGTATCCCTGAGGCCTGCGATTTTTAGAACTTTGGGGGCTCTGGGTATCTTTTCCTGCAACTGCTTAGTTGGACAACTTGTTTCTTAGTTTTAAGTTAGGGAGATTGTTGTAAATGCAATCATATATGTAAGATAGAAAAGAGTAGGCTCTTACTAAGTTATAACGATGTTTGTTAGTTATACTTCATGTGGACCTTACATTCTGAGTATCTGCAAGATCCTGAGGTTAGGTTATGTTCTTAATTTTAAAATCTTACTTGAATATTAACAGCTCACATTTATTGAGCCCTTACTATGTGACAGGGAGTCACCGAGTGCCTTCACGTGTGTTTAGTCCTCACGACGGCACTGCAAGGTGGATACTATTATAATCCCCACTTTACAGATGAGAGAAATGAGGCTTCCACAGGTGGAATAGCTTGCCCAAGTCAGACTAGAAAGTGGCAGAACTGGGATTTGAACCTGGACCACCAAATTCAAGCCCTTAAGTCACTCCACTAGCCCTTAAAACACTCATGCATCATAAGTAGCTTTGCTCCTTGTGAATGTTTTCATACCAAACATACAGAGATGGTTGTTGGTCCTTTGCCACTTGATTTCTAGGAGGTCTTCATATATTATGGAGATTAGCGTTTACTGATATAAGTTACCTATTTTCCCAGTTTGTCCTTTGTTTTTTGACTTCGTTTACGGTGTTTCTGATGTTTTGTTTGCCATGTAGAAGGGCTTTTTAAATTTAAATTTTACTTTTTATATTGTATTATAAAAAGATCTCTGAATTTTTTCTTTTCTTCTGAACTTTGAGTCATAGTTAGAAAAGTCTTCTCTACACCAGGGAATTTGCCCGTCTTCTTCTAGCACTTTTATGTTTTTCACATTTACATTTAAATATTTGATCCATTTGAAGTTTATTCTGGTATGCAGTGTGAAATATGGGTTAAGAAAAAGAACTTTAAAAAACACTTCCAAACAAATTTCCCTGTCCAAATGTGGTCAGAGTTTGTATATGAAGAGTATTTGGGGTAGTGAATCCTCCCTCAGAATAAAAGCAGGCTTATTAGTGTCACAGGTGATCGGTAGGGAGTTGTTTGTGGTCCTAATTAGACCTCTAATTAGCCTGAAGCTTTGATAGCGGTTTTCCCATCTGCTGAGATGGTCAAAGTGCAAGGTGATAGGAGACTCAGAAGCGGGCAGCCACACAAATGCTTATGTAATACAAAAGTCCATGGCTTATTGGCCTCAGGAATGGCTGGATCCAGGTGCTTATTTTCCTCAGGAATTTCTCTCTCTTTACCTCTCAGCTTTTATTTCTCTCTGTTGCCTACATTCTTGGATATGATCTCCCCTCCTGGTGGAAAGATGGCCACCAGCAACTCCAAGCTTACCCACTTCTAACTTAGAGGTCCTTTCTCACCTAGTTCTTCCTGCAAAAATCCCAAGCCTGGTTCTCAGCCTGGTTCCCTTTCTGAATCAATCTCTATGGCCAGAAGGAGGGGTCAGTTGCTGGTTGGCCAGTCCTGAGTTACATGTACTCCCAAGGGGACTGAAGATGGGCTCAGTCCCACTGAAACCACAAGCACTGAGAGAGGAGCATTTTCCCAAAAGAATTGTTATTAAAATAGGGAAGAACTGATGCTGAATGAGTCAAAACCCCAGAGTGCCCTACAGCATGAGTTTTGTGTTCTCAAAGCTCTTGAAGGATCAACTCTGGGTGCCAACAACACAAGCAAAGAAGGTCTTGAATGGAGCAGTTGGACTCAGTTAAGCCTATAAAAATGAAGGCTCCCTGAGTTGCTGTTTTGTGATAAGAGCAATAGCTTTTGTCCCATTTTCACCAGCATTGCAAAATAAAAAACAACAGATAACTTGCTGCCTGTCTGTTACTGAGGATGGGTTTCTGGGATTCTAATGGAATCTGTTGGAAAAGCTGCAACCCTCTCATCAGTGTTTGTCAAATACAAAAACCCAGCAGAGAAGAACATGCAGAGAGATTGTTCCTTCCCTCAACCATGGACTATGGTTTGGGAAGAGAACAATGTCTTGAATAGGGCAAGATTCTCAACCAGGTGCTTTTGCAAATGTCATTTACTCATTCCACACCTGAATAGTCCATCGCTTGTGAGGAATATGGCAGGAAATGTAGGGGTCTTTGTAAACGAAATGGCCTGGCCACTTTGTTGGTTGTACCAAGCACAGTAGCTAATATCGTGTCTGGCACTGTGTCTCATACCATCCATGCATCATCCGTTCAGTTCTCATAATGGCCTTATGTACTGTTTTTATCCCTATTTTATAGGAGAGGAAACTGAGGCTCAGAAAGATTCACTCACTCAGGGTCCTAGAGCAAAGGAGTGGTAGAGTCAGAAGTCAGCCTCAGGTAGCTGGACTCCAGTGTATGGGTCCTCACTGTGCTCAGTTATTAGCTCGCCATGTAACCCTGACCTTGTTACCTAACAGGGTTCCCCCATTCCTTTTCACAGGTGAACACTTGGGTTGTTAGAAGAATCTTTAAACAGTGATGCCACTAAAGTGTTTTACTCTGAGAATCCTGGTGTATAATTAGCTTCTTTTTTTGATTGATTAATTTATTTTTTGGCTGTGTTGGGTCTTCGTTGCTGCATGTGGGCTTTCTCTAGTTATGGCAAGCGGGGGCTGCTGTTCGTTGTGGTGCACGGGCTTCTCATTGTGGTGGCTTCTCTTGTTGCGGAGCACGGGCTCTAGGTGCATGGGCTTCAGTAGCTGTGGCACACGGGCTCAGTAGTTGTGGCTCGTGGGCTCTAGAGCACAGGCTCAGTAGTTGTGGCACACGGGCTTAGTTGCTCCGCGGCATGCGGGATCTTCCCGGACCAGGGCTCAAACCCATGTTCCCTGCATTGACAAGTGGATTCTTAATCACTGCGCCACGAGGGAAGTCCCTATAATTAGCTCTTAATAATGATAGACCACAAAGAAAGAAAAATTCCCCATATCTTTCTAATTGGTTTCCTCCCATCTTTCCCAGAAAACATCCACAATTGCTAAAATGGATAACATTTCATTCTTTTCATTTTATCTTTGGGAAGGAAAGCAAGGAGCTGTGATGCTGACCAACTTGGCCATCAGCTCTGAATTTTATAATTATCAATAATCTCCAAAAATGGCATGCATGGTCTTTGAGATCTGGTAATTATATACCTGTGTGTGAACGGTTCAAAGGCTGGGCTTTTAAGCAAATCTGAGTTTGAATCATAGTCCTGCCATTGTGACCTCAAAGAAGTTGTGGAGCCTGTCTGAGCCTCAGGTTCCTCGCTATAAAGGGGGTCGTTAGTTGGTCTGAGCTCACAGGGCTGATATGGGGATTAAAGGAGATGATGCTTACAAAGTGCTCAGCACAGCGCTGCCCCGAGTAAGTGATCGAAACAGGCCAGCTGCCAGTAATACAATCATTTGTTATTACAATGACTGCTGTTATTATTTCTTGTCCTCACTCCTTCCCCCTCCAAAATACACTCCACCGCACCAATATCTCCATTTTTATCATGGATGTTTAATAGTTAAACATGCTTTTCTTTACTACAGTTGTTTGCAAAGCACCTTGCAATTTCCTCTCTTCCTAATTCCTGGAATTCTGTTTGTGTGAACTTTGTTTAAAGCTCTCTGTTCAGCAAACTCTCTTTTGTGTTTTTTTCCTCTGATGTCCAGAGGCTTTGAAACAGTAGCTTTTCCATAATCTTCAACAAAAGTTACACTAACTCCCTGAAGGGTCGGTGCCTTTAGTGCAGTTTTTTCTTCCAGCTGGCTGTCTGACTCGTTGTTTTCATTCTTTTCCCCAAGATCTTTCCTCTTTGGTTAGCTCTTTCATGGTGAATCTCTTGCAGGGCTTTCTCTGAAATATTCTTGCCTCTTCCATTCAAGATTAAGCTGTTATCTTGGTGACAGGTACTGACGAACACCACCGCTTAGACTCACAGATGGTCACGTGGCTTGGCTCACAGATTAGTGCCTTTTTCAGGTGATAATGATCCCCATGGCAGTTGCAGAAGCTTTGTCATAAAAAGTTGATTATTTATGACAACCTGGTTCTGGCAGTTAAAAGAACATGGGATCTAGTTAGTTGTTTTTTCCCCTCCCCAAGGAACATCTCTGGAATTCATTGATGGAAAAAGAAACACACAAGAACATGGATCAGGGTTTTAATCAGGATAACCTCCCATCTGTAGAGCATTTTATAGATTCCAAAGAACTTCCACGTTCAATAATCTCTCAGTGCACTTGTCTCTGGGGACCGAGCAAATGTGTCTGTTCAGGGAAGGTGAGGGGGAGGGGAAGGAGAGTAGATCTAGGATGCTGAGCTGTGGGGTGGGATTTTGAGGATGTGCCTGGGCTGGACTGTGATAAGATGGAGAACTGGATCTCCTGCTTTCTGGTGCTTTTCTCAGTCTCGCTAATAACAAACGACCTGTGAGAGAATTTCACAAGACTCAGAGGGCACCCCAATCATAAAACATCCTGTGTAGATTCGTTTAAGCTGTTGTCTTGTTTTCTCTTGTGGTATGTTTAGACATCCATCTTACAGGGTGACATTTCACTCGGCATCTACTGCAAGAGGAAACCGTGGAATAATTCTTGCTTCCTGATCAAAGTAGGTGAATTCCTAGCAGAGGGGTCACTGGAAAGATGTCTGGGGGAGGAAAAGAGGAATATTTCTTCCTTGAGGTTTGGAAGGCTTCCACAGAAGGAGAAAAACTTACGTCAGGAAGCTGATGGTTGACAATGTTTATGGAAACACCACTACCAAAATGCCTCAGTTCCATCTGCAGTGTTGGACACCTCAATTCAATGACCTCCCCTTTCATTTTTTCATTATAAAAATAACATAACCAAATGACCCATAATTAGGAAACCTCCCTTCTGATACAACCATTTTCATTTTATGTATTTTCCCTGCCAAGCTTTTCCACGTTTGTACATATTGCGTAGGTGCCCTAATAAATAGTTTTCATCCTGCTTTTTTTTTCTGTGGTCCGTGCCATGCAGCTTGTGGAATTTTAGTTACCCTGCCAGGGATCGAACCCTGGCCCTTGGCAGTGAGAGCATGGAGTCCTAACCACTGGACCACCAGGGAATTCCTCATCCTGCTTTTTTTTAACTTAACATTTTTCATGTTGCTTGACTTCACAAGTATACTTGTTAATGTTTACACAGTGTCATCCAGTGGATGTTCTATAATTTAATTAAATATCCCCTGTTGTCTGACACTTGGATTCCAGGGCAAATCAGTGCAGAGTTGGAAAACGTGGGCCCCAGAGCTAGCCTGACCCAGATTTCTTGCTCTGCCACTTCCCAGCTGTACCATCTTGCTGGGAGAACAATGATACTTTCCTCAAAGGATTGTTTAAAGGAAAATCATGTATCCGAGCACTTAAACCTAGCTCCTGGCACATAGATTATTCTCCATATTTAGTAGCTAGTCTATTATTATTTCTCATTCATCACTATTAACTGGCAATGCACTAGCAATGTTTTCTTTTGGATTATTTTCTTTTGGTAAATTCACACACGTAGGACTATTAGGCCAAGATATTTGCACATTTATACTGTTCTTTGTATATATTGACATCTCTTGATATTCCAGTTGTTTTTTACTGTCATCAACAATTCTATGCCATGCAGCATGGCCAAAAAAAAGGGGGGGGGGGACTTCCCTGGTGGCGCAGTGGTTAAGAATCTGCCTGTCAATGCAGGGAACATGGGTTTGATCCCTGGTCTGGGAAGATCCCATGTGCCGTGGAGCAACTAAGCCTGTGCGCCACAACTACTGAGCCTGCGCTCTAAAGCCCGTGAGCCACAACTGCTGAGCCCACGTGCCACAACTACCGAAGCCCGCACGCCTAGAGCCCGTGCTCCGCAACAAGAGAAGCCACCCCAATGAGAAGCCCTCGCACGGCAACGAAGAGTAGCCCCTGCCCGCTGCAACTAGAGAAAGCCCGCACGCAGCAACGAAGACCCAACACAGCCCAAAATAAAGTAATTAATTAATTAATTTAAAAAAGAAAAAAAGATCTAGAGACTTCCCTGGTGGTCTAGTGGTTAAGACTCCACACTCCCAATGCAGGGGGCATGGGTTCGAATGCTGGTCAGAGAACTAAAATCCCACATCGGAGAACTAAGTTCCCGCATGCTGCATGGTGAGGCCAGAAAAACAAAAAACAAACAAAAAAACAATTCTAAGTGTGCCATTTTCACTGTACCCTTACCTGCACTGGAAACTATAATTTTATAAGTTGGGCAATTTAGTATGTTAAACATGATACCCTGTGATCTGCCCACTTTGTAAAAGTAGAGAGAATAGTATAATTAGTACCTCCACTCACCCGGCATCCAGCATCCACAATGGTTAACCTCTCCCCTGTGTTTTTAGAAATACTTTAAGCAAACCTCAGTCATCGTATCACTTCACTCATCAGGATTTCGGTATACAGCTCTACCTGATGAGGACATTTTATTTTTTTACATAACCACCACACCTTATCACACTTAACAAGACTAACAAGAATTCCTTAATATTAAATCCAAACTCACATTTCTCCAAATTCACATTTGTCTTTGGGGCTTCATCTTAGGTGATACTGAGGAATTCTTGTTAATTTGTCTCAAACAGGTCCTTGTTCAGTTGGCCTGTTGGAATCAGGATCCCAACATGTTCCACCCATTTCTTATGGTTGATATTCTCTAAAACTTCCCCTCCCTCTCTTTTCCGCCATGCTATTGATGTGTTGAAGAATTCAGGTCATTTGTCTTGTGGACTGTCTTCTATCCTGGATTCTGGGATTGATTTCTCATGGTCTGGCTTAACTTTTTCCTCTATCCTCCTGTTTCCTGTGAACTGGTGCATAGATCTCAAGGTTTGCTAAGTGTCTCACTTAATTTTAATGGGGTGTTTTGAGGGGACAACACATCATTACAGTCCTTCCGTGTGTAGAGTCTTGTGCAATTGACCAGATACCAGTGGTTACTGGCCTCTCCTGGCAGTAGGAGAACAAGCAGCACAAAGATTCTATTGACCATTATAGTAGCAGGAAGAAGTTGAATATAAAATAAGTGATTATATTAGCTTAAAAATACTCCAGATGTAGGTAGTCGTTGCTCTGGAAGTCATTCTGTCTTTGTTCCAGTGCCTTAAGAGCAGTTCCAGAGGTAGGTGTGGACAGGCCCTGCCCTCCAGGAGTTCTAGGTAGGAAGATAATCAGAAAAGTTACATGGCTGTAGACTGGTAAGTAATTTCAAAAATTGGCACCTGGCAGAACATGGTTAATGCATGGCAGTAATAAGAGTTGTTGAACTGAAGAGAAGAAGCCATCTCCTGTGGGCTGGGTTGATCTGGGAAGGTTTCTCAAAAGAAAAACTTGATTGAGGAGCCGTATAATAGGTGATATTTGAAAAGGCTGCCAAGGAGGAGGGAGGTGCTATTCTGGACATGAGTTCAAAGATATACAAAACTTTTTAAATGTCAGCCAGTCGATCCACTCATGTTAATGGCCTTTGGTATCTATCTTCTGAACCTTTTTCTTTCTTTTGTTCTTTAATTTATTCAACAAATATTTATGGAGCATTAATTATGTGCCAGCCTTTTTTGTGGCATGGGAACATGGCTCATGAGGCAACCTAATTTCATGAAAGACACATGAGCTGGGAGTCAGAAGACCTGAATTACTCTGAAATCCTGTTTTTAGAATAAAAATACTGAAAGAACTCCTTGAGGTTTTCGTTACCCCTAATATCCCCAGATGGAGACATTGGCAGGTCTGGCCGAGGTTGTAGCACACTGTCATCTTTCCTGGGAAGGAAAGACTCTTCTATTTGAATGCAAAAAAAAAAAAAATATATATATATATATATATATATAAATTTTTTGTTCTCTTTCTTCCCTTTCTTTCTTGTGGAAGCACTTTATCCTTTGAGCTCTAAAACTAAGCTGGAAACTCATGAAACAATATTTGTCACTACCCTGGGCAAGGATACAAATGAAATCAAGAATTCTTTAGCTCCCAGACAGCTCAGCTCACCTTTGTTCAGATTCCAAGCGTGTGGGATGGAGGCCGGAAAGGTTTACCTGTGGTTATCCTGCTGGAAAATGTGGGCTCATTCACATGAAAAAGCATTGATCTTGAGATTGAAAATGGCTTATGGGGAGTGGGTGCCTGAAAACCAAAGAAAGACATTGTTAACATTTTTGACATAGTCATACATCTTCTGCAGCAGCTCAACTTCTATCAATTTGATCCAGGTCTGTTTTCCTTTAAACTCAATCTACCAGCATCTGTGGAGTGCTTGCTGTGTGCAGTAGTGGTCGTTTCAAGAGGAGGGATTTAGCTTCCATCCCCATGATGTCCACAGCTCCCTCCACCCCAAAGCACCCCAAATAAGCTTACAGGCTAGGTATGTACACTGGTTGCTGTGCAAACACAGCTACACGGTGAACCCCCCCACCCCCTCTACCTCCCCCATGGTTCC
>NW_006778737.1:864775-901162 GCF_000442215.2 Lipotes vexillifer | reverse complement strand
TTTCCCTATCGCTTAATATTCTGTAGAATTTCTGAATTTTCAAGATGAAAGAAAATTGAAGAGTCACCCAGTTCTGCATTCGCTAACAAATGTATTCCACCCCTGTCCCCAACCAGGATACCAGCACAGAGGGTCAGCTCACGTCTTGGCTCTTTTATCCCTAACCTCCTGGGTATAAAATGTAAGTGGTTAATGGTCCACACAACTTGGATTGAAAAACTCGAATCCAGTATATTCTATTTGATCAAAACAGGATCCAGGGAAGTTAAACGATTTGTCCATAGCTGCCGGGAGTCAGTGGGTAAACAGGGACTGAAACCCAAGGCCACTTGAGCCCACACACATGTCCTACCTATAAAGCCACCTGTCCATGTTGTGGACAAAGACTGCTGACCTGTGAATCTGGGCACACTGAGGAGGGGGTGCCGCTGTGTGGTTAAGACCATCAGTGTTCTGGGCAGACTAAATTATGGTGTGGCTATTTAGTAGCTGTGTGACCTTGAGCAAGTTACTTAACCTTTCTGAGCCTCTATGCCCTCATCTATAAAACAGGGGAAGAACCCTCTTCAGCAAGTTGTGATGATTCAGTAAGGTAATGCATGGCACGTGCTTGTCACAGGCCTGGCAATAGAGCTAATGGCAACCTAACTATTTTCTAGCATTTCAGCATTCACATGTCGATACCCCCAAATACAATGGATCCTTTTTGTTCTATCCCAAGTTAACTCAAACCTGTCCACCTTACTCCATTTTTGGAAAGTACATCCAATACAGAATTTTTGCTCTGGCAATGTGGCAAATGTGTACTCTGCTCTTAGAAATGATTTAAACATCTTTGTTTCATCGTGGTCTTTTCGATTGGTTGGTTGGTTCCTGGGCTTTGAGGAGATTCTTTCTTCCTCCAGACTTACCTCCCAGCTCTCCTTGGGGCCATAATAAACCTAGCTACTGTTCATGAAATTACTACTATATGTGAACCCCTTACCTGCCTTCTCTCTAATCTTCACCTCCACCCTTTGCAGTGGGTGGTATTATGTTCTAATTGCAGATCAGGGCACTGAGGCTGTGAGAGATTAACTTGCTTGGTTGTTTGTTTTAGATATTTTGGTGGTTCTCCCTTGTTGGAAGATGCAGGGACACAGTTGTGTGACCTACAGTTGTCTGGGTGTAAAAAGATTACATCTAAGATGACTCTAGCACTTAGGATTTATAAGCATCAGGGACCTGATTGACCATTTAACCCATTATTGACCAGAAGGGGAAACTAGTGAGCAAAGAAGTCACCACACTTGATTAAACTCAGTGAAGGAGTCCAAGGCTAAGATCTGAACCCAGGTCTCCTGACTCTTGTTTGATGTTCTTTTAATCATATCATATAGGCTCATATCCTTGACCCTTAGTAGCATCATTGTCTGTATCAAGACACCTGCTAAGTTGCAAATGGTCTGCAGATAATTAATGTTCCAAGTCATATGTGGAACTGCAGGTTCTGGAAGCAAAGTACTTGCATCTGAACCCAGCTCTGGCACTTACCAGCTCTGTGACTTTGGGCAAGTTATCAATAGTTGAACTCCCTGTACCTCAGTTGGATTGGATTATTGTGAGGATTACCTGAGATACATCATGGAAAGTCAAAGGACAGTGCCTGGCAGAGAGCCAACCACTAGACTGCATCAGTTATGGTGGTCATTTGTCGAGCTCCTGTCACTTGCTAGGCATCTTTTGGCGCTGGAGATACAACGCTGAACAAGAGAGTCATTTCTTGCCTGTATGGAGCTCACAGTCAAGTGAGAGACACAGATGTTCAAGAACAATAAAGCTTATGATTTGTTGAGTAATTCTAGTTCCATTTGTTATTTATAGGGCACTGTTTAAAAGTTGCTGCAATGTATCTTTGTCTTTAGTTCTGATTTTTTTTTTTTTTTTTTTTTTTTTTGGGTACGCGGGCCTCTCACTGTTGTGGCCTCTCCCGTTGCGGAGCACAGGCTCCGGATGTGCAGGCTCAGCGGCCGTGGTCCACGGGCCCAGCCGCTCCGCGGCATGTGGGATCTTCCCGGATCGGGACACGAACCCGTGTCCCCTGCATCGGCAGGTGGACTCTCAACCACTGCGCCACCAGGGAAGCCCATTTAGTTCTGATTTTTTATAAATGTGTGACATCAATGAAAATATTTTACATCAGAAGTTTGGCCAGGGGTGCACAGAGCTCTCAGCCTTGAGAAGCCTCTGGTCCTCAGCATCATGCCAGCAGCCGTCTGTGTGTTGCATCCAGAACAGAGCTGGCCGAGGTCCTGCTACTTAGACGTAAACAGCCTACCCGAAGGGCAGAGAGGAAGTTATGACTGGGGAAAATCCACAAGGCAGCAAGACTTGGTCACTGAAGGAACAGACAGCTCTCATAGTCATAACAGGCCTGTAGGAAGAGGACGCAGTAGGAACCAAATGTTGTCATACGGGTAACATAGGCACCATGCAGCCAAGTACCTATTTTTTTTTTTTTGTGGTACACGGGCCTCTCACTGTTGTGGCCTATCCCGTTGCAAAGCACAGGCTCCGGATGCGCAGGCTCAGCGGCCATGGCTCACGGGCCCAGCCGCTCCGCGGCATGTGGGACGTTCCCGGACCGGGGCACGAACCTGCGTCCCCTGCATCGGCAGGCAGACTCTCAACCACTGCGCCACCAGGGAAGCCCCCAAGTACCTATTTTTAAGTGACAGTGGTATATTTTAGGCCAGTTCCATCCCATTTGTAGACTAGCTCCATCTTCCTTTCAGTTTCTTTGCTGATAGTTGATCTAACCTCTGTTTCAACCTTGTTTCCTTGGCCATTTAATAATTTTTTAAAAACCTGTATTCCTCATTGCATTTCCTGACAAATGAGGGCATTGAATTAACTTTCTGATGAGCCCTTATAAAATATTACCATACTGGGGACTTCCCTGGTGGTCCAGTGGTTAAGACTCCGTGCTTCCAGTGCAGGGGGCACAGGTTCGATCCCTGGTAGGGGAGCTAAGATCCCACATGCTGCGCAGTATGGCCAAAAATAAAATTACCATGCTGAACTAACCCAAAATGTGGGCTGCCTGCACCAAACATGCTGATTTTAGAAAAGGGTGCTGGGACTTCACTGGTGGCGCAGTCGTTAAGAATCCGCCTGCCAGTGCAGGGGACATGGGTTCGAGCCCTGGTCCAGGAAGATCGCACACACCACAGGGCAACTAAGCCCATGCGCCACAACTACTGAGCCCGCGTGCCACAACCACTAAAGCCCGCATGCCTAGAGCCCGCACACCGCAACAAAGAGTAGCCCCGGCTCGCTGCAACAAGAGAAAGCCCGTAAGCGCAGCAATGAAGACCCAACGCAGCCAAAAAATAAATAAATAAATAAATTTAGGCAAGGATGCTTTCATCAGTAAGTTATATTATCATTTTTATATTCTTCCCTGAAATAAAATGGCATAAATTTGAGACAATACTTCATATACAGCTCAGTCTTTGTTGTTTTATAGGATCACAGAAGATGAGCATTTATTTTTATTTTATTCTTATTTATTTATTTATTTATTTATTTTTGGCTGCGTTAGGTCTTCGTTGCTGTGCGTGGGCTTTCTCTAGTTGCGGTTAACGGGGGCTACTCTTCGTTGCAGTGCACGGGCTTCTCGTTGCAGTGGCTTCTCTTGTTGCAGAGGACGGGCTCTAGGCACGTGGGCTTCAGTAGTTGT
Organism: Lipotes vexillifer; assembly: GCF_000442215.2. Taxonomy (NCBI): domain Eukaryota; kingdom Metazoa; phylum Chordata; class Mammalia; order Artiodactyla; family Lipotidae; genus Lipotes; species Lipotes vexillifer. The sequence goes on along the minus strand of NW_006778737.1, from coordinate 897,441 downwards.
GGCACACGGGCTCAGCAGTTGTGGCTTGCGGGCTCTAGAACGCAGTCTCAGTAGTTGCGGCACACGGGCTTAGTTGCTCCACAGCATGTGGGGTCCTCCCGGACCAGGGCTCGAACCCGTGTTCCCTGTATCGGCAGGTGGATTCTTAACCACTGCGCCACCAGGGAAGCCCCGAGCATTTATTTTTAAATTGCCTTATTTTACAGTTCAAGAAACTGCACCTCAGAGAGTTTAATAGACTTGCCCAAGGTCACACAGCAAATTTAGTGGTAGAACCAGGATTGGATCCCATGTCTTCAAATTTAGGTCAGTTCACTCTTCACTGTGCCACTTCTTTTATACATGTCCAGTAGTTAAATCAGTATTTGAAATCCTGGTTTAAATTAAAGAATTAACCCCTTTGGAGGCAAGGAGGGTGGAAAAGATCCCCAAATTCCATCTTTTCTTCTCTGTTTCATTGAGAAAAGAGGGAGTAAGATGATCTGTATACCAGAAAGGTTAATAACAATATGGATTATGCGCTTACCTTGTGCCTAGATTGCTGACACATGCATTATCTCATTAAACTATTCATATGTTTTATCTCATTAAAGCCTTGAAACTCTCATATCCCCATTTTACAGCCAATTAAACTGAGGTTTGGCATGGTTACATAAAGTGTCCAAAGTCATATCGTCAGCAAGTGGAAACCTTGGTATTTGCATTCAGGCCTCTTACTCTAGAGCTTGTATTCTCCTGTGTTCTCCCAGGGACTGAAGGATGGGGTGTTGAATATTCCATAAAGTTTTACTGTAGAACGAGGGTGGAAGGGAAGTATCTTATTCTTCAAAAATTAATGTCACAAGGCAATGCATTTGTAATGATAGTTTACTGGAGCAGTCGGTAGGAATTTTTTTCCTTCACTTTGAAATTTTGCACTTTCCATGTTAAAAGTTTCTCTAGGAAATGAAAATTAATTTGGGGGAAGGAAGCCTCTGTTATTCCTGCTTCCAGCTGGGGCAGATGCTTGGCCTCCTCTGGGCAGGTAGGAGGGGAACACTGGCCTCTCTCTGCTGAGCTCGTAAACTGGAGAAGTGTCTAAATTCAGGAATGATGCCAGGTGGGGTGGGGGCAAGGAAGGGAGGAAAGGGATGTGGTGTTTGGAGCCCATACCTCAGGAAACATGATGGCACCTAATTTCAGAGTGGCATGAGGCAAGCGTTTAGGAAAAGAATAATGAGCTATTGTTGTGGGCTTTTTTCTTTAATGGGTGGGTTGTTTTTATAAAGTTTTATGAACAGGAAACTGAAGTAAAATGCTGATCCCTTTGGTTTTTGAGCTCTGCCAGCATCATTTTCATTTTTATTTTTGACTGTTGGTGACAGGCACTTCCTTTAACATTTCTGAGGGTGAAGTGTAATGAGACACCCCAAACTGCCTTTTCTAACAACAGCAGAATCCAGATGAGGAGTAGTAGTTTCAGATCTTCTCGATAATGCCATGAGACAAAAAAAGATCACCCCTAACCCAGGGAGAAAGATAGCTCTTTCAGAAACCAAGGCAGGCTGTAAAATGTTTTCCCTTTAAAAACATTCTAGAAAATTTGCCCAACTGGTGGAAAACCTCTAACATGCATTAAAATGGGTCTTGCTGTGGCAAAGAAAATACAGATCAAATTCCCCTGCTGCTCTGAATCATAAAAACTCAGCCTCCCCACCTATTGTTTCCCCTGGAGGATGACTTCATCTTAAAGGTGGTCTTATCTGTTGTGCATTTTGGATGCACTGAACCAAGGTTTCAGGCATCTGGCTGCCAACTTCAGAGATTTTAAAAGCTGTTTTGTTCCTGCAGGGCATTTATTCATTGCTTACCTTATAAAAGTTATGTCTTGCTGCATTTTCCTGGCACCAGAGCAATCCTTGTACCTACCCATTGCATATGGTTTTTCTGAGCCTGCAGGCAGCACTGGGTTATTAAAGTTCAAGGAGGAAGCCACATGATGTTGGCTTTACAATTTTAATTCTCTCTTACCTTCTTCCCTCCCTTCCTCCCACTCCCTGACAGATGAGTTTTGTTCACCATGTACTGTGTCGAAACCAGAGTGAGCTCTCAAAGCACCTCTTGTAAGACTCCAGGTGAGGAGGCCCAGACAGGAGAGCATGACCTTCCCTTGGTGGAGCAGCCAGCAGAGAAGTTTCCTTCCTCTGCCACTGGCTTCCTTGGCTAAAAAGTTTTTGAGTCCATAATTTCACATCAACCTGGCAACAGTAGACCAGCACCATGTTTGATCTTGCAGAAACACCAGGCAGAATCTCCCCTTCTCCTTAAAAGTCAGCCACCCAGGGCCCAGCTCAAGAGAACAAAGTTTCTATATTAATAGCACTAGGTATGAGCATGGCAAATTGAAAAGAAAAAAAAAAATTATAGAGTTTAACCTGGAATCAAAAACCTAGAGAAGGAAAAGGAAGACAGTGCCTCTAGAGGGAAGGAAAAGGGAAGATGAGCTTGTTACAAGGAGCCTTAGAAAACAAACTATTTGACATCTCTTTGCCACCAGAGTTTCAATCTCCCTGGCAAGTCTACCTTGTTCAGAAATGAGTGTAAATTGCTGAGTGTGTGTAAAAAGCTGGAGGAAACCGAAAACTCTCAGTAATATCCAACAGGGCCCCATAGCTTTACACTGCAGGAGCCATCTCTAAAAGTGGTTTCAGTGAGTTTGGGACTCTTCAAGAAGCTTATTAAAGGACTCATGCTCCTTTTCAAGATTTCTTTTAACAGCCCACTGTGGTATTCTGCATTTACTTTCTTGGTCCCATCTCAGAAACTTTAAATAGATGATGTTCCTCGTTGCAAAAATTCTCTGAATTTACCTCCTCTATGACATGATCTTTGATTAGTGCCATTTCAATATGATTTTTATTTCAACAAATATGGATCCTTCTACCATGTGCCAGCATGATAGAAGGAGCTGGAGCCATTGTGGTGATTGATATAGTTATGGTCCCTGTGCCCTTGTAGGTGGAGACACACTGAGTCAGTCATTGTGAGCGGGGTGAGTAATATTAGGGAAAAACAGGTACTCAGCACTGTGTGGGTACAAAGTAAGGGTTCCCCTTGCCTGCGGATTGAGGACAGTCTTGGAGGAGAGGAATTAGCCAGGAAGCCACGTGGTTGATGGTTCTTGTCATGCCAAAGAACTGAATGATCATACAGGAATAAAAGTTGGTGAACTAGAGGCTGGTGCTTTTCTTCAGCCTTCCGTTGCCAAGGCTTTTGGTTCAGTCAGAATTGCAGGCATCTGAGACCTTTGTGTGCTGAGCTTTGTTTTGGATGTGAGATGGAAAAATTCAGACACAGCAGAAGCTCCTGTAACTCGGCTCACTTAACCAACACCCTCCAGCCCCCTGTAGTATTATGGGATGCCCACGGCACAAGGAACACTTACAGCTAATTGGCTGCGCTCTACCACACACCAGCCGACTTCGCTCCCACCAGATGAGTGAGACAGAGGCTTGCCAGGAGTCCCAGAGTCTGTTTGTGCTGGTTGAACTCGTTCTGTAATTAAGGTCTTCTGCTCACGCCACCCTCCCCTCCCCACCCCCACCAAAGCCCCAGGTATTTTTCAAGTAAACATCTCAAGCCAGCCGCCCTCCTCCCATTCTCTACTGCTGGAGCTAATTTTTTAGAAACTTAAATGCAGTCATGCCCCCTGGCTATGAAGATAAGCATGTTTTTAATTGGAACTTTGGATACCAGATTGTAAATCAAAGTCCCAAGAGCCAGAACACATCTCCTTGTGGGTGGCTTAGTTGGTAGTTTACTGGGAATGTGGACTTGCATTATTTTTCATTGTATCCCTGATGCACCCATATGTTTTTAGCAGGCTGTCCGGCATGTAATACTTCCTTAGTACTGCCTGAGCAAATAAGCAGCTCTCTGTGCCTATTCTGGATTGTGATGCTACAACCAATGGGCTAATTACCCCTGGACACCTCTGGCCTGAGGATCTGGGGTTCCAGTGTCTCTGGAAGGGCGGGGGCCCAGGTTCGTTATTGGGCTTGCTGATAATTCTCACACTTCACAACTCAAACAATGTGCTTTGAGGGTGTTTATCAAAAATACAAATTTCTGGAGTCCGCTGCTGAAGATTCCAAATCAGCAGACCCAAAGTGGGGCCCAGTGATGTGGATTTGATAAGCTTCTCAGTTGATTTCACTGCAGGTGGTCTCTGGAATTATTGTCCTTAAATTCACACAACTCATGTTTCTCTAAATGTGTAGGTTTTCAAATCCTGGCCAGAAGATATGAATAGTGCTATATTTCATTGTTATGCACATTTCCCCTACATTTTAACTTCTCTGGAATTGGGATGTATCTTACAATTGATCACGTGTTATAACTTAATTGGCAACATTATTTTCTTTCTTGGTTGTACATAAAAATAATAGCACATATTACAGTCTTTGGCATCTTAGGTTTGATGAAATATGGCACTTTGATTGCTGAGTTTGTAGTTGATGGAAGAGAAAACACTTCCACTATCCAAAGCTAGAATTTACACATTTTAGATTCCAGTTTCTCCATGCAGTGGTTAGTATAAAAACCCTGCATGATGCATACATTAGCTATAGTCTGAAAAGAATAAATAGTTTTGGAGTATAACAAATTTATTAAATTTTTGGTTCAAAAATATGAAATACTCTCAAACAAATGCAGACTCCCCATAAAGTTCAAAGTGTGCAGAAGGTTCTAAAGGTTGGCTCAAATTCTGTGAGCAAAGCAAGCCTGCTGATAGTAATCAGCTCAAATTGGAGAAAGTCAGGATTCTTATTGCAAAATCTTCAGAGAAAGCAGGCTTCTGATTGCACAGGCTATGCTATGTATCAAAAACACAGTAAACTGTACACTTTGGGGGTTTTATTTCATCACTGAGTTTGCATTTCTGCCCCCCAAAACAATTAAATATGGTGGTAAAGTTTGTCCTGGGAAAAACTAAGCTTTGAAACATTTCTTCCCCCTCCCCAAGTTCTTCTTAAAGTATTATCTGTCATTGCAACTTTCATTTTTGCTGGCCTTTTGAGGTACATTTTCGTATCTGAAACAATTTAAGATGATTTCCTGTCCCACTCCCCACTTACTCCCATGTTCTTCTTTATTCTCTTGTCCTTTCATGCTTTATGAAATCTGTTATTCAGTTAAGGGTCAGGTATGGGCATGAAGGAAAGATTTTAGGCATGTCAATATTCTGAGGCTTCTTGGCACTCAAGCATTTTTTTCATTGCTCCACTATGCCCAAACTGACATTTGACATCAATCAGTGATCAAGGTCTAAAGCGAAAATATTCTTGAGGTCAAAACCAACAGATTGTCCTGGCTCTGATGCCATATTTCAGCTCTACTCTTTAATGCATGGTTTCTCAACTGTGGCATTATAAGCATTTTGGACCTGTTAATTCTTTGGTGTGGGGGGCTGTCCTGTGCATTATAGGATGTTTACCAGGATCCTGGCCCTCTACCCGTTAGATGCCACTAGCACCGTTCCCCGGTGACAATCAAAAATGTCTAGACATTGCCAAATGTCACCTAGGGGACAAAATCGCCCCCAGTTGGGAATCACTGCTATAATGATTGTACCTGTCTGTGGTATATCAGGGCATGACACATATCATTCTTTGTTTTTAAACATAAAATCTTGATTGTTTTTGGATCATAGCTAATAAGTCACAGGATTAGCTCAATACTGGGAGAAAGAGATGCTATCACCTAACTTTTTTCAGACTTGTTTCAGAAAATGAGATCTATAAGAGAAGGCAAGAATGAAGTCTTCCAGCTTTAGAAGATCCAGGTATATATTTTCATAAATCTAACCTGGAGCCAGTGGACATCTCCCCAGGCAGAGGGAGAGTTTTAGATGATTTTAGGTATTGTCAGTGCTTTATTTGTGCCACTTTTACCTGTCTGGCAGTAAACCACAGTCCTGATCTCTCAGAATTCACTGCCAGAATTTCTTCAGGCTTTTAACTCCCCTCTCCCGTCAAGACTGAAGTTGCAGAGAGGAAAAGGAGCTTGGTCATTAGCTGGGAATGTCACCTAAATAGGAGGGGAGGGGAGGGGGGTTAGTACACACATGTCCAACATGTACCTACCCGACCGTGTCAGATTAGCAGGGGTAGACAAGATAGCTCCAGATGCCAGGGAAGCAGATGGAGGTGCATTGTGTTTGAAGTCTAGGCTTTAGGGCATCAACTACTGTCACTTGCACTCCTTCTGCAAATACATACCTCACAGAGGTTACAGGTGAAAGGCCATATTTTAAACTCAACCATATTTCTCGAGCAGGTGCGCCTCACACAACTTTCTGGCAGAGAGATTCAGGAATGGGTGGAGATACTAAGTATACTGCTGTCAGAACAAAGCATTGTCCTGTTGGCTGAGAAGACTGTCACAACCACTTTGATTTCTGAAGTTTTAGCCTCATGCTGGGCCTGTTCTGCTCACAGCCATGGCCGTGGGATTTGATGGTCTCCCAGTCGTGCCTGGCAGTCTGTCTAAAAGGAGCTAACAACCCAAGCTAGGCTTGTGGGTGGAAGCACACCACTCCATCAGCAGCACAAATGAGCCCTGCTCAGCCCAGGCGAGAACACAGGCTCTGCTCTTGGCACTGTTCCTGGAAATGCAGAACAGGCTTCTTTATTCCAGTCTCCAGGCTTCTGGCTAGCGAGAAACACTGCCACTGCCCGGCTCTGGAGCGTTTTATAGGATCATAACAAGTTGTGCCGAAGGCGAGTTCTGAAAGGCACTTTGTGCCATTGCTTTGAGTGAAGCTGACTGTTAGGGCAGTGTTGTTCTTAAGCCCATAAACACACACACAGGCAGGATGGGGAACGCTGGGCTCCTGGGGCTGCTCAGCTCGGCAGCACTGCAGAGTTGGACTGACTTCTCTCCACTCTGATACCAGCTTCAGGGCTGTGCTTGGGAGCCCTCCTGTAGAGCAGCCTGCTTTCTGACCAAGTCTTTGACCATGGACACCCCTGGTTGGAATCCTATGCAGGTTGCCCAAATCTGCTAATGTTGGAGTAGCACATCACACACAAGGGAGGTTCTGAAAGTGGAAATTGCATGGAGTCAAAAATACCCTTGAAAATCCTTTAAATGTCTCAAAGACCACATACATGGCTTGTGTATACCCAAAATTGCAGGTTTCAGTTTACAGGCCTTATTGTATGAAAAATATATGTCTTTAAACATTAGAATCTTATTCACCGTGGTGAGACATTCAAGCTATGAGAGGCTTGGAAGCATCAGACCACGCAAAGGAACTCCAGATTCCCATCTTCCCTTTTGCACTCATTTGGGCTCATTTTTTTTTTTTTTTCCCAGCACAATTTAAATTGTTACTGGCCATTAGCAATCTCTCTCTCTTCCTCTTCCTCTTCCTCTCTCTCTGCCTAGCATACATACTGGGAAAGACATAAGTTTGCTGCACATATATTGTGCCATGTATATTGACTGATTTTCATGGTTCCGTCTTTTGAAGAGGGGCAAAAAAATGTTTAAGAGCAAGTGGATATGGCAGCCTTTTCGTCAGCCGATATGACTCTTCTTTGCTCTACGATATTTGTACTTGAGGTTAAAGTTCCCTCTCTTCCGTAGGGTTTATTTATTACTACACTGGACTTATATATGCCAGACTTCGTGCTTGGTCCGGAGAATCCTGCAGTGAGTAGCCTAGTCCCAGGGCTGGCATAGTTTACCAGGGTCACTCTCTTCTCCACTAAGTGCTGGATGTACACTTCCCAACTGGAGGTCAAGGCCGAGTGAGCTCCAACAGGGATCAAAGCCCGTCCATGAAGGGACTGTTACTGGCCAGAGCCGCCTAATTGGGGTGGGGGGCCTGTGAGGGCCCGAGGAGCAGGCGGAGGCAGGGAATGAGGGGCAAGCTCCAGGTGCTTCAGCTCAAATCCTCGGCAGCCAGAGAAGCCCTGTGTGAGGCCTTTGGTGGCAAAGTTAATCAGGGGCTGCTTTGGTTGGTTGCCCTTGGAGGTAGGATTCCCCTTACTCCCCACCGCAACCTTAGCCAGACTTGCAGTGAGCATCTGTGTAAGCTCTCCATCAGCACAGTTCAGGCTAAAAGGACAAAGTTGTGTTCAGGAATACAGGTAGGAAAAAAATCAGTGGTCCTGAGCCATTCTTTCCCACCCCAAACCTCTTTTTCAACTACTTCCTTCCCACTGCTTTAGGGTGTATATTTGAGGGAAAAAATTCAGGTGCTCTCTTCAGTGTCAGCTGGAACTCACTCATTCAGGAGCTTCCTTTACATGGTTGGCAAGAGTGAGGCTGGCAGAACTGGACCAGATTCTCTGCTTCTGAAGGCAGTTTGTCCACACTAGCTGGGCAGGAAAGCCGGCGAATTTAGTGCCAGCGTGTGGGTTTTCATCCCCGAGGCAGGGATGAAAGGACTGTATATCATGAGGTTTCCTGCCTGGAAAGTAGGAACTGCTGGATTCTGGTCTCGGCTGGAGCAGAGAACACTGAAACAGAGACTAGATATTTCCATTCTCACTACCTCCTGCATACCTAAGAAGTCAAAAGGAAAGACATCATCTCCCTAGACCCCCACCTGCTGTGGCCATGCCTTTGACAGGAGGGGGAAAAAATTCAACACTGCAGTCTACAAAATAACTTTTGAGATAATGCTCATTTTAATATTTTAAAAACTAATTTCTAATTTCCCAACACATGGATATGTTTTTCATGTAAAATATTTAAGAACATATTAGCTATAATATGAAGGCTCCTTTGTCCACTACTTTTAATTCCCTTGGAACTGATTGCCTCCTTTCAGCCCTGTAAAAACTTGCTGTGGATCCTTCCAGATGGTTTTCAATGGTATTTACCTACATTTCTCTATAGAAAATATAGAGAAATTTGTAGATGTGGGTTTTTTTTTAACACAAATGGGAAAATATATGGTATTTTTTAAAATTATTTATTTATTTATTTATTTATTTATGGCTGCATTGGGTTTTCGTTGTGGCGAGCGGGGGCTACTCTTCGTTGCGGTGCGCAGGCTTCTGTTTGCGGTGGCTTCTCGTTGTAGAACATGGGCCCCAGGCGCACAGGCTTCCGTAGTTGTGGCACACAGGCTCAGTAGTTGTGGCGCACGGGCTTAGTTGCTCCGCGGCATGTGGGATCTTCCCGGACCAGGACTCGAACCCATGCCTCCTGCATTGGCAGGCGGATTCTTAACCACTGCACCACCAGGGAAGCCCTATGGTATCCATTTGTAGATTTTTTTTTTTTTTAACACAAATGGTATCATACTGTGCTTACTCCGCAATTATTTTTTAACTGAACCTAATACATTTGAGATCTTTCCATGCCACACCCACAGACCCATCTTCTTTTTGACTGCAGCTGCGTGGTGTTCCATAGTGATAAGAGTTTACCTAAGCACTCCCCATTGGTGGATATTACAGTTGTTTCCAATTTGGGTTTGTTTTTTACTGTTCCAGACAGGGCTGCAGGGAATGATCTTATAATTGCCTATTGGGCATTTGCAATGTGTTTCTCCAGTAAGGCACGGTAGTGCCGGCTCATCACTGCACAGCTTTATCTTGACACCCCCTGTCAGATTCCTCTTATAAGTGGCAGGCAGCCTCTTACCAGCCTCTTTATACTTAAAAATGGGCGCAGAAGGGCTTCCCTGGTGGCGCAGTGGTTGAGAGTCCTCCGGCTGATGCAGCGGACGCGGGTTCGTGCCCCGGTCCGGGAGGATCCCTCATGCTGCGGAGCGGCTGGGCCCGTGAGCCATGGTTTAAAAAAAATATATATATATATATATATATGGGGAGAGACTGGCTAGGAATAAGGCAAGAGAGAATACTGCTTCTTCATGTGGGTTTTTAAAACTCTTACTTTCCCTCAAGGCCGCTTGCCTCCGCCCGGCTTCGCCCCAACCTCCGTTCTACCCGCCGCCTCTTCCACCCCAAGTGTGCCGCGGAGCCCAACTGGAGCTGCCACTGGGCTGGGTGGCCCCGAGCCGAGGGCCCGCGGGAGAAAGGGTCCAGCCGCCGTATACCGCCACGGCTCGGGAGGGGGCTTCAGCGAGGCGGCACCTGGGAGCTCCCCGGAGCTCCCTGCAGGGCCCCGCCCACTCCCCCAGCCTAGACGGGCGGGCTCGGTCTAGGCTCCGCCCCCTTTTAGCCGGAGCGTCAGAGTCAGGTCGAGCTAGGCTAGAAGCCGGCTGTCAGTCTCCGTGTAGCCGCTGCAGCCGCCCGGCGCCGTGGAGCTGGGACCCCCTTTCGCCTGGGAGTTTTGTGGTCGCATCGGGTCAGCGGTGACATCCCAGCGGGCAGGCCCGGCAGCTGCCATGGTAGCCAAGGATTACCCCTTCTACCTCACGGTCAAGAGAGCGAACTGCAGCTTGGAAGTACCCCCGGCCAGCAGTCCAGCCAAGGACTCCGAGGTAGGGCCTCCACCTGGACCTTTCCGGGTCCGTCTTTCTCTCAGTCTCTTACTCTCTCTGCTCGCTCCCTCCCTGTGTCACTGTCTCTCGGTTTCCATCTCTCACTCTGTGCATTCCTCTTCCTCTCTCTCCATCTCTCATACACTTTCTGTCTCTCTGTCTCCCTGTCTCCATCTCTAACTCTGTCTCTGTCTCTCTGCCTCCCTTCCACCCCCTCTATGGATCAAGAGAGCGCCACCTCCTCTGTCCCCATCTCTCTTCCTCCCAGCCTGAGGGCAGCAGCCTCTTTGCCCCTGCCTCTCTTTTGTGTCCTGCAGGGCTCTCAGACTGTGCATCCACTCCGAAGAGGGACTTACTGCATCATTGGGCTTGGTCGTCAGGGAAAAGCTACCCTTTTTTTTTTTAAATAAATTTATTTATTTTATTTTGGGCTGCATTGGGTCTTTGTTGCTGCGAGTGGGCTTTCTCTAGTTGCGGCGAGCAGGGACTACTCTTCCTTGCGGTGCATGGGCTTCTCATTGCAGTGGCTTCTCTTGTTGGGGAGCTCAGGCTCTAGGCGCACGGGCCTCAGTAGTTGTGGCACGCGGGTTCGGTAGTTGTGGATCGCAGACTCCAAAGCGCAGGCTCAGTAGTTGTGGTGCACAGGCTTAGCTGCTTCGAAGCATGTGGGATCTTCCTGGACCAGGGCTCGAATCCCTATCCCCTGCATTGGCAGGAGGATTCTTAACCACTGCGCCACCACGGAAGTCCAGGGAAAAGTTACCCTTTAAGCACAGGTTTCCTCTTGCAGGGGTTGACCAGTCAGGGGGACATTCTTGTGGACCCCTCAGGACATCTCATCTGTCAGGCTTGGACTTGCAGCTGTTTGGCAGCAAAGACGGGTCACAGCACCTCTGATTGTCACCTGTGGCCAGTGGGTGTCATTCACTTGGGTGTCTGGAAGCTAAATTAGTAATTTGAGTGTCTCCCACATGGATCCTTAAAATGAATTAAAACTCCTCCGGGCAGTGGGAAGCCCTCTTGGAACATTGAAAACATTTCTCTTTCTGGTAACTTTCCTGTGCCTTGAGAGTAATGTGAGGGAGTCCTCCTGGCTTGTGTTTAGTCTGCCTTTTCCTCCTGTGTGTTATATCTCTGGCAAAGAGCTCACTGGCCTTTAAGGTTGGGTTCAGGTGGAGGAGAAAGCGTCCCTCTCTTTCGTTGAGGATCTTGGGGAATACGGTTGCTTTCATCAGACTGCACCTTTGCTGTGGCTAAGCTGTAGTGGAACCCACAGGACCCAGTACATCATTTCCGCTGGTGTGTATCTGGGAGATCTCCACTCTCCCCTACCACGACCAAGGAAGTCTGGAGGCAGGTGTGCATCTGGCCTTGTCACAGTGCTCTTGGGGGTCCACCCACCTGCTACCCTTGGGTCTGCTCAGCTATGTGCTCTTGGTTCACTGAATTATGTATATTCGGGAGGACAGCATCAAAGATTCATTGCCTCTAACAAGAGCTGCTCCAAGCTGACAGGACTCCAGACAGTCTCAGGTTGTAATCAGCTTTCTGTAAGTTGAGTGCAAACTAACTTCTCACCCCCATCCCCATCCCACACGTCAATTCAGTTGTGTATTTGCACAAAGCGTTTCTGTTCCCAGCAGCTGTGGAAGTGTGATGGCCTTAGTGGTGTTTGGACTCTTATTTAAGTTTTGACAGGACAGTACCTGCATAGAATTCAGGTTGTTCAGGCTTGGAATGGATATGATTTTTCAGTGGGAACTTCATAATTTAATGAATGTGGGAGCAGTGAAGCTAGTGTCCCCTCAGACTCCTTTTGGAAGGAAACGAAGCATAACCTAGTTTAATGAATAAATTGAATTGTGTCAAAGAATACCGAGAATAGCTCTGGACTCTAACTAGTCCCTTCCTGCTGTCACTTAGTCCTGTATTTTTGTGTAGTTTGGCTAAAGGCTTAGGTATAAAATCCATCTGTTTAATCTTTTCTTATTCTCGTTCTTAGAATATAAATATATCTGTATATCACAAATGTGGTAAGAAAAATGTATCACCAGATGTCAGATATCAATTTTCTTCATGGTAGCTGAATCCAGATTATAAAATGTGACTTATTTTCCTTTCATGGGGAGGTTCTGGTGTGAGAGTAAGGGTGGGAGAGGAACAGTTTCCAAAATAGTTGGTAAATATTTTTCAGGTATCACTATTTAGGATTTGTTTCCCCTAGTGTTTAAATCAGAGTGGGAATATCTCTTTTGCTCTATACTCCTCGAATCAGAGGCGTCCAGTCCAGTACATCTCCTAGCTTCATTAATCTGGCATATCGATTCCTGATAATGGCGATAGGCAAAGTTGGAAAAAGAAACTTAAGTGATTTGGGGGCTCGTTTTCTGTTTCATTACCAGTTTAAAAGACAGCCAGCCCTTTGTAGGCCTCACTTCTCCATCAGCAGTTAACTAAAGTCATATTTTCTACCAGCAGGTGTCGTCAGCATTTGTAAGTGTTTAAAAAACCGCATACACTAGTTGGCCTTTTGAAAAACATGATGATATACTTGTTTATAAGTTAGGCATCGATGGTGAATTCCTATGAGAGTAGTTTTTTAAGATCATTTTCCTTGCAGGAAGAATGTGGTTATGCTAAAAAGAAGGATTGGCCTATCCAAAGTCCTTTTTGACCTTCAAAGGTAGTTGAAGGAAAGCACCTGTGCCCTTTAACTCATAATGGCTGTTCCTTTAGAATTTGCTATGAGGAGGACAATGGGCACAGCACTGCATGGGCAAGTGCCTTCTAGAATTTGTTCCTGTCCCTGCAGCAAGCGTGCAGGGCAAGACTCGTGGGGAAGGGGCGGGTGTCAGTGATGTGTATTTGACGCCATACACTTGAGCAAAAATGTGCAACAATAAACATTCTTTTGAAAGCACATCATAACAGAATTTCTACTTGGGATTTAAATGATTTGTAAATTTTTAAATCTCAATGATAGTTTTCAGTGATAGAAAAAAATGATATCTTTTAATTTTTTATTTTCTTTAAATTATCTTTTAAATATTAAAGTTATTCTACATGGATTATGACATTAATACAATAAGGCTCCTTAATCTAGTATTTCTTATGACACAGGTATATGAGTTGGGTTGCAGATGTTTAATTTTGATGCCATAACCAGCTAGATCCTTCTAGCTCTAATCATTAACTACAAAATCTAAGGAGCTTAGTTCATCTTAGTCCATAGCACTAGACTTTCACAGAGAAACATAGTATCATGTGGACATCATTAAGCTTGTTTCTTCTGATTCATTGATGCACTTTGCTCAACTGATCTGTTTTTATATTTATTGGGTGCTTACTACTCATGCCAGGAGGAACTGCTTCTTCTAGGCGTATTATGTCCTCTGAACACCTGATCAAGTCACTCAAAGAAAAGCTGTTAGTGCTAACAAATTACACTGATTCCAAGTTAAAAGTCACTATTTTCCCATGGTGAGGTTTGCTTTTATAAAAAGAAGGCTCAGAGGCTTCCCTGGTGGCGCAGTGGTTAAGAATCCACCTGCCAGCACAGGGGACACGGGTTCAAGCCCTGACCCGGGAAGATCCCACATGCCGCGGAGCAACTAAACCCACGCGCCTCAACTACTTGAGCCTGTGCTCTAGAGCCTGCGAGCCACAACTACTGAGTCTGCGTGCTACAACTACTGAAGCCCATGCGCCTAGAGCCCGTGCTCCGCAACAAGAGAAGCCACTGCAATGAGAAGCCGGCACCACAGCAAAGAGTAGCCCCTGCTCACCACAACTAGAGAAAGCCTGCGCATAGCAACGAACACCCAATGCAGCCAAAAATAAATAAATCTATTTTTTAAAAGAAAGAAGAAGAAGGCTCAAATGAGTGATATATGTTGGCTAAGGATGCTGGAGCCTTGTGAGAAGGTTTTAAGGGTTTGGAGTCCATTTAATGAAAACACAAAGTGGTGATTCTGTTATTTCTAAGAATTTCTAAGAACTTTTGGACAATTTGATGGACAGCTTACTTTTGGTTTTAAGATTCACTATCTCAGATGTTGGTCAAGATTAGGCCAGATTTAGTTAGTGGTATTTGTAGTCATTGCCTTTGTCTCTCTTGTATATGTCTCTGACATGTCTTTGTATCTGTTTTAACTTTGACTCAGCCAGTAGCCTCATCCGGAAACTTGGAATGACCTAAAAAATGATGGAATTATTTTTCTAAGTACCACATCTAGTGTCTCACTTGAGAACCCAGCTATGTTGTAAGGTTAACATAAAGCATGTATTATTCTCCCCACTTTATGAATAAGGATACTGAGGGGAAGTGACTTGCAGAAGGCCACTAAGAAAATCAGCAGCTGAGCCAAGACCCAATGCCAGGTTTCCTGTTGGATTTAGTCTAGTGTTTAATACCAGTGTACCTTGTGGCATCTAAGGATGTTTACCTCTGTGAAGAAAAAGGTGGGCGGGTGTATGCAAAACAACAGACAGGTAAAATGCTTTTAAGATATTTTCTTTTAAATATGTAATCGTGAGCACTTTATTAACTGAGGAGGTACCTTTCAAGCTTCAGTTCTAAAGGGCAAGGTGAACTCTATGCCCCACCATAGTTTATGCCCCAGTCAGTCCACATGTGTATTTGAAATGTGGTAAGAAAAATGTATCACCAGATGTCAGATATCAATTTTCTTCATGGTAGCTGAAGCTACCTGGAGCTGTGTTCGTTACATGCCAGCTGGAGAGCTAAAGGGGTCAGCTGGTTTCTAGTAATTTATACATTTCTTGGAATTTGTATCATATAGTGTTGAACTGACCATATATACAATCAACTACATGGAAATAGTTCTGAGGAGTTATTGAAGTTAGAATCTTGGGGTTTCGTCAGGTGATTAAATAGACTCCGTGAATCATGTGGCTTCAGATGTTGCTGGATGGGGAGCCACATGGATGGTAGAGGGCTATCACTTGCTGAGAGGATCTGAATATGGTCATCGGCCATGGTTCTGAGGCTTGTTCAGTTGGATCAGTATCTTGGGGCTCTTGGTCCTCCAGGATGCACATGAACTAGGAATAGGTTTATTAGAGAAAAATATGTTGACATGTGTACATTTGAGGCTGTTCAGGGCATCAACTCTGGAATAAGACTGCCCAGGTCCCAGTGCCATCTCCACTACCTGCTAGTGATGTGGCCTTGGACAATCTACTGTGCTTTTCTCTAAGCCCCAGTTTCCTCAGTGGTAAAATGGGCACGATGGTGGCTCTCCCATAATGAGATGATTCATGTACAGTGATTAGCACATAGTGAGTGCTCAATAAATATCATCATCATCAAGACCTCTGTATCTCAAAAAGATGCCTGAAACAATTTTAAGAAATATGATCACCATCCTAATTCCCTGAATGCTGTTTATGCACATCAGTGCAACAGGGGCCTTACTCTCAGTCCCCCAATCATCCTTATAGTAATCCTTTGAGGTTGGTATAACTGCCCTTTATTGTAGAAGAAACTGAGGCTCAGAGCTGGCTAGTGGCCTCTCCAGGGTGGCTGAGCAGGTAGATGGAGGAGCCAGTATTCACACCCCAGTCTAACCCTGAAGTCTGTACTTTCCCAGCCACATCACGTTGCCCCTAAATGACTAAATCACTGGTCTCCTCACCACATAACATTTGAAGGGTGCACCCGCCTGCTGGAGCAAATTGCCTCATGGTCAAAGGCCCATTTTTTCCTGAGTGTCTGGATAGGAGACCCACCATTAGTCAGCGCTCTAGCAGCCACTTCACAGAATGGTTGTGACCCACAGCAGTGAGGTTTGCAAGCCTTTGTTTGGCAGGGCTTTGGTAACTTCCGTCTTGTGTTTCTCAAGACCAAGCAGCTGGTCTTTGGCAGAATTCCGCATGCTCAGCGCTATGGAGGTGACCCTGTTAGTTCTGTGATTAGTCATCTGGCTTATCTACATTAACCACCAGCCTTCCACATAAACCAGTAACTGGAAGCCCCTGCTGCCATCTGGATATTTGCAAATTGTGTCATTTTCTCAAGACACTCCATGATTGCCTATAAAATCCTGGACCGGTGCCACTGTTTTCATAACTGAATTAAAATAAATTACTGATCATATCCTAATTTTGCAAAGTCCTGTGTACATGTAATCGTTACTAATGGTGTGTGCGTATCTGGAAGGGCTCCTTCATTTGTTATGTGTGCACGCAGTTGCCTTCCATAATTTGTCAGCTCTGGTAATGGGTACAGGTCTCACACAAAATGCGGAAATGGCTGTGATTGTATGGCCGTTTATCCTCGTTGCGTTGGCTCATGGACTATCAGGACTACAGGCCAGTGGTTTCTAACGCCTTCCCTCTCTTATGACTTGACACCGGTTGTTAGCTGAGAAGAGGCTATGGCACAAATTAATCAAGAAAGGCTTCCAAACCTTTGGCTGGAAAAGGAGTGGGTCTTTTTAAGTCTAGAAACACTTGTGCCTGGACCTTCTGTGTTTGGGCCATTGTGTCCTTTTGCAAGAAGGCAGCTGATTATTAGTAAATTAATTGGAGCTGAACCAGAAACCTTAACAGTAAGTTCACTAGACTTTTTTTTTTTTTTCTTTTTCTGGCTCTTAAGTTGAGGAGGAAAGGAGTAGCAAAACAGACTTTTTTCCGGGGATTTATGAAACAAACAAACAAAACTAGCCTCCAGGAAATGACCCAGGGTCATTGCATTAGAGAACCTGAGTGGGAAAGGCGTATTGAGAACATGAAGCCCAGTTCTTGTCCGCTGCTGGATCCATTTGATCTCGGCTTAAACACTTCCAAGAACCTTCTAAGTCTGTACATTCCATCCTTGTTCAGTGTAGATCATGAGAAAATCCTTTCTTAATTGTAATGTTGCTTTCTTGAGCTGAATATTATACGACACTTCCTCATGTGTTACCTCCTTGAGTATTTGAAAACTCTCTCCCTACCATCTACTCCTACTCCATACGTGTGTGCTTGCACGCGCACAGGCATGCACTCACACCACACTCTTCCACCAGGTGCTTGTCTTCTCCTGGCTAGATGTCCTGGTTCCTCTAACTTTTCCAAATGGGACATAATGTCCAATCTCTTTCTCTTTCTTGCATATTTCCATCGGACATCCTCAGTGTCCTCTTGAGTGTTGATCAGCCTAAAGACACTGTATGATGCTGTATCAACAAACAAGATTTCTTTTATGTTTAATGTGCTTCCTTAGACGAGAAGTAGACTAATACATTGAAAAAATTTTTGAAATAGAGGTGACAGACTAAAGATTAATCTCTGTCATATGAATAATTTATACAGATATAAAAGAACACTCCAAGATGTCCATTGACAAATGGGCAAAAAGACAATAATAGGCAGTTCATACACAAAGAACTATGAAAGTAACATTGTTTTAAAAGTTCACTCTAATAGAAATTATAGAAATGGAGAAGGCAAATAATTGTAAGATGATATTTCATGCCTAATTGATGTCACAAGTATTTTAAAGACATGATAAAACCCAAAGCTGGGGATGTTGAAGAGAAATAATTACTTCTGTGTGGAATGAGGGGACTTGTCAGTGCATATTAAAAGCCAAAAATGGTTCAAATCTTCGCACCCCGTATTCCAGGTCTTGAGGGAATAAAGCTATGTGTCCAAAGTTGTTCATAATGACATTATTTGCAATAATGTTTATGTTTTAAGTTTATACATTTTATAGGTTTCAAAGTACTTTTATATTCTTTGCCTCACCTGCGTATAATTATCCTCATTTTAAAGATAAGGATACCAGGAGTCAGAGAGGTGCAGTGATTTTCCCAAGATCACACAGCCGGGAATGGCAGAGCTGAAAGCTTGAAGTCTGATTGTCTGTTTCCAATCTAGCATCCTTTCCTACTTTCTTATAACAGCCAGAAGAGCCAACAACCCCTCTGACCTATAATGAGGGAATGGCTCCATGTACCGTGGCCTCTGGCCCAGGGGTCAGTGACATCATTTGAGCCGTTACACGCTAGCAGACAGAAATACCCTAATGTTCCTGGGAAAAATAAAGAGGCGGAAAGTTGAGCATAATTTTATACATGATGTAACCAATTTAAATATATATGTATGCACATGGGATCTAGAGAAGTGGGGGAAGGGATGCTTCAATCAGAGCATCCCCCTTCCTTTGTCATTGTGATCACTATAGCAATGCCACTCAGTGTTCAAATAGCAGTCAATTATTTTCATATGCATTCTCTCCTTTAAATCTTGCACAGCTTAGGGACCTGTGCAAGGCAAGGACTGTCCTCTTTGTCTGTCAACTGAGGAAACAGATTCAGAGAGATTAGGAGGCAGGGCCGAAATGTTGGTCCCTCCTTGACTAGCCTTGACCTCTTGGCACACCAGAATATTGGCTTAAGCCAGCCGTGTTCCTGAGTGAGGTCGGTTGTAAACAGCACTATTTTGGGAGTATTCAAAGTGAGCCCCATTAAACTTAGCCTGAACACTGCATGCAGTGACCTTACCTGGGGGCTAATGGACTAGTGGACCCTTCCCTTGGCCTGCACTCCTGCAGATCCAAGTGCAAGGCCTAACTTTATATTTGATGTGAGATCCCTGTTAGAATAAACAGAAAGCCCACAAAGAATGGATAGACACAAACTTCTGTACATGTAGATGACATCCCTTAAAATAATGTCTTTCTGAGCTCTGCAGATGTAATTTGCACCAGAGGCGATAATTAAACGGTAAAAACAAATAGAGCATTTGCCCCAGGGTACTGTTTCCGTAGATACCACTAGAGTTGGCAACCTGACTGAATTAAATAAAACGGAGAGCCTATGTCAGGACTTTGAAAAAAATAAAGTTAAATATTTATCAGGTGTCATACATTGTCAGATTTAGAAGTTTGGAGTCTTGCGGGAGGAAGAAGCTGCAGAAGGGAAAAGGGGACCAGCCAGTGGGTGGAGAGAGATGGAGTTGGGCCTGATGGCCAAGGGGACTGAGTGATAAGGTTTCCCTCTGTGCTTTCTGGTCCTGACACAAGGCCAGTGCAAGCTCCCTCCTCAAGTGTGTTATCTTATATTGAAATGCTAACATTCCATAACCCCCAAGTGACACAAGCATGTCAAGAACGACCCCAGGCAAATACAGAGAAGATAATTAAAGGTCACTGGTGAAGACGAGTGTTCTTATTTTTGACTTCACAGAGGTGGGGGAGGGGTGTGGGTGGCCCATCTGTATCCTGTTAGGTTTTGGCAGCTTTGCTTCATTTTCTCACACCTTGTCAGCCATCCTCCTTGCTGGTTGGTGATTGGTGATTGGTGTGGTCTTGCGGAAGGGGTCTGACACCCCTGTGAAGAAGGAAATAGACTGAAGAGGAAAAAATTGGTGGTAGCTTAAGTGTCAACCACAGACGCACAGTGAAGAGTCCTTGCCTTCCGCCTCAGCTGTTTGATGGAGCCTTTTCGGAGAACTTTGAAGGAGACAGCATCAGAAAAGACACCTGGTTTTGCCTCGTTAGTCTCTGAATGTTTTATTCCCAGGCTTTAACAGTTGAGAAGAGCGAGCCTTTGTTCTGGCTCAGCATCAAGAAATCCTTGCTTTGGAGGGCTCTTAAATGCTCATCTGAATTTCTTTTGCAGCAACTGTTTCTAAGCTGGTTCTTAAAAGAGTTTCACTACTAGCTGGGGAGAGGGCGCAAATAGGCTCAGCTTCTTGGAACCTCAGAGTCTTTGTTTCTGAATGAGTGGACTGGGTTAGATCTTTATTTCCCAGAAGATGGGTTTCTTACCACTTGCGGTAGCTCACATGATACAGGACAAGGTGACAGGGAAACAAGACACAAAATAATTTCGAATCACTTTCCCTTTCCACTTCTCTTCTGATCCTTCTCATTATGTCAAGGAGAAAGTCTCCGTTTGGAGCTAGTGTGTCTTTAATGCCTCTCTATCACTTGCTAATTTCCTTTTTTAACAAAGCACAGGCTTCAGGCAGGCAAGTGTCTCTAACAAAAATTTAACAATAGGGTTCATTTTTTTAAAGGTAGTTTCTATTTATGGCAGGTGATAGTGATTTTCTGTTTAAGGCAGTGGTAGAGTTTATTTTTGGAATAAGTTTACTCAAGTAAAAAATGAGTAACTTAAGGAAACATTATGTAATAGCTCAGAGTATATGTACACAGGGCAAAAGATTGGTGTGATGGTACCGAGAGTTTGGAAGCAGTGCATTAGGCGTGTTCTGAGGCCTTTCCAGGGTTAACACTCTGCAACAAAAATTTCCAGGTTTGGCCACAGCCACTTACAGACCAGAAATTTGACCTTTGAGCATAGGACCCAGATTTCAGGTATTAAGATTTTTAAATAGATAAAAGCTGGCTTTAATGTGACGTAGAATACCTTTATGGACTAGTTGTTAGCCAATTTAAAAAAATAAAACTGGATTTCTGTTCTAAGAACAAAAATCTTTTTTTCTTTTCAAAACTTTAAAGTTCCAAAATTCCAGCTGAAATCATTTAACCCTTCTTCCTTTTCCCCTTCACCCTGAGGGAAGGATTGAACAAGATTGCATTTTAATTTGGGGCAGCCATAGAGTGAAAATAGTGATTAGAAACTTGCATTTAAGGATCAGACTGAGCTGAGTTTGAATCCCAAACTTGGCCACTTGTGAGCCAAGAGACCTTGGACCAGTGACTCATCCTCTGGGCCTCAAGTTTCCTCATCTGTAAAATGAGAACTTCCAAGGGAATTGTGAAGATGAAACGGGCATGCAGAAGGCTTCCACAGAGCAAATGCTCCACAGACCATTAGCCTCAGCAGCATCTGTTTTGCATGTCCACCAGTTGAGTGGAAGCTGTGGACGGACATCCCTGTGCCGTGGTCTGCTGCAAGGTCACCCCTTCCTTTTAGGAAACACCCACCCAGTTTCCAGGGATCCGAGTTGGCACTGGGCATTATTTTTTGAAAAACAAGATGTTCCAAGCACACTGGCAAGCTTCACATTTATTCCTGCCAGGTAGGATGAAAAAATTTAGTGTGGTTTTCTAGTGTTCCCATAATGACTCTCCCGTAGCGGGGTGGGGTATGAGCTCTGGGTAGAGAGGCTCCCTGCTCATGGAAGATGAGGAGTGTGTCATCATCCTCAAGGCCAGCTCCCACCTGACATGGATCATCCGGGAACCTTACCCACATTCCAACCGCAGACACAGATCCAGGGAAGGTGAGGAGGATTAGGTTGCTTTGGGAGTTCTTCATGCCATACTCATTAGCAGCACACTTTAATTATAAATAGGTCCTTTGTTAGAAATGTGGGGAAACTCCATAGCATGAGGGATACAAGTTGGTGAAGAGTTGGACAACTAAAAATGACTCCCAGTGCTCTTTGCTTGTCAGTAAATATTTGTGAAGACCGGACTCTACCTAGCTTTTTCTTTTTTTCCTGGGTTTATAGAAGAGAAAGGCATGCTTTTGACCCTCAAGGAACTTTTCCTTGAGTTTGATGAGGTCATTCACAACATTAAGGTACAGGAAGTGATTGTCAGTCAGCAGAAAGCTGGGTGGTGAATTGGCAACCTCATTGGGGGAGTTTGGCAGGCTGGGAGGGGGTCATCCAATGAACCCCCTGGTGCTGGATGCTAACACACCAGTCCCCAGGCCTGCCCTTAACACTAGCATGGCACCTGTGCGCCTGGCTGGGCACCCTAAGATGCTGGGAGAGCACGCAAGAGGGGCTGCTGATTCCAGAAAGACAGGGCTTGAATGTCAAACCAACAGCTCCTACTTTCTCACTCCCTCCATTAGTGTCTTCTGCCTCTACAGTCTTTGATTTCTTCAGGGCTCCCCTCACCTGGCTTAGGAAATGAGCAGTGCTGTGGTTAACAACCCAGGCCTTGTAGTGTAGCAGCCTTGTGCTGAGTCCTGGCTCCACCACTCACTACCAGCTCTGTGACCTCAGGCAAAGCTCTTAACCCCGCTGAGCTTCAGTTGTCTGATTTGTGAAATGGGTATATTAATAGTACTGACTTAATAGAAAGCAAGGAAATCATGCATAGAACACACTTTGGCACAGCCTGGCTCAAAATTGCCCTCAATATTATTACTGTTATGTTGTTTCTGTAAAAGGAAGTTGTGTATCCAGGGAAGCCGGTATGGGGGTTGCCGGGAAAGCTTTCGAGTCAGATAGAGTTGAATTTGAATTTCAGCTCTGCCAGTTAACTACTGGGTATGACTTGGGACAAGTCACCTCACTTCTCTAAACGCCTGCTTCCTCTTCTATAAAATGGGGTGATGGGATTGCTATGTGGAATAGATGAGTGAGTGTATGTGTGTGCCAGCATCTGGCACCAGGTGACCCCATGGCTCATGGTACCTCCTCCTCCCCAGCCAGGGGCCTCCCATTGTCTGCATAGTGCTTCCTTCTCTTCTATTTTTTAAAATAATTTTTATTGTTGTTTTCATTAGTTTAATCCTCAGATATCTTTTTTTAATTGAGGTAACATTGGTTTCCAACACTACAAAAGTTTCATGTGTACAACATTATATTTTGATTTCTGTATACACTACTTGACTTCTGTATACTCACCAACAAAAGTTTCATTTCCATCCATCACCATACAGCTCACCCCCTTTACCCATTTTGCAATCCCCCCACCCCCTTCCCCTCCTTCTCTTCTTGACAAAATCAGAAGAGAAGAATTACACCTGGGTCAGGTGTGGGATGACCGACTTCTCTGTTTCTAGAAAATTGCTGGAATCTGTGAGTAGGTGGGGGCCCTGGCAACGTGTAGTTTATTTAGTAGCAATTCTGGAGGCTTTGTAGGGCCAGGCGGCCCCTCGCCACCCCTCTGCACAGCCCTGCTTTGTAAATTCAGGAGCGAGCCAGAGCCCGACTCCTAAATGGTGGGGCAGAAGGAGGGAGCGCCTGGCTGATAAATGAGCCTCCCCCCACATCCCTGGGGGTGCTTAGGGAGTTGGGGAAATCTTTGTCAGGTTAGACCCTCAGTAGTCTCCCAAAGGAGCCCTTCCCTCTATAGCTGGCCCGTGCTGGAAAACTCATGGGAACTTTGCCCCCTTCTGCCACAGGAGCACTTTACTTCAGGAATAAAGAACATTTTTCTTTTACCACAAAACTGCCTTTGTCTTTCCTGGAAACTTTTATTGGCACCCCTTACCACTGAGTCTCCAGTGGCAAAACCAAACAACCAAATCACAAGTTTGTATTTACTTCTTTTAAGTCAACTGGCAGCCATTGTTTATTCATTTTCCCTCTTGTGTCTTTGTAATTGAAATGAACTGCGTGTGATGTGGGGAGAGAGCTGGGTCTCTGAGGCTTCTGCCTCCTTTGTCAGCGCAACACATTATTTTTCAAATGCACAGCCTTCTGAATTTTAATAGACTGTAGATAATGATACATCTGGTTGCATATTAATTGCTGAGAGTTAGAAATAACACATAATCACTATGTTTCAAGGTTGCAAGTGTACAGCAGTGAGAGTCAGGGTTTGTTATGAGCCTTTGGAAAAATCCATTGTTAGTGGGCATTTTTAAATTCCTGTCATTAAAAATGTGCTACGGAATAAGAACTGTCTTAACGTTCAGTCTTGTGTTCTGGATGTGTGCACGAACACACACACACACACACACTTCCCAAGGAGTAACATTTTGAAGCTATTCATCTGCTCAGCTGGGGTGTGTGGGGCAACAGCAAGGCCATATGAATCCATTGTAGATTACCTACCTCACAGTTTCCTGAACAGCATGCTTTGTACCTTATTTTTCTGCAAAGCATCGCTTAGTGGGTGGTAAGACGTCAGCTGAAAGCCAAAGCAGGAAAGTTTTAAAATATTTTATTTTATTCCCAATTCAATCAATCCCTTCTAGCTGTGTGACTGGTAGCTTTTTCCATTTTGAATAATCAGGTTTCAGTGTATTCTGTTCTCAGTGGAGAGCAGACTGTTCTAAAACACCCAAGTGCAGTGTTCCCCGATTCTCAGTGGAGGCATGTGCTGCTGAGGATGCACGTGGACCAAATGATTTGAAAGGATAAATTGTGGTAGGAGGGACAGCTGGGGTTACCAGGGAGCTCAGCAAATGTATTTTCTGTTTCTCTCTGGAAGTCACATCTCTGCAAGGCTTGACTGCTGAAAATCATTGTTCTCATCGAGAACAGAAAGAGGAGGGGGTCCATGTTCTTTTCCTGAAGACCTGGTGCCCTTGGTCAGATGTCCCTGTAGGTTTTACCCAGCAGCTCAATGTGGGATTCCTCGTCTCAGCCTCATCTTCAGTCAGATGGCAGACCCAGCTGTTAGCTTTGCTTGCCTGCAACGTGTTTGCTCATCTCAGATTCAGCTGGAACATGCTCTCCTTCCTTTGAGATTGAGATCTGTGCATCCTTTTCCATCTCTGTACTTCTTTTTCCTCTTCTGGAAAGCTAAGATAATGCTGAGCTTCAAGGGATGGCAGGTAGATAAGAGAGAGGACATGTCAGTGGATCTGTGTATGGTCCTTTCTGGAAGCCAAAAGTAACATGTTATTTTTGGGAGAAATTCTGCCCTCCACCTGTGACATGGCTTGAACACCCAGAATTCCTGTCATTGCCTAATCCCAGATAGTACTGGGATCAGGCAAGATTGGAGAACAGCTCTTTTAGCCCATAATTCAACAATGTGGGGTGGGGAGGGGTGGGTGGGAGGAGTTCGATGTAGACCTCAAGACCTACCCACTTGGGTGCACTTCCACCACTCAAGTTCTTATCTTAGGATTTCACAGTTGATGTTTTTCTCTACTTGGACGTAGCCTTGGATCTTGCCAAACCACTCCCAGTTTTGCTCTGTCCAGCCGGAGCTTGACTAAACAGATGATAAAACTGCCGGAAGAAAGGGAAGGCAGGAATGTAGAATCATAATGTGGTCTCATAGCAGCCCGAGTCCTCGGTGGCCAGAGCATGTCATTGGTGAGATAGTGGCAGGTAACATGGAGCACCAGCTTTGTTCCCGGGAGGCTCCAAGCAAAATCCAGTGCTGCAGGGAATGAATGAGAGCAGGAGAACAGTTGGGGGTGGGGGGGAGTGTGGGGGGAGATCACACCTCTCCTTGGACATCACAGTTTCAAGGCAATAATTTGAAATTTACAGGCAACAACTTATGAGACAGGCTTGTACCAAGCACATTACACACATGATCTCGTGTCACCTTCCCAACAACCCTGTGAGAGGGTCGGAGAGCCACCCTCACTTCACAGGGCATGAGACCAAGCCCGTGGAGGTTACATCGTTGGCCCAAGGTCACAGGGTATTCAGTTCATAGGGCACTGTCCTCTGGCTGGAAAGGTTGGCTCATATTTTATCCTTAGATCCTTTGCAAAGAATCACCACATTTGGGGGCCAGAGTGATAAGAACTTTGTCACTTTCAGCACAGGCTTTCTGCTCATCCTTAAACACCAGGGAAGCCTCAGCAAATGTCCTTAAAGTGCCCTTGAGGTCTGTACACACCAGTTCCCAAACCCTGAAGCAGAAGTGGAATCCCCAGTGCATTCTTCTCCCCCTACCCCTCCAACCCAGCCCAAGGGGAAGCCAGGGAATCCCTTTTACAGAGATAAACAAATACAGAATTTATATCCTACCCAGGGGTTTCCAAGAAGTCAATAGGGAAATGACTGGCCGAGACCCCAGAACCACAGAGCCCTTCCTCTGGGCCTGTGGCTGTGATTAGGCCACCACTGCCACCTCCGGCTGACTTCTTGGCGTCCCCCACCCAGGAATGTGTGGCTCTGACCCCGTTTTCCAGACCTGGAGATGGGTGTGGTGTGCTGTGGGCATATTTCTTCTGTGGCATTCTTGGCAAAAAGGCATAGCCTGGCTCTACTCATGAGAAAACATCTTCTGGGCCTAAGGTTGGCTTCCCTGTAAGTGCCACAGAGGCTTGAGTCTGCTGGCAGCTCTCATACTTTTCCAGGAGGTCGAACTGTTAAAGCGCTTCAGCTCTGAGTATCTGGCCCTTTCTCTTTGACACAGTAAGAGCTTTGCTTGATGCTCAGAAGGCATATGTGGAGCCGGAGACTGCAGAGAGAGCTAAATATTTAGCTTCCTCTTTCTCTGAAGGTCTGTAATGCCATGTCTGGGCATGACCAAAATGAGTTTCAGGAGATGGGCTAGCGTTTGCTAAAAGGAATTTATCAGGGCGTGGGTGTGCATTTCTCCTTCTGCCCAAGGTTAAGTAATAGTAACATCCTGTGTAAGAGAACGTGAATGTGGTTTTCTACTGAACTCCAATATTTTAGGGCTATTTATTAGATATTTTTAATCATGGGCCAATTTAACCGGTAGCAGACTAATAAAATAAATTTGGGCTTGCTGCCAGGACAAATGTTGACTTACCCTTATAATGTTGACTGAAACGAATAACTTTGAAAGTAATTGAGGAG
Source organism: Lipotes vexillifer (assembly GCF_000442215.2). Lineage (NCBI taxonomy): Eukaryota > Metazoa > Chordata > Mammalia > Artiodactyla > Lipotidae > Lipotes > Lipotes vexillifer. The sequence continues at coordinate 870,590 of NW_006778737.1, read as the reverse complement.
TGAAACCTTAGCCAAAAATACAGTGTCTGAAACAGTGGTTCTGTTTTATTTTACTGGCACTGCTAAGAGATTTTGTTCGTAACCTAGGCTGCTGCCCACCTCGACTCTCAGAGAGTCCCGTATTTTACTGAATTATTTTCCAAGGTTTTGTTTTTTTTTTGTTTTCCGGCCCATAAACCACCATTCAGCAAAAATGAATATCCCCATGGCAGAGAAGAACAGGCTACTTTTCCAGTGTGGGAGCAAACAGTCAATGATAGTGAGAGGAATAAAGATAATAACTTGCTTGAGGTGCTCCCTCAGAAACAAAATGGTATGCCAGTAACTTTTGCCCTCTCAGAGTTTGTAGTAAAATTAATTGCTCCTCCAAGGTATACTGGATGAAATCCATCTAACTCGCCCCACACTCACCTTTCCTTCATCTTGCCATTCAGTTTATACAAATATTAGAGAGCGATAGTAGTTTGCCAGCATGTGCTTTGAACTTGAAGGAAGCAGGGGAGGCCTGGCGGAAATGAAGCCAGGATGACCACATGAATTGTCATAAAGTGTGATTTCTTTCTCTTCTCATTTCTTTACTTGCATTTGATGGGAGCTGTGTTTGGGGCTGGAACTGAGCATCCTTTCAGAGGCTTATGCCAGCAGTGTCTGAGCTTAGTCCAGCGTCCCCCTCTGATGCTCCTGCCCTAAGCAAGACCCCCCTAAAAGCAACCACCTCACAGGCTGACCTTGGCCAGAGGCCGTAGGTGCTGACTGGCTCAAGCCAAAACAGACTTGATATGCATGGAATAAAGATCATCTCGCCAACCTTAATGTGTTCAGTTTTACGGCCCCAAGCGTCGATGGTTTAATCTGTGGATCTGTCCAGACCATTTTGTGTGTGGTGTCTCCATCAATGCTTTTTAGCATTGCCATGAGGGGAGGCTGGAGAAATCGTCAGCTCCTCAACACAACAATCCAACGCCCTGTCTACAGCTTGGCCGTGAGACTGAACTAACTCAGAGGGTCCTGTGGATTTTATTTATCCAGGCTCTCCTTAGACCCCAGTAGCAAAACTACAAACAAAACAAAACAAAGCCCCCAAGAAGCATTTTTTTTCTTTTAAAGAAGGAAATTAGGATGCTTTCCTTATCGCATCTGATGCAGAGAGAGTTGGGCCATTTCATCAAAAAGGAAATCTAATCTCCCTTGGATACACAGTGCAAGGCAACCAAACCTGCAACTGGAGAAAATAAACACAAGGGTGTGGCCTCCTCGTTTGAGATTAGCCAGGAGGAAGGTATCAGGGATTCTTCCCAGAGCTGTTCCTGGTGGTTTGGCAGAGTCCGCAAAGCCTGTGGGACCTTTGTTGAAATCACCTATAATCACCTGGCATTTTTAGGGGGAAATTATAGTTCTACTTTTGAAGACCTTTTGCTCACCTTGTGGGTTAGAAACCAATAATTCTGAAATGCGTTTGGCCTAATCAATGAAGCCAGGTTTCCGTTGGAATTTGGGCCTCATTACTTGCCTTTTAACTTCTAGTAACAGATGACACCAGGTCAGTTAGCTCCGTGCCAGGGGAAAGAAAACAAACAAAAAAATTTTTAATGGAAATTTTGGAGTTAGGAACCTTTATTTCATTATTGTTTTTTTCTATTTCCAAAAAAATAAGATGAAGAGTCACTTGCAGGTTCCACAGAAGCTCCCCTTCTTTGCTCCCCTCTTGCTCAGACAGCTCTGCGAAGGACTCCTCGTTGCTGCCTCTGTGTCCTCCATGCCCCTGTATCCCACTGTGCTCTACCTGCTGAACACCTCACTTGTCCCACTCCAGCCAAGGCTTACTCTCTTGGGTGCTCTGCCTGGATCAACCTTCTGGTTCTCTCTGTGCATCCAGGAGACATTCCCCCAAAGGTGACACGTGTACCCTTCAATGAAGCCCACTTTGCAGATGCTGGGTAAACACTTGCAGAGCTGAATTCCAGAGGATGCACGTAGTCACAAAGAATCTCTTGCATTTATTTGTATTAATTACAAAGGGAGTAGTAGTAACTTTACAATGGAGATATCCAGCAGATACCTCCTGTAGGGCTGTTGTAACAAAGTACCCCAAGAGGTGAGGCTTAGAACAACAGAAATTTATTTCTTACTCTTCTGCAAACTAGAAGTCGAAAATCAAGGCGTCAGTAGGGCCATGCTCCCTCTGAAACCTGCAGGAGAATTCTTCCTTGCCTCTTCCTAGCTTCTGGTGTTTGCCATCCGTCTTTGGTGTTCTCTGGCTTGTAGATGCATCACTCTAATCACTGCCCCCATCATCATATGCTGTCTCCCTGTATGTCTCTGTCTAAATTTCCCTTCTTATAAGGACACCAACGATTGCATTTAGGGCCCACTGCAATCTAATATGACCTCATCCTAACCTGATTACATCTCCCAAAATCCTATCTCCAAATAAGGTCACTGTCACAGGTTTGGGGGTAGAACTTCAACATATCTTTTTGTGGGGGACACAGTTCAACCCATTGTACCACCTTGACCAACTGGTCCAGGTTGATGTCACCAGTTATAAGATACAGTGGCATCATGTCCCCCAGATATGATGCACCAAGAAGGGCACATCACTTCTGTTGTATTCTTGCCAAAAATGCATAATCTGAATCCAATCATGAGAAAGCATCAGACATGTCTAAATTGAGAGATATACTACAAAATAACTGACCAGCACTCTTGAAAAGTATCATTGTCACAGAAGACTGAGGAACTGTCACCGACTGGAGGAAACTATAGTGATAGGACAACAAAATACAATGAAAGGGTGGGAAGGCCTTGGCAGTAGGAGGTGTCAAGGGAAGTGAGAACATAAGAATATTTGTGGTGACCTAGAAGTTGTTTTTTTTTTTTTTAACATCTTTCTTAGAGTACAATTGCTTTACAATGGTGTATCAGTTTCTGCTTTATAACAAAGTGAATCAGCTATACATATACATATATCCCCATATCCCCTCCCTCTTGCGTCTCCCTTCCACCCTCCCTGTCCCACCCCCCTAGGTGGTCACAAAGCACCAGCTGATCTCCCTGTGCTATGCGGCTGCTTCCCACTAGCTATCTATTTTATGTTTGGTAGTGTATATATGTCCATGCCACTCTCTCACTTTGTCCCAGCTTACCCTTCCCCCTCCCTGTATCCTCAAGTCCATTCTATAGTAGGTCTGCATCTTTATTCCTGTCTTGCCCCTAGGTTCTTCTGACCATTTTCTTTTCTTTAGATTCCATATATATGTGTTAGCATACGGTATTTGTTTTTCTCTTACTTCACTCTGTATGAGAGTCTCTAGGTCCATCCACCTCACTACAAATAACCCAGTTTTGTTCCTTTTATAGCTGAGTAATATTCCATTGTATATATGTGCCACATCTTCTTTATCCATTCATCTGGTGATGGACACTTAGGTTGCTTCCGTGTCCTGGCTATTGTAAATAGAGCTGCAGTGAACATTTTGGTACATGACTCTTTTTGAATTATGGTTTTCTCAGGGTATATGCCCAGTAGTGGGATTGCTGGGTCTTTAAGTTTAAATGTTTCAAGGTAGCCCTCTCAGCTCTCAGTTTCCCAGCCACGTGGACCTTTCCCTATTCTGGCGTATATCAGTTGAGAAATATTGAAATTCAGTAGTGGGATTTTTTTTTTTCAGTTTACCAGGTTTCTTCTAATTACTGTTGATTCTAGATGATGTCTGCCTCTTCAGTATCCTTTCTCACTAGGCCCTCACTAACAACTGAAGTAAAAATCTCAGATTGGCACCTGTCTGCTGCAGTTCAGCATTCACTAGTACATTCGCAAAACTGTTTTCTGTCCATTGAAATAAATCTTTGTATTATGGAGCATTTTGACCACATACCATCTTAAAATCAGATTTCTACCCCTTATTTTTGACTCAGTATACTTGGAAGTGGAACTCAGGATCTAAACATTTTGAATGTTGCCTAGTATAGTAAAGGTGCTGTCAGAAAACAGTATTTTGGAAATTAATTTTCTAGAGTCGTCTACAGTGTCCTCTACTGAGCAAAATATCTAATTGAAAATTGGGGAATCTCCCACAAAACTCACGTTCCTTTTTCTAATGAGCAGGGGGAAAAAAGGCCTCAAGCCCTCAAGAATGGTTTCTGTATTTGTTAATGGTTGAAAAAAAGCAAAAGAAGAATAATATTTTGTGACATGTGAAAATTATATGAAATTCGAATTTTAATGTCTATAGATGAAGGTTTAATGGAACATAGTCACATTCACTTATTTACATACTGTTTATGGCTGATGGTAGAGATGAGTAGTTGTGACAAAGGCTGGACAGCCCTCAAAGCCTAAAATATTTAACCATCTGGCCCCTTACAAAAAAGTTAGCCAAGGGCTTCCCTGGTGGCGCAGTGGTTGAGAGTCCGCCTGCCGATGCAGGGGACACGGGTTCGTGCCCCGGTCCGGGAAGATCCCACATGCCGCAGAGCGGCTGGTCCCGTGAGCCATGGCCTCTGGGCCTGCGCGTCCGGAACCTGTGCTCCGCAACGGGAGAGGCCACAACAGTGAGAAGCCCATGTACCGCAAAAAAAAAAAAAAAAAAAAAAAAGTTGGCATGGGCTCTGGATCCAGCCTCCCTAGCCTAGGTTTAAATCCTGGCCACCTTTTTTAGCTTTCCCCATCTTTAAGATGAAGATCACAATAGTGGCTACCTTGCAGGGCTGTTAGGAGAATAAATTAGTAAATATCTGTAAAGCATAGAGAAGAGTCCCTGCAATGAATATGAACTCATTATTATTATGTAATAATCCTAGAGCTTCTCCATCACTCTGAGATCATAACTTCCTGTTTAATATGAGGATGATGAAAGCCTTCTAGAGGTTACTGTTGGATGACACGTGACCCCTGGGTGTGCAGTTCCCAGCACATCTCCTGTCACACAAATGTAGCCCTGCGTAAGGCTTCCTGGTGTTTCTAAACATTTGAAAGACTTTTTTTTATGATTCCATCAACTCATGGGCAAAAGCATCTGCTAGCACAGTCGTTTCTCGCCTCTCTCTTGCTCCTGGCCAGGTGTAGAGCATCCAGGAGCAGTGCTGCCCTGCAATAGAGCAGTCAGTCCTGCAATAATGGCTGCATTTCTGGCCCCTCCTGGGCCGTGTTTGTGACTCAGTAAAAGCAGAGTCTCAGGGAAGCTACAGACGTGATGTGAAAGACTCTCCTACTGCTCTCCAGCCCCACTCTGGCTGCAAAAATGAAGTGCAGGGAGAATGAGTGAGGGTTTCCTGTATGCCACATCTATTAGAATGGAACTATTTTTTAAGGAATAAGAAATAGTGCCAAATTATATTGATATGATAGGCATTTTCTTACATTGCATATAACGTGCTTTGGTTTTTATCTTTTTGGGGGAAGAATAAGGAGAGGATAAGAACTGTATCCCCTAGGGAAGGAATATTAAAATCTATTTAATTAAATCTCACATTAAAGTTAAAATTACAGGGCTTCCCTGGTGGCGCAGTGGTTGAGAGTCCGCCTGCCGATGCAGGGGATGCGGGTTCATGCCCCGGTCCGGGAGGATCCCACATGCTGCGGAGCAGCTGGGCCCGTGAGCCATGGCCGCTGAGCCTGCGCGTCCGGAGCCTGTGCTCCGCAATGGGAGAGGCCACAACAGTGAGAGGCCCGCGTACCGCAAAAAATAATAATAATAAAAAAATAAAATTACATGGAGTGCTTTATTCTCCTTTGTTTGTAATTCAAGCACAAGAGATATTTAAAATCGCTGAATCAATTCCTTTATGAAAAATATGACCTCTATACCTTGCT
>NW_006778737.1:857148-864765 GCF_000442215.2 Lipotes vexillifer | reverse complement strand
TTTCCCTTCATCCCACCTCTTCCTTCTTTTTTCCCATTCCTTGTCCTCTGGAAAGGTGAAGAGAAAATATTTGATAAAAGTACTCATTCATGATAAAAATTCACAGCAAACTTAGCACAGAAAGGAACTTTTTCTACTCGATAAAGGGTGTCTCTTCCATGCTCTCAGCAAATACAATACTTAATGATGAAACCTTCATAATAATTACTTTGTAATTCGGAATTAGACTATGGTACCTGCTATTTTAGCTTGTAATCAACAATATACGGGTAGTCCTAGCCAGTGCAATAAGACAAGAAAAACAAAAAAAGCTGTAAGGTCTGGGAAACATGCAAAAAGATAGTTATTCAGAAAATACTGCCCACACAGAATACTCAATGCCTTTTTCTTTTCTTTTTTTTTTTAAGATGTTGGGGGTAGGAGTTTATTAATTAATTAATTAATTTTTGCTGTGTTGGGTCTTCATTTCTGTGCGAGGGCTTTCTCTAGTTGCGGCGAGCGGGGGGCACTCTTCTTCATGGTGCGCGGGCCTTTCACTATCGCTGGCCTCTCTTGTTGCGGAGCACAGGCTCCAGACGCGCAGGCTCAGTAGTTGTGGCTCACAGGCCTAGTTGCTACGCAGCACGTGGGATCCTCCCAGACCAGGGCTTGAACCCGTGTCCCCTGCATTAGCAGGCAGATTCTCAACCACTGCGCCACCAGGGAAGCCCCTGCCTTTTTCTTTTTTGTTTCATTTTTTTAACCTCTTTGGTGAGATGTCGTCCTGCCCTGTCTTAAAATTGCATGGTGAGGGTGGTGTCTGCACTTGAAACAGGACACTTCATTCCTGGGTTTAGCAGTGTCCTTGCCCAGCTTAGTCTGGCAGCTGAGTCGTTGGATTAGGAAGCTTCTGCAGGTTGTGTTCTGTCATCTCTCTGTAAAGCCTGAAAGCATCCCTCTTATTGCATTTGCTAGTTCTCAGTAGAGGTATTTAACTAGAATCTGGAAACATTTTCCCTGCGGCTCCTTTTAGACAGCAGTAAAATGTAGCTCGAGACATACTGAGTAAATGGAAAAGAAAAATCAAATTAGGCCAAGAATTTTTTTAATCTCCTATTCTCACTGAAGCCCTCAAGGAGAACACCATAATTCATATTTGACTCATGTGGGTCAGGCATAAAGCCTCCTCTATAGATTCAATAACCTGTAAATGTTCTGGTTGTGAAATTGCACCTGCCCGCTTTGCTGGATCAAGCACTAAATCATGCAGCAGTGGTTTGTTTTGATTATTCATTACTTGGGAATGTCAGATTGCCAGAGAGCAGCCCAGTGTTTACTTCCAAATGGGCAAAGCCTTGGGAAAGGAGTTTTAATTACAATCTCATGTAGCAACACTGCACACAGCTTGCAGAGGGGCCAACATTTGCACTGTGCATACATCTTATAGCGGTGCAGAAAAACACCCATCTGACCGGCTCATGTAAAATGGGCAGCAAAGTCAGCAGAACCTTAGAAAAGATGACACAGCAAGTGGAACAGAGCCGAATCTTCCCTCATCCTGCCAAGCATGCAGGGCTCCCTGCCCCTTTTTAAAGCAAGAGAAGCCAATTGGCGTTTGCCCTTCAACTTTCCTAGTTTGATACAGAATTTGTGACCTAGCAGATTTAGCCATTAATAAAACAGAGACCTAGGAGTCAATGGGCTCTGAGGAATGTGCAGGATTATCTAAGACCAAGTCCTGATCCTCTAGGAAATCGCCCATCTTCTCACTTGCTGCAGTGCAGTTTGTGCCATCAAAGGTGGTATATCACAACTCTGGCATTTCCAGCCAAAGCAGGAGCCATTCAGGGGATGCTCAAGAGGCTCTGTGTGTGTGTGTGTGTGTGTGTGTGTGTGTGTGTGTGTGTGTGTGTGTGTGTGTGTGTATTCAGTATGCCCGCTGGTAATGGAACTCTGACGTAAAAAAATATTTTAAAAATCCTCCTCTAGGCACAGATACTCAGGAGCCAGGCACTGAACAGGGAGCATCCTTGAAGGGCACTGTCACCTGGAAGCAGAAGGGCTATTGGATCTTTCTCTTCAGCATTTAAATAATTGTAATGCGATGTCTCTCATGTTGAGAGATTCATCCTTTGCATTTTGGAACTAAGCCTTCCCAGTGTTTGGAGAGTTTCCTGCTGTCTGTTCAGCTCAGCATACCAAGAGGCTGGAGAGGTACCCGGCAGCCCAGATTCATTCTCCATCTTGGAAGTATTTGCTTCGAGAAATCATGAAGTCACTCCTGGCCACGTTGTGGAATTGTTTTGTGCTTTTTAAAAAGCCTTTTAATTTTTCTATTTGAATGCCAGAAAGGTTGGGTCTGTTTCAGAGAATGCTTCTGATTTCTGAGGCTGGCAAGGGCATAAACTGACATGAGAGTTTCGGGGCAGAACTCCAAATTCAGGCAAGATTTTTCCAAGCACCTACTATGTTCACAACACCCTGCAGGGGTATCCTGGAGAATCTGAAGTTCTGGCTTAACTCTTAAAACTTTGAAGGCAATGGCTGAAAAAGAAAGATGAGCATCTTGAGACTCCCTTTGGAAATGATTGAGTTTTGCCACAACCATTGGCAAGTTTGGTTTTTTCCATCAAAATTTGGTGTCTTCATGTGCTGTCAAGCATCTCCTGCAGGTCAGATGGAGCTTAGGAAGACAAGGGTAACTGTTCTCTTTGTCTTTGGAAAGTGTTTTGTCTGTCATCTCTCTCTTTTCCACAGCCTGTTGTTTTTATTTATGTAATTCTCATCTGCAGAGTCATTGGTATGGGTAGGCTCCCCTCATCCATCAGCTTGGTTTGGGGTAACTTGCAGATTTGCATGTTTTATGTGAAGGTGATTTTCAAAACTTGTGGCTATGTATAGTATAAAAACTGATGTTCATGGTAGGGTTTTCTCTCTATACGTTTTCTTTTGCTGTCTGGTTGTTATTTATAACTATTAATATGTGCATTTCAAATATACTGTAGATACAAAGATGCTTTGTTAAGAGCCTAGCAATAGAATAACTTCTTTAAACAATATTTTTTTAATTTGGTATACTTAAAAAAAAAAGATTTTTTGTGCTTTAGAAAAGACATTGCATATTAGAAATTTGGAGAGTGGCTTCAGGTAAGTTGGAGAAAAGGTTTTTTAAAAAGATGAAACCAGGGCTTCCCTGGTGGCGCAGTGGTTGAGAGTCCGCCTGCCAATTCAGGGGACACAGGTTCATGCCCCGGTCTGGGAGGATCCCACATGCCGCGGAGCGGCTGGGCCCGTGAGCCATGGCCGCTGGGCCTGCGCATCCGGAGCCTGTGCTCCGCAGCGGGAGAGGCCACAGCAGTGAGAGGCCCGCGTACCGCAAAAAAAAAAAAAAAAAAGATGAAACCAGAAGCATCAAAAGACAACTGCCTGACAAGGTCATTGGATGGGAAATCTGAGGCAGCTTTTCTCTACAGGAGGGGTTGAAGAGAATCATGCTACTTAGTGGAAGCCTCTGATTCAAAAGCTGGCAGATATATTTGGGGTGAAGGGAAAGGAGAGATCCCTGCCCATTTGCTGTCCACTCAGAGGCTGCTTCTGTTGACATCCCTCTGCCATTTCTCCTTCCCTGGCTCCTAAGCCAGGTCACCTCCACACAGCTGGAGTGAGACAGAGCACTGTTTACATTCCACAGATCAGTGTGCAGCCAGCAGCTTGTGGAGTGGGACATTGACTGTATAGTGGAGTTATGTTGTCTTCGTAATTGACCTTGACATTTTCCTTTCCTTTTTTTTAACCCTACAGGAGCCTAGTAATAAACGAGTCAAACCTCTTTCCAGAGTCACATCCCTAGCAAACCTCATCCCACCCGTGAAGGCCACACCGTTAAAGCGCTTCAGCCAAACCCTGCAGGTAAGAAGGACACAGTGGGCTCATGTTTGCAGAAAACCACCCTGTGTGGGAGGAGCCATCCCTGTCCTACCTAGAACCTCCCCTGTTTTCAGATTGACATGAATCGATGCTTATTTCAACAGAAGAGAGCAAGTGAGGGGACTGAAAGGAAGAAAGAGATGTTTTCAAGCTGTAAACTGGTGTCAGGCAGAGTCCCTCAAGGTGTAACTGGAGGAGTCATCTCTGTTGGGCTCCTCACAATTATATTTCACAGTCCTATGCCCCATCCAGATGCGCTATCATAGGTTTTGTCCTAAAATATCTATGGGCCTCCCAAGGGAACCAGCACATGATGTAAGTTGGAGGGCAGGAGAGCCTAGTGATTTAGACCAGGGTCTGCAAACTATAGCACGTGGGAAAAAACTCAGCCCACCCCCTGATTTCTTATGGCCCTGGAGCTAAGAGTGGTTTTTACTTTTTAAAATGGCTGGGAAAAAAATAAAAGAGGAATGATATTTCATGACCCATGAAAATTATATGAAATTGAAATTTCGGTGTCTATAAAGTTTTGCTGTCTATAACTAAAGTTTTGCTGGAACACGGGCATGCCTAAATGTTGATGTGTTTTCTGTAGCTACCATTGCACTACAAAGGCAGAGTTGAGTAGCTGTGAAAGGGATCATATCGCCCACAACACCAAAAATATTTACTATTTGGCCCTTTACAGAAAATGTTTGTTGACCCCTGACTGAGAACAAGGGCCCTGGAGTAGAAGTATATCACTTCTGTCCTTGGCTCTGTCACTCAAAGACTTTGTCACGTTGGGCAGATAACTTCATATCTCTCTAGGTCTTGCTTTTATTCCTCATGGATACATTGGGGGATGATGCTACCAGCTCCTTTATAGAATCCTTGTAAAGATTTACAGGATAGGGCTTCCCTGGTGGCGCAGTGCTTGAGAGTCCGCCTGCCGATGCAGGAGACGCGGGTTCGTGCCCCGTTTCGGGAAGATCCCACATGCCGCGGAGCGGCTGGGCCCGTGAGCCATGACCACTGAGCCTGCGCGTCCGGAGCCTGTGCTCCGCAAATGGGAGAGGCCACAACAGTGAGAGGCCCGCATAACGCAAGGAAAAAAAAAAAAAAGATTTACAGGATAGTGCATTTAAAGGACTTAGCATAGTGCCTTGGCCTGTAGTGAGTAATCACTAACTTCCTAACAAGCTAAGGTGAAAATATTAACTACTATAATAATTCTTTGGTTAACAGGTGGTTTGTAGTTCTTGTTTGTAAACTCCTGATAAAGTTTATCTTTTAAAGTGAAAATTGAGATATGTCTTAAGGCCTTGGGCCCAATATGATAATCATAAAAATCCTCTTGTAGACTGAGGCCCACGAAAGTCATGCCATGAAAAGGCTCACCTTGTTCAGCTGAGGAGTAGTCTTGTGTCTGCCAGTTTCTTACATGTCCTGAATACTTTTGCTTAGTGGTTTTTTTTTTTTTTTTTTTGCGGTACATGGGCCTCTCACTGTTGTGGCCTCTCCCATTGCGGAGCACAGGCTCCGGGAGCACAGGCTCAGAGGCCATGGCTCACGGGCCCAGCCGCTCCGCGGCATGGGGGATCTTCCCAGACCGGGGCACGAACCCATGTCCCCTGCATCAGCAAGCGGACTCTCAACCACTGCGCCACCAGGGAAGCCCCTGCTTAGTGGTATTTTTATCTTGACTTTCTGAGTCATTAAGAAAATTGTGGACCAGGGAATTCCCTGGCAGTGCAGTGGTTAGGACCCTACACTTTCACTACCAGGGGCATGGGTTCAGTCCCTGGTTGGGAAACTAAGACCCCAGAAGCCGTGTGGTGTGGCCAAAAAAAAAAAAAAAAAATTGTGGACCAGCACCCGAGGCTTATGTCCCATGCTATGAAATCTATGATTTGAGAACTGTTTGAAGTCTCCCTCACCCACTCCTGTCCTTGTTACCACAGCATTCGGCCAACGTGCCGTGACTTTGCACAGCCCGAGCTCTTCTCCCCACTTTCCTACAGGTGCCGGCCCTCACCAGTGCTAATCCCTCCCTGCCCATTCCTCTGTTAACTCTGCTAGTATTTCTCCCGAATGAACGCCTCATCGTCTCATTAGCTATGGGTTTGGCTCTGTGCTGGAATCTCTGGGCCCCTGGTTATCCTCTGATCCCCTTTGTGGGAGAATGGAGGTGAAAAAAAATAAGGTCGTCGTGGGGAGCCAGATGAAGGTCTTTGAAGCTAGTGAAGAAAAGTGTGTTCACCTTCTCTCCCCAGTGACCAGTCCCTAAGCCCTCTGGCCCAGTTCATCACAGGCTTCCACTGGAAGATCATCACTGCCCTAGCCCACATCTGGTCTTTTGCTGAGTTCTGCTTTTTGAAAATTCTTTAGCCTGTCTCTTACCATTTCACGCTTTCCTTCCCGTCCCAGTGGCTGTGGCTCAAGTTCACCGTAGTTATTTCAACCTCCATGTTGCCAGCCATCTCTTCCCATTGTCTCTCTGAGGAGAGTCCACCGTCTGCCCCAAGCAGGGCCTCACTCATTCCACTAGAGTTAAGTGGGCTCTCATCATGCCCCAGGCCCTAACTCCTGCCCTCACGTTGCTTACATCCTGGATAGAGTTGCCTTCTGGCAACTTTGTGGCCACATCTGGCCCTCGGTTGTGTTTTGTTTGGCTGCACATTGTTTTGAGCTAACGTTTAGAAATCAAAACAGTCCACGTAAGAATCTGGACTTCTGGCTTCTTTTGAGGAGTTGGAAGGCCTAGCAGTGCTGGGCCTGTGTTCCCACATGGCACTTAGGAGCTGCGCCTAAGTAGCCAGCCAACTGTCATCTACAAATGTCCCCACTTCTCCCAGTTTTCCTCCCAACACCTGGCCTCTTCACTCACTGCCATCAGCTTGCCTGGCCTGTAGACTCCATGTTTATGCTCATGGGTCCAGGGAGAGCACTGTCTATGCCTCCTCCCCACAGCCCAGCCCCGACTCAAAGCACAATGCTTTAAGATCTTCCATTGTCATACCTTCAAAATCTTTCCTTAGGCTTCCCAGGCAGCCTTTATTTCTTTTCTCCTGTTTCTGCCCTACACAGATCCCACACAGGGAATACTGCAGGAAATATTTGATCACCTTGCAAATTTGCATTGACCTAGAGAACTGGGACAGAAGGAAATCAAGCCATGTCTGAAATCCAACAGACTGAGGCCAGGCAAAGATGAGAAAGCCAGACGCGAGGGGGGGAAATCTGACAGGTGGAAATTGGTTTCTAAAACCTCAAAAAATTTTTTTGGCAAAATAGTTTTTTATTGTTTAAAATATGATAAATAGCTAATTCCAGGTTCCATTTATTGGACAGAAACAACCCAGTAGAAACAGAATAATTATTCATAATGGTTATGCACATGAACATAGAGAGAACTTGAACACTGTCTTTATGCTGTGAGTGTGTCCTTGGCCGGGGGAGTGGTCAACAAATGGAAATATGTCCCTGAGGTTGTATGCAGAGTTAGACAGCCATGTTTGCAGGATGACCTGCAAAGCACAGAGAATGCCATCTTGCCTCCACGTATCTCCCTGTAAGTCACCTTGGCACATACAGTGCAAGTTTTGCAGAATTATTTCCAGTCCTAGCATCCCAATGATTACCTCATGACTTTATTGCTTCCTTCCCCAGGTAGAGCGGGATAGGTGTTAATGTAGCCTGAGGAGCAGGGAGGATTGCGGGGCGGGGGTG
>NW_006778737.1:855935-857124 GCF_000442215.2 Lipotes vexillifer | reverse complement strand
CGGGGCGGGGGTGGGGGGGTGGGGTGGAGGCCCCAAAGGAGTACTTAGTGGGCCAACTTCACATCCTTTCCCATTTTGCCTGTGGTGGTCTTGATGGCCATTCTAAGAGAGGAGAAACAGAAAACAAGGAGTACAGGGCTGCCTCAAGCCTCTCGGTAGTCATTCATTCCTTACCCATATGTGTGTTTTATTTTTTTCTACTTCCCAAAACAACTCATTGCTGTAATTGAGCAGCTTGCTTCTCTGTGGCAGTATCCCTTGTCCCTGGCTCCTGACACCTTAGAGACATACACATCCCTGCAATATCCGGTTAGGTCTCTCAGGTTGGGTTCCTTTTATCATAGGAGGAGACATGAGTTAGGCCCAAACATGATGCTTTAATCAATAATAGAACACTTAGCAGTCCTTCCCTCTGGCTTCCTTGGAGGCCACAGGTTAGCCCAGGAGGATATCGAGAGAGCTCGGGGCTGGCAGCCTCTTCCAAAAAGCTTAAGAGCCCAGTCACAAATGTGAGTGGTCCTTGCAGCGACAGTTCAGCAAGACACTGCAGGACTTGTTCTCTGTGGCCTCCCTGCCCCCCATTCCCCATGTGGACTGGGGGCTCGGGCCTCAGCACAAAGGCAGCATTTGTGGAGGTCAGAGAGGGAGAGCCGACTGCACGGCGCTCCATCTGCTTCTGACCAGGGAGGTTAGCGCTGCTGGTAGAATGAAGCACAGATGTCTAGATCCCTCTGGGCCTATAAATCCCCTCACTGGGCTGCCCAGCTCTGGAAGGGGCTGGTGTGTGCTCACTCCTCATGTGGAGTGACGAAGGTGAGCTGCCTCAGCCAGTCGCTCGCTGAGTCCACCTCCCCGTCACGGCCGTGCGGCTGGTGGACTCGTTTAGGCTGAGTCAAGGACATGCTATGGGATGCTGGGTTCCTTACCCTGTAACTGAGCCCTGCGTTCTCTTTGAACGTGAGCTGTATTTCTTTTCCATTATAAAGTGTATGCTCATAATGGAAAAATACGGAAAAGAGGAAGGAGAAAGATTCCACCCCCAAACAACCCCTGTTAATATTTTATAATTTCCTTTCAATGTTATTCTAGGTCTATCTATGAAACTTACACACTCTGGACCTAATTTGGTGTTACAGTCTTTCCAGCCTTATCTTTGTGTTTTCTGTTTACCTTTGGATTTAAACCCACC
>NW_006778737.1:821073-855925 GCF_000442215.2 Lipotes vexillifer | reverse complement strand
CCCCCGCCCCGTGGCTCCCATGGACTGTGGATGATCAGTTTTTCTTGCATCTCTATTGGTCTTGGCCTCACATATTTCCAAGCTACGCAGTTAGGTGTATAAAGGTTCCTCTTCATCACTGTCACACTCTCTTGGGGGAATTGTACCTTTTATTAAAATTAAATATTTCTATTTATTTCTTTTAATGCTTTCTGTCTTGGATTTTATTTTGTCTTTTCTTTTTTTCTTTTTTTTGCATTTTACCTGGTGTATCTTGTTTATCTCTTTTATTTTCATCCTCCCTTTATCATTTGCTGGATGAAAGTTTTATTATGGCTTAAGGGAAATGTTATATCAGTTATTCTTGGAAAATATCTTAATGGACTGAGTATATATTATTCCAACGTGATGTGATTTATTTTATATAACCAGTCTCCTATTAATGGATATTTAGGTTGTAAATATTTTTGTTATTAAATAACTCTGTTGAATTTTTTTTTATGACATTTGTCCTATTTCTTTTTTTACAGTAAGGCCAGATTTTAAAACTATTTGTATTGATTATCTGAACATCAAAAATAATATTATCAGGCTATTCTTAGTACACACTCATATAATTCACTCAGTTTATTGGCTGTATTTGTCTTTAAACCACGTCACAGGTATTGTTCTAAAGAATGTATTTATCTTCAATATAATCTTTTTTTAAAATTTATTTTATTTATTTATTTTTGGCTGCGTTGGGTCTTCGTTGCTGCACACGGGCTTTCTCTAGTTGCATCAAGTGGGGGCTACTCTTCGTTGCAGTGCGTGGGCTTCTCATTGCAGTGGCTTCTCTTGTTGTGGAGCACGGGCTCTAGGCGCACAGGCTTTGGTAGTTGTGGCACACAGGCTCAGTAGTTGTGGCGCATGGGCTTAGTTGCTCCGCAGCATGTGGGATCCTCCAGACCAGGGCTCGAACTTGTGTACACTGCATTGGCGGGCGGATTCTTAACCCCTGCACCACCAGGGAAGCCCTTATTAGTTATTTTTTAATTACCCACAATCCTCTTCATAGTTGCATTTTACGGTTAATCACCTTGAACTTGTTGACTTCCTCAATCAACTCTTCTGACCATAATGAATTTTTAAACTTTGTATTATGGAAAATTCCAAACACACAGCAAAATAGCAGTATACCATGAATGCCCGTATGCACACAACCTCTAGGCCTCTCCTGGAACCGCTGAAACTACTTCAAAAGCACTTACCATTGGGATGAAACATCTCGCAGGTAAATCTCATCTTTGGAGGACTTAACTGGTAATCAAGTAGGAAACTCAGGATGGCAGGAGAAACCCCAAACTCAAAACAGGTGTCTTCTGGGCCCCTGCCACAATTCCTTCTGGAGGATTCAGTATTAATTGTTTGTACTCGGCCATCAGCCTCTTGAGTGCCATCCCCGCCATTGCCCGGCTTGCCTCCTCCGCGCTTGTCCCTCCTGCCCAACCTGTCCTATTTTTTTAAAGTACCTCCTATTGGGCTTCCTTTTCTGATTATATAACATCATTTTAAAAAATGAAAAATATAGAGAAGCACAGGAAAGGGAATAAAAGTTCTTGTAATCCCATCTTCCCATCACCAAAAAACTTCTATTAACATTTTGGTATCTACTCAGGCAATCTTTTCTTTTACTATATACTTGTGTGAGTATTTTTTAAAAACAAAATTGTAATCATACTATTTTTTAACTTGCTTTTGTCTTAACAGTATAAAATAACCTTACAGTATAAAGACATTTTCATGTCATTAAATATTTTTCATGATCTCAATTCTTAATGGGTTCATATAGTATTTTGTCAAAAGGATGTACATTTATTCAGTCACCCTTCTATTGTTGAATACTTAAATTGTTTGGATTTTTCCACCATTATAGATAGTACTGCTTTAAACATCCTGATCACAAATCTTGTATATGTCTTTATTTCTTCTTTCCTTACATTATATTGTCAGAAGTGGAATTCTGGTCAAAGAGTGTAAACACCAAGCTATCTGATAGCACTAGTGTTAGGCCTCTACTTTTTTTTTTTTTTTTAATTGGAGTATAGTTGATTTACAATGTTGTGTTAGTTTCAGGCGTACAGCAAAGTGATTCAGCTATACGTATACATATATCCATTCTTTTTCAGATTCTTTTCCCAAATAGGTTATTACAAAATGTTGAGTAGAGTTCCCTGTGCTGTATACAGTAGGTGCTTGTTGATTATCTATCTTATATATAGTAATGTGTACATATATGTTTATCCCAAATTCCTAATTTATCCCCCCCAACAAGTTTCCCCTTTGGTAACCGTAAGTTTGTTTTTGAAGTCTGTGAGTCTGTTTCTGTTTTGTAAATAAGTTCGTTTGTATCATTTTTTTAGATTCTACCTATAAGTGATATCATATGATATTTGTCTTTTTCTGTCTGACTTCACTTAGTATGGTAATCTCTAGATCCATCCATGTTACTACAAAGGGCATTATTTCATTCTTTTTACAGCTGAGTTAATATTCCATTGTATATATGTACCACAACTTCTTTATCCATTACTCTGTCGATGGACCTTTAGGTTGCTTCCATGTCTTGGCTATTGTAAATTGTGCTGCAGTGAACATTGTGGTGAATGTATCTTTTCAAATTATGGTTTTCTCCAGGTGTATGCTCAGGAGTGGGATTGCTGGATCATACAGTTGTTCTATTTTTAGTTCCCACCAGCGGTGTAGGAAGGTTCCCTTTTCTCCACCCCTTTCCAGCATTTATTGTTTGTAGACTTTTTCATGATGGCCATTCTGACTGGTATGAGGTGATTACTTCATTGTGGTTTCAGTTTGCGTTTCTCTGATAATTAGTGATGTTGAGCATCAGGCCTCTACTTTTGATATGTATCTGTCTTGGACAGAATTGCCTCTTTGTGTTCTCACATCCTAATTCTAGACTCATAGCCACATTTCTCCCTCTCCTTGGGCAAGGGTGCAAGGGTTTGTGTTGGGCCTGGAATGGCTCAGAGATGATGAGGATGAAGGGGAGAGAGGACTTGTCAGGTTTGAGGAAGGAGTGTGGAAAGACTGATGCCATCTAGATCTGAGAATTAAGTAGGTAGAGTACCAGCATATGTGCTTAATCTCCATGGGCTGGCAACCATGATTTTCTTCTCCAAGGTCCTCAAATATCACCCCTTGGTCCAAGGTCATATACTTTCTATAGCTGATAAAATCTTTGGGCCTAAGTTATTTGGCAGATGTGGAGAATGAACCCAAGGGGTAGAGGTGTGTGTGTGTGTTTGTGTGTGTGTGTGTGTGTTGGGGGAAGCAACCAGAAACCGTACTTATTGCCTGTCTGGAAGGTAAGGATGTAGTTGAGGAGTAACCTGTATTCCGTGTTAAAAGGAACTGATTTTCTACTGTTCTTTACTATTCCTGCAATAATAATTAGACTGTTGTAATAGTTGACTATTGCAATTTAAAGCTTGTCATTTTAAATTTAGTACTAACATCTTCCATTAGTTCAGTACTTATAGCAAGCCAAGCTCTGTGCAAGGTCCTTTATGTTCGTGGCCTCATTCACAACTCTGCAGGGTAGAATTCATCACCACTTTATAGGGAAAAAACCTATTGTGTGCTTTGCTGCACAATAGCCAGGACTTGGAAGCAACCTAAATGTCCATCGACAGATGAATGGATAAAGAAGATGTGGCACATATTTACAGCCCCAAAAAGGAAGAAAATTGAGTTATTCGTAATGAGGTGGATGGACCTAGAGTCTGTCATACAGAGTGAGGTAAGTCAATCCATTTAATAGTAAGCTATCTGCTACAAAATAGCAATGGTAAATGTAGAGAATTTCCCTGGCTTGAACTCTTTATTGGAGCATGTTATCTTTGGCCGTAGAGACCTTCTGTTTTGGGAAAAGGACAAGGGAGTACCCTACGGAACAGGCAGCATTAACAAACCAAATCTTCCATCATGCCTAACGTGCTGGGTTTACATTTCCTCTGACACGTGTAAAGGGGCCCCCTTTTCCCACCTACAGCATCTTTTCCATATATCCAGTTCAGGCATAAACATGAGCACCCATTTCCTAAATCTGCAGTGTCTGTGCCTGCTATGGCCATTGTTATTTTAGCTGCCAGTAATTATGAGCTTTGGGCTTTTGACTCATTTTCTGGGCCAGATTCCCTCATGGAAACTCTTGGTTGTCCTGGAACATTTTTCAGTCCAGGCCCAGAATCCCCATAACTAGGGGGACCTATGTACATGATTCTGTTTTGAATCCAGTCCCTTCCAAGCTGGGTCCCTTACTTTGAAGTGAGCCTCTCCTGGTCACCGTGGACCAGTGTTTCTCACCCCAAGGGACATTCAACAGCATCTGCAGATGTGTTGGTTGTCACAACTTGAGGTGGGGGGGCACTACTGTCATCTAGTGGTTAGAGGTAAGGATAATATTAAACATCCTGCAATGCACAGGACAACAAAGAATATTCTGGTCCAAAACATTAGTGGTGGCAAGGCTGAGATTCCCTATCACAGACTGAGAAGTAGCCTGAGACTCATCTATTTGGGCACATGCATTCCAACACACTTTAAATTTTACCCTAGAGGAAGCAGGGTAGGATATTGGTTAAAAATTGCAAGCAGGGGCTTCCCTGGTGGCACAGTGGTTAAGAATCCACCTGCCAATGCAGGGGACATGGGTTCGAGCCCTGGTCCGGGAAGATCCCACGTACCGCAGAGCAGCTAAGCCCGTGCGCCACAACTACTGAGCCTGCGCTTTAGAGCCCACGAGCCACAACTACCAAGCCCTCGTGCCACAGCTACTGAAGTCCATGCGCCTAGAGCCCGTGCTCAGCAACAAGAGAAGCCACTGCAATGAGAAGCCCGCGCACCACAATGAAGAGTAGCCCCTGCTCGCCGCAACTAGAGAAAGCCCGCGCGCAGCAACGAAGACCCAACGCAGCCAAAAATAAAATAAATTAATTTTTTAAAAAAGCGTATAAAAAAAAAATTGCAAGGGGTGGGGGAGAGTTGGACTCAAATAGGCCAGATGTGGATTGTCATCCTGAGTTCACCATTGACCTGGGTTTAAATTCTGGAGCACCATTTATTAGCTGCGTGACCTTTAGCAAAGAATCACCCTCTCTGAGCCTCAAGTTTCCTCATCTATAAAATAAAGGGTAGGAATCCTCACCTCTTGGGCATAGCAGGGCTCTAAAGCCCCACTCACAGAGCCCAGCACATACAAGCAACGACATTCATTCATTAAGCAAAATTGTTGAGCTTCTACCATGTGCCAGTGTTGGTGAATCCATCAGTGAACAGAACAAATAGATATCCTTGTCTTCAAGGAGCTTACCTTCTATTGGGAGGAACCAGACATGTCAGAAACAAACCGGTAAATATCACACAGCACATGGTGAAAGGGAGCCAGAGCAGGGGGATGGGCAGTGGCAGGGGCGCTGGAAGGGATGTGGCTGTTCTCCTGTCTTGCAAGGCATTCCTCTTCTTTGGGTTTTTCCTCCTAGCAGTAGTCACTTTTTCTCCGCCAGCTCCAATCCTCTCATCTAATTGTGACCAGCTGTACTGATGACTGGCAGGGGTGCAGGTATGGTGTGTGGTCAGCACTGTCATGAACAGCCCCCCATGGCTTGGGCCTGGTTGGCTGTGAGCTGTCTCCAGGGCCAGCCAGCTGCTAACCATACCTCTGTCCAGCATTCTTTACTTCTTTGGGATTCTTCCTTTCAGCATCCTTCCCCTTTCTAAGTGGAGTTTTAAAAAGACAAAATGTTTGTTTTAATCCATCCAAATTAAAGGTGTAAATCTGAAGTTTGATTGGTCAAAGAGCCACTCAGTCATTATTCCTAAAACTGAGCAAATGCATTCCCTCTTCTTAACTAGACTTAAACTCCAAGAAGGCTGAGTCCCATCTGACTGAAACCTCCCTGCAATGCATGATTTGCATGTAAACAGCAGGTACAGTCCCCATAGTAGAAAGAGCTCAGGTTTTGGAGTCAAACAGATCTGGTTTTGAATCTTAGCTGGGGAGATACCTTAGCCTCCCTAGCCTCAGTTTACTCATCAGCCAGATGGGAATAAACTCTCACCTTTCAGGGTGGTTGTGAGGATCGGAGAGAACTCATCGGAAGTACTATGCACGGGAAAGTGTGTACGGCCCCTCTGTGATATACGTGGTGAACTTCATCCCTGTCCCTTCCCCCTTAGTACCCAAGCCCAGCAATCACTAAGGAAAGACAAAACCAGGAGTTCTTAGAGATGGAGCTCCCCTAGTATAGCTCACCTCTCTCTTTCTTTCCCCCAAACTGCAACAGAAAAAAGTCTCCAACTCTGGGAAATTTTTCAATAAAAACATAATGTTCAATCTTATGTTTGAAACATGAAACTGAAATTAAGATGTATTTGTTCTTCCTATCAGATTGATAATAATATCCTATTGATGAGTGTGTAGAAAAAGGTACTATCATATACCTTTCTGGAGACTCTGAAGTTGAACAGACTATTTGAAGGTCAATTTGCCAGTACTTATCAAATGTTAAGAGGTTGATACTTCTTAGACCAAGGAATTCTACTTAAGGAATCTGCCTTACAGAAATACCAGCATAAATACATAAGGATGTTCACTAAGGCACTTTTTATAATAACCAGACACTGGAAACGATTTTAATGTCCATCAGTTGGAGGTTGATTAAATCCATGTGGTCCATCCAGACTATGGGACACTAACTCTGTAGCCATTAAAAAGAATGGGTAGAGGCTCAAGAGGGAGGGGATATGGGGATATACATATACATACAGATGATTCACTTTGTTGTACAGTAGAAACTAACACAACATTGTAAAGCAATTATACTCCAATAAAGATATTTAAAAAAAAGAATGGGTGACTTAAGAGATATAAACTACTATATATAAAATAAATAAGCTACAAGGATATATTATATAGCACAGGGATTATAACCAATATTTTATAATAACTATAAATGGAGTATAATCTATAAAATGTTTGAATCACTATGTTGTACACCTGAAACTAATATAATGTCATAAACCAACTGTACCTCAGTTAAAAAAAAAAAAAGAATGAGTGACTTTGGACAAGGGAAATGTTTTCAAGCTAGAGGTAGTGGTTGCACAACACTGTGAATGTACTAAAAAGGCCACTGAATTGTTCACTTTCAAAGTGGTTAATTTCATGTTATGTGAATTTCACCTCCATAAATTAATATTTTTGTTAAGAGTGGGTCTTAATATTCTAACATGGAGAGACATGTTGTTGAATGAAAAGAGAAGACATCCTGTTTTCTGTGAATATTAGCAAATGCATAGAAAAGGTGTGGAAAGACCTTGAACAAACTTATAGCAGTTACTTCTAGGAAGTGTACTTGGGAAAATGAGGGGATTTGTACTTAATTTTATATATTTTTGTATGAAAATTTAAAGTTAGCTTAAATTACTTTCAAACTGGTGGTGGAGAGGGGGGACACTTGAAGTTGGTCAGGGGCTGACACTGGAACAAAGAAGGCGGTTGATTCTCTCAAGTGAAAGTGGAAAATGTCTTTGACTTTGAATCTTCTTTTTTGTGTTTTCCTCTCTTTCTGCTCTTTAATTCCTGCCCCAGCTGGCATCAGAACGCAAACTGAGATGAGTGAGTTACTTGGTGACTCACTTTGTTTGTTTTGACCTTTCCGTGCCTGTGGCTAATTGATTTTGAGTGCTGGGGGGATCTGCAAGCATTAGTCTGGTCACTGTTTATAAAGGCCTGTTTTTAAGAGATCACAGGGATTTGTGAGATACCATTAGTAAAATGCATTTGGAGCAAGTACTTTCTTGACCCTCACAGGGCTGGTCCAGTGATCATGAGCTCATTAATGAGCCCAGGAGCTCACAGGTGCCTAGGCCAGCCTGAGGAACTGTGTTACGGCTTGTAAACAGAGCTCGCTTCCTGCTTCCAGAAGGTTGTGGTGACACCCTGAAGCCCCTGGGCAGTTTCTTTTTATGTTTTTCATTTATTCATTTTTCTCGAATTATACAAATTTGTAAACTAGGGTGAAAATTATCTATAATGTCATCAGGCAAAAACAGTAGATTTGGTGGCATTCCCTTTGTATCTTTGCTCATGTGCATTTTTTCATAATTATAAGGTATTCATATACAGATTTTAATCCTAATTTTATTTTAACTTACAAAGAAGGGATTTTTAGCTGTTAAAAGTATCTCAGAATTGTCTTAATTGGCTAGATAACATTCTTTCAAGCAGATGAATTATAACTTGTTTAACAACGCCCTTATGTTGAATGGTTCTTTTAAAATTTTCTTTACTTTCTTAAATTTTGTGGTTGAATCTCAAAATATTTGGAAGCTACCTTATAACTTCTCAGAGATGACGGCTCATATGTCACATGCAAAGTCAGTTCCTGCCCTCGGGAAGTTTATAATTCAGAACAGGTGACCAATAAGTGTAATAAAATCTGATCATCATTATGTCAGAGAGATGTCCAAATTGTTCTGGGAAAGGATGGGAGAACACTGGTAAAGGCTTCCTAGAGGAGGTATTTGAGTTATATCCCAAGGACAGTTAGGAGTTAGACAGCAAGGCAACGAAAGAAAAGCATTCCAGGAAAAGAAGACTGCTTGAAGGAAGCACAGCAAATGGCAAAGCATGGTACATTTAGGGAATGGCAGATAGCCTAGTAGGGCTGGAGAATAGGGGGCTCATGGGTGAGTGGCAGGAGGTGATTCTACATAGATAGACTGTGGTCAGATTACAAGAGGACTTCTGTGCCAAAATAGGGAGTTGGAACTTCACATTGAAGGCCGTAGACGTGTGGCCACAGCCATGGCAGGGAACACTTGCTAAATAAGAATGTGGCTTTTCAGCACAGCAACACCTCATTGCTTTGGCAAAGTTTCCAGTAAGTGTGTTGAAATCATCTAGGATGAAGGCTGAATATGATGCATTCAGCTTTCTTCTTGATCATTTGTATTTGTCAAGAGAAAGCACTGTGGTAGCATGTTTCAGCCACAGGGGAGGACTTTGGATGATTAGACCACCCCAAAGTCTACCAGGACCTCTTTGTAAAATAAGAACATAACTTGGAACAGGCATCATTTGCTGCCAAGATGGTAACTGACAGAGAGAACCACAACTGAGGCAAATGTAAACAGAAAGAGGAATGTATCAATATTAGCCCTTAGCCTTAGTGGCTCTTCCTGGCTTCAAGCACACTGAGATCCAGGGGCTGAGTGTGGGTAGAGCTTGCTGCTTCCCTCCTTCCCTCCGTCGGACTCTCTCTCCATCCCTTATTCTGTGGGTCCCTTTATTCTCTCCTATAGCAGACACACTCTTCTGTGTGAACAGAGAGAGTTGCTTCAAGAAACTCCTTCTTGTTATTTCGTGAGCTTGCAATCCCAAAGGAAAAATCTTCTGCTCTTTCTCCCATGAAGCACACAGCAAATTTCAGGGAATCGCATGTCCCCCTCTGAACCAGGGTGCTGGAGTATTCTGCTTGGTCAGGTCTGGGGGAGTCCGCCCACCGTGTGAGCGGGGATGCCCAAGGAGTGTGCCCGGAAGGAGGAGGGTAGGAGTGCCGGCCAGGTGTTCTCTTTGCTTTTGTTTTTTTAAAGGGCATCCACTGCTGTTAAACTTTGTTGTTCTCAAGAGCGGAGGTGTCCACGGGAAAAAAAAATAGAGCTCATCACTTGTCTGAGAGCCGCCTTTGCGCATGCATTTGACCTGAAATGTTCCTGTGCTGTGGTACACTTGGTTATCCCGGTCTCGCAGAACGGATACTCCCTTCACGTCTGTGAGAGCGGCCCCTTGCCCGATTTTCCTTAGCACGTAGGCGCAAGACAATGCCCTACTTCCCACAGGCCTTGCGGCATTGTCCTCTCTTTCTTGCAAATGTCTGATTTATGCTCTGTCAGTAACAGGAAGCCACTCAAACGATCCACCCAGTCCTGCTGCTGCCCCCGTGACAGTTTGTTTTTCTCATTGTTTAGCGCTCCATCAGCTTCCGCAGCGAGAGCCGCCCTGACCTCCTCGCCCCCAGACCCTGGTCCAGAAATGCCGCCCCCTCGAGCACGAAGCGGAGAGACAGCAAGCTATGGAGTGAGACCTTCGACGTGTGCGTCAATCAGATGCTCACGTCCAAGGAAATCAAACGTCAGGAGGTAGGCTGGGACCCCTGGAGTTGCCCGTGTGTCTAGAACAAGGCACACTGAAGGCGAGAGCCAAGCTGGGGTCTACACCGCGGTCTCCAAGTCAGTTCTTCACTGCATTGATAGAAGGACGACAAATGGGGATGTCAGACCTTGTAAGGAGCTGAGAAACCAGCATCCAGCTGGGTGGGTGTGGCCCTGACTTTTAAAAGAAACTGATGTGGGGGAAAAAAAAAAAAGACGCTGATGTGAAAATCTGAATTTACAAAGAAGATGAATTAGGAAGTGTCTGTTTAGGACCATAGAGTTCACAGAAATAATCATTTCAGTTATATTTTACTAGCACCTTCTAGAATATTTTAAAATATTCAGTTTATGAAACTTTGATCCAGTTTTGTGGAAAACTTTAATATGGAATGCAATTAATTTCATTCCCTGTAAATTTTCTGTACCAGTAGCCTAGATGACTATGATAATACTACTTTATAGAGAACTTGTCATGTGCCAGGCTGTGCTAAACACTTCAAAGGTGCATCATCTAATGAAATCCTTGGAATATCTATTTTAGTGGAGAACCTGACACTGGCAAAAGGAGTACTTGAAAACTTTCTAAGTTTTTGACTCCTCAATTCTTTTCTAGGACTTTATCTGCCAGGCATACTTGTACACAGATGAAAAGATGCACGTGTAAGGTTATTCATCACAGTAATGTTTACAATAGTGCCAGAAAGAACCTGAACATCTATTACCAGGTCCTAGTTCCATAGTGAATGTGCATACATTCTGTAACTATAGAAACACGAGAAGTGATGATATGTATGTATGGCTAGGTGAATAAAGCAAGGCACAAAATAGGGTGGTATAGTATGCTACCATTTATGTAAAAAAAGTAAAAATGTGTGTGTGTGTGTGTGTGTGTGTGTGTGTGCGCGCGCGCGCGCTCGCACATTTGCTTATAGAGGCATAAAATATTTCTGAAAGGACATGTAAGGAGCTGGTAACATTGTTGCTTCCTGAGAGGGGAACTGGGTGGTGAGAAGGAGAGGAGGTGAGAGGGAAGTTTTCACCATGTGCCCATTCCTACACTATAAATTTTGAACCATGTCAATGTTCGTCTATTAAAAAATGAATAAATAATTAAAAAATAATATGTACACTGAAAAAATCATTTGGAGAAATACGGCAAAATCTTAACAGTGGTTAACAAATGATACTGTGGATAATTTAAAATTTTCCTCTTTATACTTTTCTGTGTAATAGTGTGCATATGTAACTTGTACAGTGGGAAGGAAGGAAGGAGGGGGGGATTGATTCTGCAGATGAAGAGATTACTAAAGTACAGTGAACACGAGGTCACCCACCTAGAAAGTTACAGAGCTGGAGCAGTGAACCAAATCCCATGGTCTTCACAGTGACACTGTGCTGCCCACCCCCCTCCACAGACACCTGACTGTGGTGTATCCCAGTGTGGGTTCTGTGGTTTTCCCCTCTTGGGGGCCACATTGTGCTCTGGTAAAACAGACATACAAGGAAATCTGAGGAAGGTCCGAGTAAAAATATTTAATTGTATTGCAACCACCCATGTCCTCGTTTTGATAATGCTCTGTAGTTATGTAAGTTGCCACCATTGGAGGAAGCTGAGTAATGGCTATGCAGGACCTCTCTGTATTATTTTTGTAACTTCTCATGTGAGTCTAATTATTTCAAAATAAAAGGTTAAACAAAGTAGAGTACCAGGAGGGCATGACATGGAAGCTTTACTGGGGGCCTTGAGAGGGGTCACCATGCACTGTCCTCCAGCGCAGTGTTCTGCCTCTGCCTGCTGGGCCAGGGAGCACATTCATTGCCCTGCTCTCCACCAACCCCAGGGATGGAGGTGTTCTCCAAGCCTGCTCACCTCTTCCCTCTGGCCTGAAAGAAATGTAGTAGTCACCACAGGCAAGTAGTTCTTTAATAACATAAAGTTTGCCAACAGTTGAGACTGTCAGGTGAGAGAGAAAGACTGTTCTGCACATCATTGCTCTTAAATTATGATGGCTTAATAGAAGCAAATCATTGCGTCCATTTACACACTCTTGCACACAGCCAGCTCCTGTAACTTTATTTATTGTGCAGTGCGGGGCCAAGAAGTAAGTTAGAATGAATTAACTTCACCAGACATCTAGAGTGATAAAATATCGGATTCTTCCTGCAACACAGCCTTAAGACAAGTGGCTGATGGGAATAGCTTTCTGTTGAGATTTTACCTTCTCTTGAATAGAAGGAAGACAAATTGTGATGGCCCAATTAATAATAATTCCACGTCCATCACTGAGAACAGACCCCGAGTCATTTATTATGATTGCCACTCACAAAAGAGACATGGAATCCATGGCTCAGCCTCTAATTATTTTACCTAAAATAGTTCCATCTTGTTCAGCTGCATCACAATTCTTTAAATGAAATATGACTTGTTGGATTAGAAACATATGTGGAAACTCTTTCTCCCACAAACAAACAGGCACATTACACAGAAGTTTTGCAAAATCTTTTCTTTGTAGGTTTTAGCCACTAGATGCAGTTGCTTTCAGGTCAATTTAACTTTTTAAGAATCCTTTAAAAATCCTTAAGAAATAAATAGATTGGGGGCTTTGAGCATCAGTTGAATTTGGTCTCAAAAATGAAAGGAAAGTTCAGTAAATGTGTTTTACCTTTCCTTGCAGGCCATCTTTGAGCTTTCTCAAGGAGAGGAAGATTTAATAGAGGACCTGAAATTGGCAAAAAAGGTACATTTGAATCCAGTGGTCCTTTGAGTCACCTCTTGCTTTTTTCCTCTGAGTAATTTCACAGTTCTAAGATTGTGTTTTATTAGTACTCATTCTATGACTAAGACAGGTCATCAAAAATTGAGAAGAACCTACAAACCAAGTAGTGGGGAAAATGTCTCAAAGCAGGAAGGCTCTAGACCTGGCACCCTTAGGGGTTCTCCTCTGCATGTCTCTGACGCACCTCAAAGAATACTTCAGTTTAATCAGAAAGTGATCATCAGGCCTGGCTTCACATGCATTTCATTGTCCTAGAAGTCTCACATGCAGGTCCCCTTCATCCCTGGGAGAGAGTGTGTAGTCATCTGAAACTGGAGCCACGTCTTAGAAAGTCATTTGAATCCCGAAAGTGGGTAAAGTGGTTCATTGAGGCAACTGCACACTATCATGTAAGTTAGAGTCTTTTATATGGAAACTTGTTTTTAATCACTTTGTGTGTGGGAAGGGAGAGGAAATTCACGCCTTGTAGTCTGTATAGTCTTGACAACAGCCTTCCTCAAAAACCTTTCCATTCCACTGACCCCCATGGAGGGTAAAATCCAGAATCCTTCATCTGATACTAACAGCCTCCTTGAAAAATCAGAGGGTTGGAAAGATACTTCCCTTCTTTTAAGTGTCCTTAGTCCAACTTTATGCTAATGTCCTTAGTCCAACTTTATCCCATCTGTAGCATTCCTGAGAAATGGCTATCCAAGCTTTTCTTGGAAGCAGCCAAGAAACTGAGTTTGGGGCAGGGCTGAGGAGGAGGAAGGTGGGGAGGACAAAGAAGGCATTTAGGGGCTTCCCTGGTGGCGCCGTGGTTAAGAATCCACCTGCAAATGCAGGGGGACACGGGTTCGAGCCCTGGTTCGGGGAAGATCCCACGTGCCGTGGAGCGACTAACCCCATGCGCCACAACTACTGAGCCTGTGCTCCTGGAGCCTGTGCTCTGCAACAAGAGAAGCCACCGCGATGAGAAGCCGGTGCACCTCAACGAAGAATAGCCCCTGCTCGCCACAACTAAAGAAAGCCCGTGCGCAGCAATGAAGACCCAGCGAAGCCAAAAATAAATAAATAAAATTAATTAAAAAAAAGAAAAGAAAACATTTAACTCTGGGAGACATCTTGCTGGTCATAAGTCCAACTCCTCCTTCCTGCATCAAGATTTCCCTTTTTCACTTCTATCCTTTGCTTTGCTGGTCCTACCTTCCTGGAAACCCTTCCCTTACCTTTCAACCATCCATATCCACCTATCTTCCAGAAGCAAACTCAAGTCTCAGTACATTCTTCAACAGTATTTACCGCCTCCTTCTCTATGCCAAGCAGCTCATCTTTAAATTCTCCCTTAGCCATTCTACCTCTAATTCTCCGATCCTCTAGAGCAGTTATGATTTGATGAATTTTTGCTGCAGTGTGATAACTGTCCTATTTTTAATCTTGAACTATTTTTTACACATATATTTAATTTTCCGTGCCTTTTTTTTTTTTTTTAATCTTCCCAATTAGCTTTATAAAACTCCTTCAAGGCAGGGACTGTGCGGTCTGAGTGTTTGTATTCTATTGCAGTGCCCTGGGTATATTTATGTGTTCATGTGTTTTAATTGTCATTAATAAGAGGTAATAAGATTGGCAGAGATTTTGCCCTCTTTGCTTCAAATCCATAGTAAAGGATACCAAGCACCATTTTTTTCCCCTTCCTTTAATTAGTTTAAATATGGACTAATTGAAAAATAACCTGCTAGTAACTAATTTTGTATAAAGTGGGAGTTTTTCAAGCTGCTAGACCTTCAATAAAGTTAATTTTTAAAACATTATACAAATCAAATCTGTGCTATACTTAGGATTTGTGCCCTTGCCGAGATGTAAGATATACTAGAATTTAAAAAAAAGAAGCTTTAAAAAAATCTGCTTTGGTTTATCAACAACCACAAAAGGCTCAAGGCAATGCTGGATTCTCATCTGCTCCAACCACACCCATCTGCTGTTTGTGCAGCATTATGGGAGAAGTCGTGGGGAGAGCCAAATATTTTGTCATTGCGTAGGGCCTCTCAGAAGGCATTTACATTAACAACTTACTTCCTCTGATTTTAAATGTTTGCCTCCATCTCTTGCCCTTCTTGTGCAGGCCTATCATGACCCCATGCTGAAACTCTCCATAATGACAGAACAAGAGTTGAATCAAATTTTTGGAACACTGGACTCCCTGATTCCTCTACACGAAGGTATAATTTTGTTCCCAGAATGAGTCTTGACTTGTAGCCTTGAGTTGTCTTATAACAAGTCATGGTTATGTAATAATCTGAGTAACCCAAAATCTCCCAGCCCTGTTCATATTTGAATGCCTAACAAAATAAGCATTCTCTTTGTTTTTTTACCAGACCTCCTTAGTCAGCTTCGAGATGTACGGAAGCCCGATGGCTCAACTGAGCACGTCGGCCCCATCCTTGTGGGCTGGGTAAGAAAAGTTCTCTGGTCTTGATTGAAGATAAATTTCAGTGATGTAGATGGAGCTTCATTTTAGCGAGACTCGTTTTATTGGCAAACACTGGTTTCACATCAGAAAAAATTAAAATAGCAAATTTCTAGTAAAATTTATCATTACATTTAGCCTTTATCTCCTCAAAGCATGGAAACAATTTTCTTATTATTATAAATGTACTGCATTTAAAGATAACATGGCCTTTGTACAATAAAAGAAGTAAAGGCACACGTGAAATTGTTACTAGTTTCCCATTAAAGAAAGTAAAACTAGTTAATATTCACATCAGGCCAATTACAAATATAATTATTACATTTTTTATTCTAGTAAAAATTTATGTACAGCTTCCTGTCCATCACTAAGAAAGCTTTTATTCATGCTACCCAAAAAAACTCTTATGGTCAAATGTCATTTCATAAATGTTGTTAGTGTTTAGCATATATCTGATCCTAAGTAACTTCTTAGGAGAGCTGGTTATTATGCTGATCTTTATCCCAATATAATCCATACCCTTTCCTAATTGAATAAATCACCTGTGACTTTAGGTTACGGGTTCTAATTTATGGTTCTGGGGCTGAACTGGTGTTGTATTGAGTGCATAACGTGGTTGTTCAGTTGTAATTTATTTTAGACAAGGCATGCGCTCTCTATTTTGCCACAGTCCCCACCACTCCCTATTATGCATTTCTGTTTCCTTCTGTGAGTCCTTGAGTGTTCCACCCCTGCTCCACGTTAGTTCAGGAGTCAATTTTAGCACTGAGGCTGAAATATCCCAAAGGTATCTGAAAGGCAGGTAATGTTGTAAGATGAATAATTTAGAAAACGTGCCTTAATAATTCAGGAGAGATCATTCATCTTACATTTTTGACTTTGATTTTATTATGAGGCATGTTAGATGTCTTAACTTCATTAGCCCACAGATAAATTTCTCTAAAGAGAGTTAGCCAGCTGGAGACAGAGGAAGTGTAATGAGAAGAGAGAGTCTGCCTCAATCTTTCTTAAACTTCCTCAGTCTGTGGATTGCTTTGGTGGGAGTGAGGGCACAACTCCAGAATAGCATGGTGACCCCTCTGTTTTTGACAAGATGGCAATGTAGAACTACAAGGTTTCCTCAGACGTCGTATACAAATTATCAGTTTATGCCAGAAGCAAAAATGAACGCATTTGCCTTGTTACTAATTTTTTTCCTGAAATAAATGCAATTCATTAGGAAATTAGTTTAATATGGGGGTAGATTTTGCAGTCATTTTCTGTACATACCCCAAAGAAGTTTGACCATGCCGGTCCGTTGCTATCTGGACACTTCCCATATCAAATGGGAACTTGCAGCTTGAAGAGTAGCCTAAAACTAAACAACTGGCCCACTGTTACCAGACCTCATGAGAAACGGTCCTTATTCATCAGGACCGATGGGCAGTTAAATGTTTTCCCTCTTTTAACTGCAGATGTGTCCATGTGAGTGGGAATTGTAAACCAAGGGGTACATCTGTTTGAGTTCTGGTCTTTTTAACAGAACAAAATAAACATCTTAGTGGACTTTGAATGAGAAAAGTCAGAGCCCATTCAACCCATGAAAAATTGCTTTTTTTCCCCCCAAAGGAAAAAAGTGAAAAAAAAAAAAAAAACCTTTTAAACAAGTGAGTTTCCCAAGTGAGATAGCCCTGGCCAGTCCTTTTGACCTTACAATGAATCAGTTACTTTGAAGACCTTAAACAGAGTGGTGGGGTTTTTTCAGGGAACCACCCTCATTACTGAGGATCAGTAACCATAGGTTGGCCTGTTCTCATAAGCCTCCCCTTCTCACAGAGAAACAACTTCCCAAGTGACATCTTCATGCTAACGTTTTTTCAGTAATGAGGTAATTTATCAGGTCTCCAAGGCAGCAAGTTCTCATGTTAATTTGGGTTCTCATTAAATTTTCATTCCAAAGAGAGAGGCAGGGTACACGGAAGCAAAAAACTACATTTGCTCTATCACTTTTCATGTTAGGAAGATAGAAAGAATTTCTTAAAAAAAAAGGCTGAGAGTTTCCCTTAGAAATTCTTGATAGTCTACTTAAAGAGATGGTGAATAGTTCAGAGCTTTCGAGGGTGGTGGGGAGGCCAAACGCATTTCAGACTGGTTTTGTCTCCAGCTGAGCAAGTAGTTTTGTTTCTCTCAACCACAGTTTCTTCAATGAAAATATTCTAGGGTTAAATAATAATAATATTAATAATAGCTATTACTTACTGATTCTTAACCAGGAGCCAAGCTCTTGTTACACTTTCTACCTGCCATATCGCAGTATCTCACTAAAAGAGGACATTATTATGTGCATTTTGTAAGTGGGGAAACTGAGGCTTCTGAAGGGTCACCTGACTATTAACTGTCTGAGTTAGGCTTTGAACATGATACTCCCTGGTTCCAGAGTCTGTCCTCTTAACTACTGAGTTATCACAGCGTATTTTGGAACCAAGATGTGTATATTCTTCATTCCCTATCTAGTTAAAGGTCACCTGTGGCTTTTTCTAGCCAGTGGGCTGAACCAGATAGCTTTTCAGGTTATGCTCAGGAAATGAGCACCCTGTGAGCAGTGAACACAGGACCAGAGCCAGATTTGGTTGCCATGGCAGCAGAGGCGGCAGGATCAGAGAACATAATGGCCCATTGGACCGCAAGCGGCCGTGTGGCTGGGGTTCCTTTCTAGTTTACATCTGATGGTTACTACTGATTTGTTTCTCCATAATGAAAACATTGGGCATTTCCAGGTCTTTTTAAAAAGCCAGGAAGTGGAAATGAAAATAAGAGGGGCTGAGTCTCTTTTTAATTAATTCTGAAGATCTAAATTACAAGCCACAGCGCCACATCCGGAGTGTGTGTGTGTGTGTGTGTGTGTGTGTGTGTGTGTGTAGTACCAATCATCATTACTTTCAAATACAACATTGAAGAAAGAATTTCTGTAGCTCTTTTTAACACAAATAGAAGGGTTTTTAAAAATAACATGTAAGGAACGTAGACATTTCCAAGGAATGTTAAATCGACAGTGAACTTTTAAACATTACACATCCAGGCTGTTTGTGCGTGCGTGTGTGTGTGTGTGTGTCTGTGTGTGTAAGCACCAATTATCATTACTTTCAAATATAACATTGAGAAAAGAATTTCTGTAATTCTTTTTAACACAAATAGAGGTTTTTAATAACATGTAAAGAAGGTAGGCATTTCCAAAGAATGTTAAACTCAACAGTGAACTTTTTTTTTTTTTTTTTGCGGTACGCGAGCCTCTCACTGTTGTAGCCTCTCCCGTTGCGGAGCACAGGCTCCGGACACGCAGGCTCAGCAGCCATGGCCCCCGGGCCTAGCCGCTCCGCGGCATGTGGGATCTTCCCGGACCGGGGCACGAACCCGTGTCCCCTGCATCGGCAGGTGGACTCCCAACCACTGCGCCACCAGGGAAGCCCAACAGTGAACTTTTAGAACATTAGTTTCATGGTATCTTGTTTGGTTTCAGTCACTGAGAAAGTAATTTCAAAGAAAGGTATAAAAGAAGTAGCAGAATAGTTAAACTTTGACCCACTGTTCAGATGCTGCCACAACTTATTTTTAAGCTGTGTTCACAAACCATCAAATATTACCTAACCTGGTAATCCATTAAACATTCTTTCATTTGTTCATTCAGAATACAGACTTTGAATGTTTATTGTACACTAGGCCCATTGCACAGTACTAAAGATGCAGAAATGAAAGACCCTCTTGCCACTGTCTTGTAATGAATCCCTCCACAGAGCAGGTGTTATGGTAAAAGCGGCTTCCTAGTCCAGGGAGAGAAGCAAACACAGCAGAGCCATTGGCTGCATTTTATTGCCTCCAGTGACTTTCTGGAAGCTGACTACCCGTGCATTAGGATGCTGTCATAGGGAGGAGTGGAAAAGGGAGATGAGCAGTGCTTTCACTGAGTCTCTGACTCCTTGTTTGCACCATGTGACTGATTTAAAAGATGTTTCTAAATGCTTTCTGCATCTAATTTTTTAGTAATTATACTTTTGCTTTAACTTCTTGGAGTTCTTTATATTTGGTCCACCTTGGAATCAGGTACATTAAAACTAATGTAGAGGTGCTTGCACTGGGCCATGCAAAGGGCTGGGCTGTGGAGTCTGACTCCTTTCTTTTTGAGCCACTAAGTCTTCTATATTAGTTTCTTATTAACAATTCTAAAAGAACCCGTATTTTAAGAAATATAGGAGACTTTCCTCTCACCAGATACTTTTGAAAGTTTAGGACAATTCTGTATGCATATGCAATAATTCCAGTTTAGGAAAATTCTGAATTGTGTGCATATACAGTAATTCCAGTTCTCTTGTGTCTAGCTTAGATTGGCAGAAATGCAAACAAATTATTGAGGTGTTAACAATCAAGAAAGTAAACATGCCACTAAGAAAATAACTTTGTGCAAGCAAGCAGGAGCTTAAAGAACTATCCATTGCCTGCCATTTTAAAGATTCCATTTCTGTCTCCTCCAGCCATCTAGGTAAAGGAATGTTGGCCAGCCCTGGAGACCAGTTAGGTTTTGTTCAGTCCCACTGAGTGATGTTAGCATGTAGCTTCAGAGCACAATTATTTTAATGCTCCAACCCTCTTTTAATGTTCCTTTCTTAGCTGCCTTGTCTCAGCTCCTACGACAGCTACTGCAGCAATCAAGTAGCTGCCAAAGCTCTGCTGGACCACAAAAAACAAGATCACCGAGTTCAAGATTTCCTACAGCGATGTTTAGAATCCCCCTTTAGCCGCAAACTAGATCTCTGGAATTTCCTTGATATTCCAAGGAGCCGTCTGGTGAAATACCCTCTGCTTCTTCGAGAAATCTTGAGGCACACACCAAATGATAATCCGGATCAGCAGCACCTGGAAGAAGCTGTGAGTTTGTTTCTTTCTGTCTTCTCTTGTTGTTTTCCCCAATGGCTAGAAGATGAAGGGTCCCTGGGTACCAGGACTCAGGAATCTTGGGTTACAGGCTTGGCTCTGACATTAACCATGTTTTGATTTTGCAAATCAGCACTATTCATAATCTATAAAGTGCTTCTGATTTTCTAATCACCTTTGCATATCACCTTCTGTTTTTGTCCCAGATCCAGGCAGGAAATGAGCTCTTTGAACTGGTCTCTTAGCCTCCATACCCACTGCTGACTCCCTAAGCAGGTTTCCAAGACTGCACATCTGGACCACCGCAGCATCCTCCCAGCTTGCTTCACTCTAAAGTCCCTTTAATTCTAAAATTTCTTGATTCTATATAGGTAACTCTATAATCTGTTTGTTACAGTTGCCGAATGTGAGGGTTAAGATCTCTGTGGAGATTTTAAATTGAATAGCTTTGTTTAGTTAGCAAATGAGAGTTGCCTTTTACCTTTTACCAAAGCCCATTTGTGAAGTCAACACCCATTTAAGACCCAGCTCTCCTTGGCCCCAGATTGAAACATGCAGACTAGTCAAAACCTACTCCCCAGCAACTGTACTGAGTATGGGGCTGGGTGGTTTGGGAAATACAGATTCTTCCGTAGCAGCAATGGAATACCAGGAAAAATGGGGTCCATGTTGTGAGACTTTGGTGAACTATGAGCATTCTGCCCAGAGAGCTCAGTTCTGATTGTGGTGCTCTGTGGGGCAGGGCACAGGAGATGACAGGCCCAAGGAGCAAATGGCCTGGGCAAAGGTGTGAAGAAAGGACAGGACAGGTCATGCCAGGGAATGCCATGGATCAGTCTGCCTGGGGTTGACGATACTCAGAAAGCAGCAGGAGAAGGGGCAGAGGGTGGTGGTTCACAGTGGTTATAGGGGGTTTTAAATATCAATTTGAGACATTTTTCCTTTGTTGTGCTTTTGTTTTTTGAGTAGCTTAGATTCAACATTCAAATCCCAGCTCCATCACTGACCAGCTGTGTAATCTTGGACATGTTACTCTTCATCTGTAGGACAGGGGACAGAGGAGACTAGGGACAGGGAAGCAAGCTGGGAGGATGCTGCGGTGGTCCAGATGTCAGTCTTGGAAACCTGCTTAGGGAGTCAGCAGTGGGTATGGAGGCTAAGAGACCAGTTCAAAGAGCTCATTTCCTGCCTGGATCTGGGACAAAAACAGAAGGTGATATGCAAAGGTGATTAGAAAATGAGAAGCCTTGAGCCTGTAGAGCAAACTGCCTATCTCTTCCCAGAGAAAGACTTAACTTACTTAATAGTAAGTAGTAACAACAACAGCAGTAATAATAGTAACACCTGCTGACATGTAGTGAACATCTAGTAAATCAACTTTATGTAATTGCCTTATGGGTTATGTATCTCATTTAATCCTCATAATAATCTGTGAGGTACCTGTTCATGTTAGGGCCATTTTCCTTTTCCACATCAGGCTTGGGGGCATTAAATAACTCACCCAAGTCCAGGGCCAGCAAGTAATGGAGTTGATATCTGAACCTTGTCAGTGTAGACTGCAAATCTTATGACTTTTCCACTTCTTTATGATCCTATGGAGCTGAAAGCCTGGCTACTTCTTTAAGCCCCTGTTGCCTTTGGAATTGCAGAGAGCTGTCTAGCCACCAGGCTTTGTGGAGGGGCCTCACTGGTACAGAGCTGGGCCAGTTGTCCGTGTGGGGAGAGAGAAGAACAAGGAAAGACCCTCTTCTGATTCAAGAGGTGTTTGATGTGTCTGGCAGGCCCAACATACAGACTAGCCTACCAGTCCAGCATGATGGGGGATGCAGACACCAGGGATGAAGCCCATCTCACTTCATCGTGTCTGTTTTCATTACTGGGAATAGCATTGCCTCCTCTCCATATTTCATCCCAGCAAGTGTGTGGTCTGTAGAAATGAGAACAACAGGGAGCTCAAACTAGTCTAAATAATTACTTTTTTGAAGCAAACAAGCCTGCTCTGAATTTTACGGTAAAGATTTCTTCTTTTTAATATGCAGCATGAAAGAATAATGCTTTGTTTTAAAAAAACACCCAGTGAGCTAAAGTTTAAATTTAAAAACAGATAAGAATATGATTGTTTGCAGTATGAAAGGATGCACCAGTTTCCCTCGTGCATAAAATGTGATGCCATTTTAGAAAGTTGAATCTGCACCTAGTTATTCAGGCAGATTTATGTGTGAAGCATGGTATACCTGCATTTGAAAATGTCTGCAAAGCAAGCCTTCTAAATGCCCATTTACACTATATAGGCACAGCAGTTTTTCCCCCTTCTTTTCAAAATCCCTGTGGCATTACCCTAGATGAACAGAAATATTTAGCCCTGTACTCCTGAGTGCACTGTGAATGTTTGATAACCATAAAATCCACAATACCAATGTAGCTTGACTTATATGTGCCCTGAATAAATTTTCCACCTATGAAAAGGGAAAAATCAGGGAACTCTTAAGTAAATTGCTCCTGCACCAAGCATTCAGTCTTATGATTAGATCTAAAGAAAGGTCTTGCTTTTAATGTAGTGGGTAAACTACCACTTCTGTATTAGAATTTCTTAATAGTATTTTGGAGGGTTGATAGAAATTTCCCTGCAAAGAGAACATCTTAAAATAGAACTTTGGATATTCATATATTCCAGATCTGGTTGTTTAATGTTTTAAATTCTAAGGATTGTTTCAGCCAGAAAATGATCCTGCAGACCATCTCTTCCCTCTGCCTGCCATTGTTCCAATTCCTTAAAAAAATATCACTGGAATCAATGGGAAGAACAGTCCTGCTTTTGATGCAACAGCAGTGAAGGCTGCTATTCTTGGTCCATGTTGGGAGCCAACAAGTAGATGATATTACTGCACAAGGGACTAGACAGACAGGACCTTCAGATTCTACTTTGAGGATGACGATTCCAGCATGTGTGGGTTTAATCCGTGTTCTGTTATGGGTATCTTTTATCATCTTCCTTTACCAGCCCCTGCCCTTCAGTTTGAACCCAAATGAGAGATGCAACAATGAATTTAATTTAAATGCACAACTACCATGACTGTTTGCTGTTGACAGTCTGCTATATGTAACTTTATTCCTCTCTGCAATTCTGCAAAATAAATTCCTCTCAAGAAGCAGTGCAGAGAGATTAGACGTGGTATGCAGGTGGATTAGTTCATGGTATACAGGTCAATATAAATACGAAATAATATTTTCAATAAATGAAAGCAAACCCTGAGTTACTATGATAAATATAGACATAGAATATGGAATAACACCAATTGTTTCCATTCTTTTGTCTCTTTTTATTTTTTCAAACACCTGAGAGAAAAGCAGCATTTGAGAGTAGTCATAGCTGCCTAAGGAACCATGTGGCTTTTGAGTTTATTAATCTTCACGTGAAATGCCTGCTGTTCAGTTCCTGGGTTAAATTAGGAAATGAATATCTTTATGCCTACAGTACATCTTCCTTCTGGTTTCCTGGATACCTGTAGGAAATTCAGAAAATTGACTCAAGTACTGATTAATTCCAGCTGCCCGGGTACACCTAGTAATAGCAGATAAGATGAACCACAGCAGTTAACGCAAAGGTGTTTTTTGTTGTTGTTGTTGTTGTTTTTCTTTGGCTGCGTTGGGTCTTCGTTGCTATACGCATGCTTTCTCTAGTTGCAGCGAGCAGGGGCTATGTTCGTTGCGGTGTGCGGGCTTCTCGTGGTGGCTTGTCTTGTTGCGGAGCACGGGCTCTAGGTACATGGGAAGCCCCACAAAGGTCTTTAAAAGCAAGGAGAGACTTCCCTGGTGGCTCAGTGGTTAAGAATCTACCTGCCAATGCAGGGGACACGCATTTGATCCCTGGTCCAGGAAGATCCCACATGCCTTGGAGCAACTAAGCCCATGCACCACAACTACTGAGCCTGCGCTCTAGAGCCTGTGTGCCGCAACTACTGAGCCCATGCACCGCATCTACTGAAGCCCGCGTGCTCTAGAGCCCATGCTCTGCAACAAGAGAAGCCACTGCAATGAGAAGCCCATGCACCGCAACAAG
The DNA here is from genome assembly GCF_000442215.2 of Lipotes vexillifer. Lineage (NCBI taxonomy): Eukaryota > Metazoa > Chordata > Mammalia > Artiodactyla > Lipotidae > Lipotes > Lipotes vexillifer. The sequence goes on along the minus strand of NW_006778737.1, from coordinate 831,537 downwards.
GAGTAGCCCCTGCTCTCGGCAACTAGAGAAAGTCCACATGCAGCAACGAAACCCAACACAGCCAAAAAATAAATGAAAAACAATTTTTTAATTATTAAAAACAAGGAAAAAGTATGGATTTCACTACATATTAAAAATGTAGTAAAGTAGAAAGGTAAGGTAGACATAAAACAATTGCTCAGATACCTCCCATATATTTTAAGCTTCTTGAGGGCAGCAACCCTGTCTCATTTCTTTGAATGACACCATCTAGTCTGACACTGAACAGATGCTCAACAAGCATTAATTGAATTAATTTGAAGGATGAGTCATAGCTTTAGAATATTTTGTGAAATTTCTTGTTTTTTTTTGTTTGTTTGTTTTTTGGGGTACGCGGGCCTCTCACTCCTGCGGCCTCTCCCGTCGCGGACGCGCAGGCTCAGCGGCCATGGCCCACGGGCCCAGCCACTCCACGGCATGTGGGATCTTCCCGGACCGGGGCACGAACCCGTGTCCCCTGCATCGGCAAGCAGACTCCCAACCGCTGCGCCACCAGGGAAGCCCAGTTTGTTTGTTTTTGAAAGCAACAGTAAATAATTAGTCATCTTTGAAAACCAAAAGGGGGAAAAAAGAAACAAAGTTTGTACACCAAAGTGTTCCATTTATTACTTGTTTTGTGTTAGTGAAACTCAGATTAATTTCACAGGGCTTATATTAAACATTAGGTTGACATCAAAGACCAAAAAAATTCTTTTATGACATAAAGAGCCTGTATTTTTAAAAATAATGTTTTTTTTTTAAATTATCAAAGTAGTGCTACCATCCAAATTCAGGAAATAGAGAAAAGAGTAAATAAATGATCTTTGAAACTCTTAGTAGCTACAAAGGTGTAGAGATTATGCCTCTGTCCATAGGATGCAGTCACTAGACTTCAGCTCAAAGCTGTAAGATCTTCTATCAAACTTGCATGGAAATGCCAAGGTTATAACTGGGTAGAAGGTGTTTTTTTGTTTTTTGGGGGTTTTTCTGCAGTATGCAGGCCCCTCACTGTTGCGGCCTCTCCTGCTGTGGAGTACAGGCTCCAGACGCACAGGCTCAGCGGCCATGGCCTACGGGCCCAGCCGCTCCATGGCATGTGGCATCCTCCTGGACCAGGGCACAAACCCCTGTCCCCTGCATCGGCAGGCAGACTCTCAACTACTGTGCCACCAGGGAAGCCCCGTATTTTTTTTTTTCTTTTTTCTGGGTAGAAGTTTTTATCCAGGTGCTTTGGGCAGAAGGCAAGTGAAAAATCATCACTTAACAATCTTAGAATGCACTACCACTTGAACACAAGGTCTGGTAGCTTTTCACTGAGTAAAAGCCTCTTTTAAAACCTTGCTTTTCAGAGACTGGTTTGTTTTTCCATTAAGTAGATGTGACCAAGAAGAGGCCTTACTGACATTTCTCATCTGTTACGTTCTTTTCCGTTAATACCAGCAGAAGAAAGATGGGACTGTTGGTCTTTTCACTATTAGGGGACAGAGGATTCTGGTGAAGAAGTCATTACTTTGCCTTGGATTGGTGTCACTGAGTTTTTACTCAACTAATTTCTTGCTCCTTTGTTTTCTAGAATTTTCTAACTTTTAGATGTACTGTTCATGTTATAGAACAACACTACATTGGAATAAATGCTTACTGAACATGTCTCAGCGTTGTACTCTTGTTGTTGTGTTTTGCTTCATTTTGAATTTAACAATAATGCAGGGAATTCCCTGGTGGTCCAGTGGTTAGGACTCCTCACTTTCAGAGGACCTGGGTTCAGTCCCTGGTCAGGGAACTAAGATCCCACAAGCCGAGCGGCCTGGCCAAAAGAAGCAAAAAAACAAAAACAATAATGCATCCACCATTGCTCTGAAATCCCTCTACCCCTGATTTACTCACGTGTGCTGTAGGTATGGCCTGAGTGTATATAGACAAATTGTCCCCATTCTTACTCCTAGTGTCCTTTGTTTCCATTCCTAGTTCTCTTTCATAAATCATTTATGTTTTGTCACTAAAAAGATATTCAAACCATTTATTCACACCCAATTTGCAAATATTGTTTGTAGGTTAGATTAAGTGCACGTAGAGAGACCTTGAAACTGGGTTTCAAATCCCGAAGGACAACCCAATCCCTTTTCTAGACTATTACATTCTACTCTTCCTCCCCTTGGCCACATTTTTTGAATGCCTACATTTTTAACATTGTGAGCATGTTTTAAGAAATGTGCAAATATAGAGCTTAGTGATTAAAAGTCCTGCACATTGAAATCAATACCTCATATCTCTTTCACTCATATAAAATTATGCATCAACATTAGTTTTATATATAATACAAATATGTGTGTGTATACAAATGAATATATGTTGTATGTATTTATATGTGTACATGTATAGATGGTGTATGGATGGATAGATACAGTATATTAAAAGCATTTATTTATTTTTCCCTTTTCCCAAAGCAGCAACTTAGATAACATGATCTCAGAATTAGATCCAAGTGTATCTTAGTGACTTTCTAGGCTGAGTACCTGGGCCTTGTTGGTGTGAATGGTTTGCTGACTTTCCCCATATTTTCTTTTTGTTTTCACAGATAAACATCATTCAGGGAATCGTGGCAGAAATCAACACCAAGACTGGAGAATCTGAATGCCGTTATTATAAAGAGCGACTTCTTTACTTGGAGGAAGGCCAGAAAGACTCCCTGATTGACAGCTCAAAGGTGCTGTGTTGTCATGGCGAACTGAAGAACAACCGGGGTGTGGTGAGTAGTTACTCTCTTTCAGTAATCTCATCCTGGGCCTCCCCAAATGCTTAATCCACTTGATACTGAGCCTCCTGTTACTATGCATTCCCTAACCAGGGTCACATTTTTTAGACAAAAGTTGCTTTCCCAGTATCTTTTATATCATAGGATCATATAGTTTTTAAATATATTTTTATATTTTATTATATATATATAAAATTTCATGACCAGTATATATTCAGAAAAATTTTGGAAACCAACATAGAGTTGCCAGCTTTTGCTTTTGTTCGGTCATGACCTTTGAAAACAAATACACGGCTTCCCTGGTGGTGCAGTGGTTAAGAATCCACCTGCCAATGCAGGGGACACGGGTTGGTGCCCTGGTCCGGGAAGATCCCACATGCCATGGAGCAGCTAAGCCCATGCGCCACAACTACTGAGCCTGCTCTCTAGAGCCCGCGAACCACAACTACTGAGCCCACGTGCCACAACTACTAAAGCCCACGTGCCTAGAGCCTGTGCTCCGCAACAAGAGAAGCCACCACAATGAGAAGCCCATGCACCGCAACGAAGAGTAGCCCCTGCTCCCCGCAAGTAGAGAAAGCCCGCGCACAGCTACGAAGACCAAATGCACCCTAAAATAAAAAATAATAAAATAAATTTATTTTTTAAAATATTCAACTCACCAGGCTATTTTTATATATAGCAGTAGAAATTAATGCTAATATATAATATATATATAATTTTTATATATTATATATAACATGTATTTTATGTAATATATAAACTTTATTATATATAATATATATTTAAATTTCAGCATTGAGAAAGACAGTCTCCACTACTTTTGTGTTTCATCTTCAGTATCTAGCCAACCCGTAGAATGAAAGCCATAACTAGATTGAAAACTCTTAATAAGCTTTGATGATTCAGGGGATGCCCTTCTGACCTGGACTGTAAAGTGGCATTTATGGGCAGGCTTGGAAATGTTATTTGAAATCACTGAGGGCATGTCACAGCACCCATTATCAGTGCTGCTGTAGATCTAACCAGCTGATGTTGCAACAAAGGTTTTGAGACCTGTCACAGGCCGCTGCTTGAAGAAGTGTTTCTGTTTGACTAGGGAGTTACTGATTGCCAGACAGCTGCATTCTGCTTTTTGCTGATATCTGAAAAGCACTGGTAGACTTCTGATGGCTGTTGCTCTGGCTCCTTGAACATTCTTTCTCAGAAGCCCTGTGGGAAATAGGAAGATGCATCACCCCACAGAATGAGGGCCTGTTCTGTTTCTGTCCATCAGTCAGGGACTGAGACCCTCTTGCTGGATGTGCCCAGGGCGTTAAGGATGAACTCTGTCTAGTTCATGTTTCAGGCAGATAGATTTTTGAGAACAAAGATTTTAGTTGGGGTGAGGGGATTTGTTTTTGTTTGTTTGTCCCCAGTAGAATTGTAAAAGTCATTCTGGGGCTTCCCTGGTGGCACAGTGGTTGAGAGTCCGCCTGCCGATGCAGGGGACACAGGTTCATGCCCCGGCCCGGGAAGATCCCACATGCCGCGGAGCGGAAAAAAAGTCATTATGAATAAAGTCCTGAGTCAGGAAAAAAATCTCAACAGTTTGAGGGCAGGAAGGAGCTGCGACTAAGAAGAGGAATTCTCAGTGAACATCACAAATAAGGGATTTTTATTTATTTATTTACTTTTTTTTTTTTTGCGGTATGCGGGCCTCTCACTGTTGTGGCCTCTCCCGTTGTGGAGCACAGGCTCCAGACGCGCAGGCTCAGCGGCCATGGCTCACGGGCCCAGCCGCTCCGCGGCATGTGGGATCTTCCCGGACCGGGGCACGAACCCGCGTCCCCTGCATCGGCAGGCGGACTCTCAACCACTGCGCCACCCGGGAAGCCCAGGGATATTTTTTAAAGTTGCCCAGACAATCTGAGTTCAAAGTGCCTACCTTGTCTAGAAGAGTGGTAGAAGTAGGACTGGCGGACCGTGAGGCCTGGGTCGGGTCAGGCCACGCCGTGCAGGGCCTCTGGGAGTGGAGGCTGCTTGGGGAGGGGCGGCCTGGAGGCGTAGGTACATATGAAGATTTCTTGGCAGATCAAACCATTGATCACCTTGTCCTCATTTCTACTTGTTCTGTATTGACAAGGGAGCGTGCCCAAATGAGCAAGGTATCCCAGCAGAACAGTACCCGGGCGTGAACGGAATAAGTGTCATCCATACTCAGGCTCATGCCAGCGGCTTATAGCAGGTTCCTCAGCTGGTGCCCACCGGCCCTGGGGGCGGAGGCAAAGCTGTGCCTCCAGGCAAGCAGAGCAAAAAGAGTTTGCCCATGGATCGCAGCAGTGATGAGTATCGTCAGCGCAGAGAGAGGAACAACATGGCAGTGAAAAAGAACCAGTTGAAAAGCAAGCAGAACGCGCAGGATACGCTGCAGAGAGTGAATCAGCTCAAGGAAGAGAATGAACTGTTGGAAGCAAAAATTAAATTGCTGACTAAGGAATTAAGTATACTGATTTATTTCTTGAGCATGCACGCAACCTCGCAGATAACGTGCAACCCAGTAGCACTGAAAATACGACAAATTCTGATAATGCAGGACGGTAGACCTCACCTCTTTCAAACGTGACAACTTGTGGCTTGAACTTTAAAGGTGTGACTAACTACACTACTCGTATCAGGGGCTGAATCTCTGTTATTCAAAGATCCATTGAAGGTTTTCTAGGATCAGCGCTGAAGAGTTGATTAGCTAAAAATGTTAGCCATGTAATTTGAATATCTGGTTTTAAATGATAAGGATTTTTCTGGGGATAAAAAGCATTTTTAAAGGTATATGGTAAAAAAAAAAAATGCCCTGGAGCTTGATGTTCTTAATAAATCCTTACTTCCCCCCCCCAAAAAAAAACAAAAAGAAAGAGTGATAGAAGTAGAAACAGTGTAAAAATCTCTGATTATTTTTAGTACGTAGAACAGTGACTAGCCCCTCCCCTCCCTAACCTCCAAAAGAAAAGTCTTAATATTCTCTTTTGCCATCCCCACCACCCACACCAAAAAAAAGCCCTTAACTTGGTTATTTTGTGCTTTACTCTGTTTTTCGGTCTTCAAACCTGCCCCCACCGCAAACACACACCAATACAGAACCGTCATCGTTTGTGTGTCCACAAGCCAACATTTAGTTGAGCTTCAGTTTCTGCAGTTTTTGATGTGTGTGTATGTATGTGTGTGTGTGTCTGTCCATCCATCCGTCTGTGGCAGGGTGCGGGTAGATGATCTGCAAGTATCTTTTCTTCCAAATCTAAAACTATCTGATAATGCTGAATGTGCTTCCCCGACCCCAAATCAAGATTCTAATGTGAATTTTCAGCCCTACTCTTCTGGTCTCCGCTTTCAGACCCTAAGGCTGACATTCCCAAATATTGCCACTGGAAAACCAGAATCTAGCTGCAAAGTCATGGATCGTCTCTCTTCACCTCCTAAGCATTTCCAACCTGCGGGAAGAGTCTGGCACTTAGAGTTGAACGGAGCCAATTTACCCCAGCTCCACTCAGCAAAATTGCTTTTATAATGTGGTTTGAGACAAGCCTTTATTTTTGAGATTCTTTTTTTGCCAACAACACACACATCAATCATCAGCATTTTAAGCACAACCTCTTCAGAGAACCGAGGTTCTTATGAACTTAACCGAGAAGGACAACTTGTTTGATTGTCTTTCTTTGTGGCTACAGCAGCATGCTCTGGTTTCCTCGGGAATGGGCTGTGTTCCGAGCTGGGATGCCTGGATGAAGCTAATAATCAGCTCAGTGGTTGAAGGAACAAGTGTTTTATGGGTTTGAGAAGCAAACGTTAATATTAGGCTCTGATATGTCAGTCTCATCCTTTATGGACTGTTATTCATTGTGATCTCTTAGAATTGTATTGGATACAATAAACCAAAGCCCGAGAGCACTAACTTATTTTCCTTCATTACCCTCTTCATTCTATGGGGTTTCTCTCTCTCCTTTTTTTTTAAAAAATGTTCCTATAAGGCTGTATATATCTGCACAGGTTGTGAATTGCAGTGTGAAGAACGCCACTGCAGCGGGCAGACCTGGCTGCAGGTGTCTGTAGGCAGAAAGGCCTTCTTCAGTGGGGCCCTAGGGAGGCGCTCCCATAGGAAAGGCAATGGATGCATCTGGAAATGTGTCCAACCCCCAACTGCTGTTCTCCCAGAGGTAGATTTGAGCCTAGAAGTTCATAGGCCAGTGTGAACCTGGTACCTAGGGACCTCTTATCCACAGAGGTCCACTTATCAACTACTCATTAGATTATTGCTTAGGGGAATCCTGTGGATTCTTTTCTTCCAGAAACTACACGTTTTCCTGTTCCAAGAAGTACTTGTGATCACTCGGGCTGTCACCCACAACGAGCAGCTCTGCTACCAGTTGTACCGGCAGCCCATCCCCGTGAAGGACCTCCTGCTGGAAGACCTGCAGGACGGAGAAGTGAGGCTGGGCGGCTCCCTGCGTGGGGCGTTCAGCAACAATGAGAGAAGTATGGATGGCTGTCCATTTTGACCTGTTGAACGTCTTTGGTCGTGGTGGTTTGGAGGGAATGGCTGCCTGGTGAAAAGAGAAGAGCTATGGCCTTGAAGTCAAACTGCATTCCAGTTTTCTTTCATCACTTACTGGTTGTGTAACCTTACTCAACCTCTTTGAGCCTTAGTTTCCCATCTGCAAAGTGGGGATACATGCATACCTACTTCATAGGATTGTTATAAGGATTAAGTAAGACACTACAAGTTGACCTGTCTGCATATAACTGGTGCCCCTTAAGCTCCCTTACTCTGACTCCTTCCACTGGATAAAAGCATTCTTAAGGCCAGATGGTCCCTTTGTGATTACAGTTGTGTAACGGTGGGTTTTTGTAGTTAAGCTGGCAGACTTGTCTCTAAAGAGACATAACTGTGATCAACTGGGCTGAGGGTTTATCTGTAATTACTCTAATGGGCTTCTCTAACTTGAGACTTAATAAACAAAGGAATTAACCAAAAGAAGCTTAGATAGCAGCGTCTATCTAGTGTCTCCTATGTGTCAAGCACTGTGCCAGGCACTGATATACACTAGGGAACCAAACAATTCAATTCCTTGGAAGCCCTGTGGAACTTACATTGTGATGGAGGAGGTAGAGGTTATTTGAGAAACAAATAAATAATCCAGGTACCTTAAGAAAACTAAAACCCAGTAAGGGAATAGAGAGGGATAGCAATAGGAGGTATGTTTAAGATGAAATGGTCAGGGGGGTCTCCTTTGAGCAAGTAACATTTGAGCCTCTTAGGTTAACATTGGCATCATATTGTAAAAGTAATTCATGTATACTGCCTCTTACCTACTCACCAGTCCCTCTGCCCCAGTGGTAGTACTAGTAGTAGTAGTAGCACTTACGTCTCTCAAGTACTGACTATGTGCCAGGCATTGTATAAGCACTTACATGTATTATTATATTTATCCCTCATAATAACCATCTAAGGTAGATTCTCTTTGTTTTCCCCATTTTACAAATAAAGAAACTGAGACGTAGGGGAGTTAAGGCATTTGCGCCACAGCAAAGACTGGAGCCTGAATTTATCTGAAGCCAGTCTGTTGGCTACAGGGATCGTGCACGGGGACTGACTGAGCACAGACACTTCTGTGAACCACGTGCATGTGGCACACGGGGCCCATTAAATGACAGTTAATGTTGTTACTAAACTAAATCAAATGTCTTCCATATTTTGCGCTACCATTTTTTAAATGCACATAGCTCCAGGAATTCCCTGGCGGTCCAGTGGTTAGAACTCCACACTTTCACTGCCAAGACCTGGGTTCAGTATCTGGTCATGGAATTAAGATCCCATAAGCCACGTAGCACAGCCAAAAGAATATAAATAAATAGAAAATTAAAAAAAAAAATGCACAGAGCTCCTGTTGCAGTTATTATTAAAATGTCATTTTAAAATGAAACCAAACTTATAAGAGTCTTTACATACCTTCTCAATCATCAGATACTAAATATGCAAGTACTATCATGTGGAGGGTCTTGGGCCTGTTTGATGTTACAAAGAGCTTCTTAAACTTGAAAAAGCTCTAGCTTGGGGCAGTTGTTGAAATTACAGATTCCCAGGCCCACCTCAGACCTACTGAATCTGAATCTCTAAGGGTAGGACCCCGGGATCTGTATTTTTAACATGCTCTTGGGGGATTTTGATATGCAGCCAGGTTTGGTACCCAGTACTCTGGGGTCCCCTGAAACACAAGACATAGTTGTTCCGTACTGATTTACTAGCTTCCGAGAACAACTGAGTGCCAGACCTGTGTCAACACCTGTTGATTGATGGAGGCCGCAGGGTGGAGCTGAGCCATTCCTAGATCAGTAGAGCACATTTAGTAATCAATTAGTGATCTCTGCCGTGGGTACTGGGGGTTAGTGTCATCACATGTGTTATTTTTGGCCTGAGGAAATACCTGTCCATTGACCTTTTTTCTCATGTGTTTTTCATTTCTAGTTAAAAACTTCTTCAGAGTAAGTTTCAAAAATGGATCCCAAAGTCAGACCCACTCATTACAAGCCAATGACACCTTCAACAAACAGCAGTGGCTCAACTGTATTCGTCAAGCCAAAGAAACAGTTCTGTGTGCTGCAGGGCAGGCTGGGGTCCTTGACTCCGAGGGACCATTCCTAGATCCCACCACCGGGAGCAGGGAGCCACAGGGAGAAACAAAACTTGAGCAGATGGACCAATCGGACAGTGAATCGGATTGTAGCATGGACACAAGTGAGGTCAGCCTTGACTGTGAACGCATGGAACAGACAGGCTCTTCCTGTGGGGATAGCAGGCATGTTGAAAGCAACGTCTGACAGAAGCATGTACTTCCTGGAAGTAGTCCTGTGTCTTACCTGTACAGTATTTGCATTCCACACATGGAACGGTTTGGAGAAGCACTTTTTAATACTTTTGTGACTGTGTTGACCCAGTCCTGTCTGTACTTTTTTGTCCCTAGTACTGTAACTGCCAGTCTGTGTCAGCTGGAATCTGTGGCAACTGTTACCCTGTGTTGTATTTCACAAGTGTCTGGATGGATGGAGAAGTACTTGAACAAGTTACTTTCACTTGTCCTGCTGGATTTTAAAAAACAGAAAGAAAACAATCTCTAAACTACTGTTTCATGTAGATTAAAGGGTCCTTCCATGTTTCTCTAGTGCTTTTCTGGCTCTTTGACAGGGTAGCTGAAGGCATGAAATTTAAAGGGCCTTGAAAACAGGGCATGAGGAAGTTACTTGTGTATCATGATGGCATTTGAAGGAGAAACGGGAAAGATCAGTGTTTCAAGTTAAATTGGTTCAATGTCATCCAACCAAAAAGCATGAAAACATCCCTGGGGATTCTGAAGGTTTAATTTTACAAAGGAAGAAGCACTGTCTTGACCTTGCAATTTCATCCAGTACAAATTTGATGCAATAATCTATTAGGACATGAAATAAGAGTCTGACCTTAAAAGGATCAACGCAAAAACCACTGTCAGCTCTGAATCTTGAACTGAAATGTGCATTGCATCAGAAGGTCTCTGCCATGGATGCTGGCTGGCCTTAAAGAGCCATTTCTAGCCTAAAATATCATAATATAACTCAAAGGGCCTGGGAAAACCTGGCAGGATAGCAAAAAGACCCATCTTCTCTTTGTTTCATCTGCTTAGGCCTACTCG
>NW_006778737.1:796721-820881 GCF_000442215.2 Lipotes vexillifer | reverse complement strand
TTGTTTCATGTGCTTAGGCCTGCTCGTGTTTTAGAGAAGGAATGAAGAGATGAGGAAAAGGGACTGCGGCTCAGTCAGTGACTCTGTTTACGGAAACGTGAGAAAAAGAATTTGGAAGAAGTGCTCCATTGTGACCTTATGTGGGAAGCATTAAAAGAGAAAAGTAAGGTCTAGTGTCCTTCTGGGAAAGGCCAGAGCCTTGGGTTTCCCTGCCCCACTTTTGGGTCATCATTTGCCATCTCTGGCTCTGTGCTGGATCAGAATCATAATGACATTCTCCAGAGGCCGACTTAATTAACTCTATCATTAATTAGGATCAGTTATCCAAACTAATAAACCTCTTTGCCAGACTTGATTTACAATGCAGGGTGAGTCGCAGACCTTTAAAAAAAGTTAATACACAGAAAATCTCCCTGCGAGTGTAAATATTAAAGATGACTTGTGCAAAATTGTACCCACACCAGCACTAGTAGTAAGGATTCTAAATTATTGCCAAAAAAAGTTTTCTTTTTTTTAAAATCTGTCTTTCAAGTTTACACAAAGGAAAGCAGTAAATACTATGTTGTCATTTTATTATGTACGTCTATCATGTGCATTCAAAGAAGCTGTGTGACAAGATTTATCAATATAAAAACAAGCTATAGTACTTATTTTTCAAAATAAAATGTTGTGGTCCATTTTACCCTGTAAAGCATATTTCTGTATTTATAGATTTTAAACACAGTGAATCTTTTTTTCTATTACAAGTTTATTTAAAACAACTCAAGTTGTTATTGATTTAGCGACTGAATGAATCTGCTGCAGACAGAAGCAGAGAAAAGCTGAGAAAAGTTGTTTGATGGTGGGGAAAAGAATGAATCATTCTTTGCAGGAGCCATCGGCCACTTGGGCCAGCGTGTTGAGAAAAGAGGTCTGTCAAGGGCTGGCCTATGGGAAGAAAGTCAATGAATGTTTTCATGAAATGAATGTTTTTGTATAATGGCCTTAAACTTCTCTGGAAGCATTTCAAATAAATTACATTAAAATGTCGTCTTCTTTGTATATAGTGTTTGCCCTACAAACATCAAATTTCAGTGATCTTACTAGGAGGTTCTTACCAAAATTTTTGCTTGTACCCAAGTACACACATTAAGATAGGGTATGAGTTGATATAAATGCTACGATTTGATCTATCAAAGCTCTTGCAGAACTCATATTTCTAAGATCTGTTTTTTCAAGGATTCTCTGTTCACTTTTTTTCTTTTTTCTTTTTTTTCTAATTTCTCATTTTACATTGGACTATAATTGATGAACAATGTTGTATTAATTTCCAGTGTACAGCAAAGTGACTTGGTTATACATATACATGTATCTATTATTTTTCAAAGTCTTTCCCCATTTAGGTTATTACAGAATATTGAATGGAGTTCCCTGTGCTATACAGTAGGTGCTTGTTGGTTATCTATTTTAAATACAGCAGTGTGTATATGTCAATCCCAAACTCCCAATCTGTCCCTCCCCCCACCTCTTCGCCCCTGGTAACCATAAGTTCGTTCTCTAAGTCTGTTGAGCTTGCTTCTGTTTTTTAAACAAATTTATTTGTATCTTTTTTTTTTAAGATTCTGCATATCATATGATATTTGTCTTTGTCTGACTTCACTTAGTATGATAATCTCTAGGTCCATCCATGTTGCTGCAAATGGCATTATTTCATTCTTTTTAATGGCTGAGTAATATTCCATTGTGTATATATATATATATGTACCACATCTTCTTTATCCATTTGTCTGTCAGTGGACATTTAGGTTGCTTCCATGTCTTGGCTATTGTGAACAGCACGGTAACGAACGTTGGGATGCATGTATCCTTGCAAGCCGTGTTTTTTCTCCAGATATATGCCCAGGAGTGGGATTGCTGGATCATATAGTAGTTCTGTTTTTAGTTTCTTAAGGAACTAATACTGTTTTCCATAGAGGCTGTACCAATATACATTCCCACCAACAGTGTAGGAGGGTTCGCTTTTCTCCACACCCTCTCCAGCACTTACTGTTTGTAGATTTTTTGATGATAGCCATTCTGAGTGGTGTAAGGTGATGCCTCATTGTAGTTCTGATTTGGATTTCTCTAATAATTAGTGATGTAGAGCATCTTTTCATGTGCCTGTTGGCCATCTGTATGTCTTCTTTGGAAAAATGTCTAGGTCTTCTGCCCATATTTTGATTGAGTTGTTTATTTTTTTGATATTGAGCTGCATAAGCTGTTTGTAAATTTTGGAAATTAATCTCTTGTCAGTCGCATCATTTGCAAATATTTTCTCCCATTCTGTAGGTTGTCTTTTTGTTTTGTTTATGTTTTCCTTTACTGTGCAAAAGCTTTTGAGTTTAATTAGGTCCCATTTGTTTATTTTTTTTTACTTCCATTACTCTAAGAGATGGATTGAAAAAGATATTGCTGCAATTTATGTTAAAGAGTGTTCTGCCTATGTTTTCCTCTAAGAGTTTTATAGTGTCTGGTCTTACATTTAGGTCTTTAATCCATTTTGAGTTTATTTTTGTGTATGGTGTTAAAGCATGTTCTAATTTCATTTTTCTTACATGTAGCTGTCCAGTGTTCCCAACGCCACTTATTGAAGAGACTGTCTTTTCTCCATTGTCTAGTCTTGCCTCCTTTGTTGAAGATTTATTGACCATAGGTGTGTGAGTTTATTTCTGGGCTTTCTATCCTGTTCCATTGATCTATATTTCTGATTTTGTGCCAGTACCATACTGTTTTGATGACTGTAGGTTTGTAGTATAGTATGAAGTCAGGGAGGCTGATTCCTCCAGCTCCGTTTTTCTTTCTCAAGATTGCTTTGACTCTACTCACTTATTCATTTTTAATAACTATATATTGAATCTGTACTGTGTGTCAAGGGATGTCATAATTGTTATAGAAAATAAATGTTGAATCTCACTGTTAGTATAGGTGACTATTGATGACCTTGGGGCCAAATAATAGAAGGCAAATTTCACTTTGAAATTCTTCCCGGAATTTCAGTCCACTTTTTTTTTTTTTTAATTAAAATGGCTAGTTTTATTCCCCCAAAGAATAGTTTTAGATGAAAAGGCTCTACAGTTTTAAGTAGTTGGTAGCCAATTCTCAGTAGCGTGTTGGCCCAGTAAGGCTGGTAGTTAATCTTATCTTTATAATAAGTTGTCACCATTTTGTTTAACATACTGTTAATTTTCAGATTAGTCAAGATATTCACATAAATAAAAGTAAGTCCAAAATTTTTCCCAAATGAAAACTCACTCCTTCTCATTTTCTTACTCCTCCCTCCTTTTTATCCTCCTTGTCCTTCTCCAGTTCTACTTTAGATATTCTGTCCACTTTTTATTCCCTGGATTGTATTGACTTTGTTACTAGAGGGTGTCTCTTCTAGTCTATTAGAAGATATTTGTACTGACATTTTGTGGGTTAGTACAAATGACTGAGGGCTAAATGGCTTTCTTGAGTCTATTTTCAAGACGTTATTTGACACACAACTAAAGGTAATCCTCGCCGTCTAAATGAACATCATAAGCAAAGAAAAGAGCCAGACCTAGCAATTTTGTGCAAAATTAGATTGTGTTTCGGCTTCTGGGTAGTGGTCACCACCATCAACTGCTTTCGTTTCCATTCCTAGCACGGTCTACAGCAGCTGAGAATGCTACAGTCCTGTCTTAACAAAGTCCCTGTGGTTCCAGGAAACTGCAACCCACCGTGTTGGTGAACAAGCTGTTCAACTTTCCATTTACATTCTGTCCATGTCCACCTTTAACTAATTCTCCAGAAGCCTGAGGATTCCTTGGAGATTTAACAAAGAGAGCATCTGACCACACAATTTCACTTGGACATTTTCTCTCACCTGGCTCCCATCGGCATGTGGAAAAAGCCACTGATCATCATCTCTCATTGCTGTGGTTGATTCATTTATTTCATGCTATCTCATTTATTGACAGAATTCTGGAATTACAGTATTGGGAATTTAAATAGGATAACTCAACTCCAAACTCACCAGAACCTGAAGATCATTAAGATTTAAAACCTTGCCCACGTGAACACACAGTGAGAAAAGTCGACTGTATTCAGTGTACCTGGAGGATACTTATGCAAACAAGTTGGCAAAACAGTCACTGCTCACTGCATCTTATTTCCTTCCTCCAGGTTGATTTGCACTTCAGTCAGCTACATAGATCTACCCAGAGGAAGCAGTTCATCAGTTGACCTGGATGATTAGCAAGGAATTAGAAATGGCACTCTGTATCTTTGAGAGCTGGTCATCCTAGTTCAGGAAACTGGACATGCATTCTAAATAACTTGTCCACTTACACATACATGTTCACACACAAACACACCTACGTAAATATTAAAGAACTGTGTTATCTCGTCTGTAGAATTTTGAAACATAACATCCTTGATGTTCTATTCATCCCATGACTATGAAATGGGGATACTGTAAACCCTCAGGCCATTTAAAAAGTAAGATGTTGTACGTAAAATCACTTTGAAAACTATTAAGAGCTAGCAGTTTTCATTTTTGCTATTTAATAGTCACTTTTATATTTGCACATGGTGTTATGAAATTTCTTGAAAGTATGCCCTTGGCTGGGATTTTTTCACTCATTCTCTGCATATTTGGGGGGCAGGGTGGAGAGGGCTTCTCAATCCAGAGAATCTGGAATATTTTCTTGTATTTTTTCATTGGCATATTCCTTTCCACAATTTTCTGTTTTCTCTTTCAGGAACTTCAGAGACAGTGATGTTGAACCTCCTGGATTTTGTCTCTTCCCTCCTGGATTGGTTTTCATGTATTCTTATCTATTTATTCCTACTTTTTATTTCCTAATAGTTTGTTCTCATGGAAATTTCTTCACTTTTATCTTCTAACCCTTCTATGAATTGGAGGTAAAGATTTTTATTGCTAAACTTTTTCTATCATTGTTCCTTTTCTTAGAGCATCCCTGTTCTTTTTTTTTTTTTGAATTTTATTTTATTTATTTTTTTATACAGCAGGTTCTCATTAGTTATCCATTTCCTGTTCTTATTTAGTGAAGGCATTATCTTTGCTAAACTCAGGGTATCATAGTTTTGTTGCATTTTTCTTCTTGCATTGTTCATTTATCTGGGGATAATAGTAACTTATGGGATTGTATATTTTCGCTTACCTCTCCAAATTGCCTCTCTGTCCTGATCCACCGTTTTATGTGCCTGTGGTATGTATGTACTTCATCAGTGAACTCTTGCTTGTAGCTTCTGGTTTTATTTGACCAACGGGGAGTCCTTGCATGATATCAGAGAGAGGGAAAAGAGTGAGGTTGGAGTATTTATTCTCCTGGCTTCTCTCCTCGAAGAATTGCCTTGGGCTGGCTACCTCTCTTGACATGAAGTCACAGTTCCTCTCAAGGAGTTCTCTCTGAGTTCCAGTAACCCTTCCATCCTAGGATGGTAACAGTCCCACTGTCACTAGCCCCAGGATATTGCCTTGCCTCTACACCCTGTCCACAACTTTGTATAAAGTCCCTTTTTAAAGCTTCTTTGAATTAACCTATGCTGCTGAGCCTGCTGGGCCCCTGATAGATACCGGTACCTGACATGATAAACATTATACACATGTGCTCTCAGCATCATCGTCACAGGGATCATTCTACCACCTGCTTTCTATTTTCATATGTTGTGGTCCAAGGATACAAAGATCTTTTGGAAATATGAAAGATGGATTTCCTGTTTCTATTTCTTGTTGTGAGGGATAATTTTCTGAGAAGAGACATGAAAATATCTTTCAAAAGAAAGGCAAAATAAAGACTTTTCCAGGCATAAAAGAGCCTGAAACAGAAATCAACAAGTTCATTACCAGCAGATCTATACTGCAAAAACTGTTAAAGGACTTCTTTTGATAGAAAGAATGCAACACCAGATGGATGTGTGGATCCACACAACAGAATGAAGGGCACCTAATGCAACATGGGGACTTCCCTGGTGGCTCAGTGGTTAAGAATCTACCTGCCAATGCAGGGGACACAGGTTTGATCCCTGGTCTGGGAAGATCCCGCATGCCGTGGAGCAACTAAGCCCGTACTCCACAATTACTGAGCCTGCACTCTAGAGCCCACGAGCCACAGCTACTGAGCCCATGCACCACAATTACTGAAGCCTTTGCACTCTAGGACCCACGTGCTGCAACTACTGAGCCTGCGTGCTGCAACTACTGAAACCTGGGCTCCTAGAGTCCATGCTCTGCAAACAGAGAAGCCACCGCAATGAGAAGCCCACACACCGCAACAAAGAGTAGCCCCTGCCTTCTACAACTAAAGAAAGCCTGTGCACAGCAACAAATGCCCAATGCAGCCAAAGATTAAATAAATAAATAAATTTATGAAAGAAAATCGTTGCCCTAAAAATTACAAAAAAAAAAAAATCGTCATGTTGGAGTAAGAAGGAATGGATTTACCCTTCCACCTGAAACAACCAAAAAATAAAAGGAAAGACAACATATGTGAAACTATGGTTTTGAACACACTGGACACCAGGCAATGAAGGACAGTGACCCCAAGAGAAGAGAGTAAATGACTGAGCCCTGTGTGTGCTCCAGCTTACAGCCTTGAGAGGGTTGTCAGGCAGCAGGGCAGGGAGGGGAAAACCAGCCTAGTCCAGTGAAGTCCCTGAGTGGAATAGATGTGGCTGAGAGTTCAGGGAAACCAAGGCAGCTACAGTTTAGAGGACAGAGGAGAGCACTGCATGGAGAGCAAACCTTGGAGGCCTGCAGAGAGGACCCTGCACCCCCGCCACCTGTCCAAGGTACTCAGCTGAATACTGATCAGTGCACACGTGAGAAACTACCCAAGGGCGGGGAGAACTATCCAGAAGGATTAGCAGGAGCTCACACAGTGCTGGGAATAGTTCCTGTTCCCACAAACCACACTAGTAGAATATCACAGTTGGATAAAGTACTCAGAAGGGCCTGAAAAGTTGTGGGGAATAATTAGCCTGAGCATAAACACTACTTTGGTTCCATCTAACAAGTGTTTTTTTTTTTCTCATTTATTTTGTTTATTTATTTTTGGCTGCATTGGGTCTTCGTTGCTGTGCACAGGCTTTCTGTAGTTGCGGCGAGAGGGGGCTCCTCTTCATTGCGGTGCGTGGGCTTCTCATTGCAGTGGCTTCTCGTTGCGGAGCATGGGCTCTAGGCTCATGGGCTTCAGTAGTTGTGGCTCACGGGCTTAGTTGCTCTGCAGCATATGGCATCTTCCCGGACCAGGGCTCGAACCTGTGTCCCCTGCATTAGCAGACGGATTCTTAACCACTGTGCCACCAGGGAAGCCCCCCACCTAACAAGTCTTAAAGACCAAAAAGGATCAAACTATTTCCAAGTAACTGCATCCCAGAACAAAGCACAAGCATACTTATAGGAATACAAAAATATCCAGCACCTAACGGTAAAATTTACAGTGCCTACCATCCAGTCAAAGACTAAAATGTGTGCAAAGAAGCAGGACAATACAACTCATGAAGAGGAGAAAAATACAAGAACAATTGAAACCAACCTGGAACAAACACAAATGTTAGAATTAGCAGACAAGGGAATTAAAAGGTATTATAACTGTTGGGAATTCCCTGGCAGTCTAGTGGTTAAGACTGTCTGCTTTCACTGCCAAGGGCACAGGTTCAGTCCCTGGTCCAGGAACTGTGATTCCTCAAGCTGCTTGGTGTAGCCAAAAGAAAAGAAAAGTTATTATAACTGTATATTATAATGTTAAGTGGAGAAATGAAAGATACAGAAAAAAGGGTGCAAATCTAACTTCTAAAAATGAAAACTACCATGTGTGAGATGAAAGATACTCTGTATGGGATTAACATCAGATTAGACAGTTCAGAAGAAAAGATTAGTGAACAAGACCTAGCAATATAAACTATTCAAAATAAAACACAGAGAAAAGAGAATTTTTGAAAAGTGAGAATAGCATAGGTGACCCATTGGACAACATTAAGTGCCATGATATGCATGTAATTGGAGTCTGTAAAGGAGTGGAGAGGAGATAGTTTCAAGATGGCGGAGTAGAAGGACGTGCTCTTCCTCTTGCGAGAACACTAGAATCACAACTAACTGCTGAACAATCATCGACAGGAAGACACTGGAACTCACCAAAAAAGATACCCCATATCCAAAGACAAAGGAGAAGCCACAATGAGATGGTAGGAGGGGCACAGTCACAATAAAATCAAATCCCATAAGTGCTGGGTGGGTGACTCACAAACTGGAGAACACTTATACCACAGAAGTCCACCCACTGGAGTGAAGGTTCTTCACTGAGCCCCAGGTCAGGCTTCCCAACCTGGGGGTCCAGAAATGGGAGGAAGAATTCCTAGAGAATCAGACTTTGAAGGCTAGTGGGATTTGATTGCAGGACTTCTACAGGACTGGGGGAAACAGAGACTCCACTCTTGGAGGGCACACACAAAGCAGTGTGTGCGTCGGGACCCAGGGGAAGGAGCAGTGACCCCAGGGAAGACTGAACCAGACCTACCTGCTAGTATTGGAGGGTCTCCTGAACAGGCGGGGGGTGGCTGTGTCTCACGGTGAGGACAAGGACACTGGCAGCAGAGGTTCTGGGAAGTATTCCGTGGCGTGAGCCCTCCCGGAGTCTGTCTTTAGCCCCACCAAAGAGCCCTGATAGGCTCCAGTGTTGGGTTGCCTCAGGCCAAACAACCAACAGTGAGGGAACACAGCCCCACCCATCAACAGACAAGTGGATTAAAGTTTTACTGAGCTCTGCCCACCAAAGCAACAGCCAGCACTACCCACCACCAGGCCCTCCCATCAGAGAACTTGCAGAAGCCTCTTAGATCACCTCATCCACCAGAGGGCAGACAGCAGAAGCAAGAACTACAATCCTGCAGCCTGTGGAACAAAAACCACATTCACAGAAAGACAAGATGAAAAGGCAGAGGGCTATGTACCACATGAAGGAACAAGATAAAACCCCTGAAAAACAACTAAATGAGGTGGAGATAGGCAACCTTCCAGAAAAGGAATTCAGAATAATGATAGTAAAGATGATCCAGGACCTCGGGAAAAGATTGGAGGCAAAGATCAAGAAGATGCAAGAAATGTTTAACAAAGATCTAGAAGAATTGAAGAACAAAGAAACAGATGAGCAATACAGTAACTGAAATGAAAAATGCGCTAGAAGGAATCAATAGCAGAATAACTGAGGCAGAAGAACGGATAAGTGACCTGGAAGACAGAATGGTGGAATTCACTGCTGTGGAACAGCATAAAGAAAATAGAATGAAAAGAAATGAAAACAGCCTAAGAGACCTCTGGGACAACATTAAACTCAACAACATTCACATTATAGGAGTCCCAGAAGGAGAAGAGAGAGAGGAAGGACCCGAGAAAATATTTGAAGGGATTATAGTTGAAAACTTCCCTAACATGGGAAAGGAAATAGCCATCCAAGTCCAGGAAGTGCAGAGAGTCCCATACAGTATAAACCCAAGGAGAAACACGCTGTGACACATATTAATCAAATTGGCAAAAATAAAAGACAAACATTATTGAAAGCAGCAAGGGAAAAACGACAAGTAACATACAAGGGAACTCCCATAGCAGCTGATTTCTCAGCAGAAACTCTAGAAGCCAGAAGGGAGTGGCATGATATACTTAAAGTGAT
This sequence comes from Lipotes vexillifer, assembly GCF_000442215.2. NCBI lineage: Eukaryota > Metazoa > Chordata > Mammalia > Artiodactyla > Lipotidae > Lipotes > Lipotes vexillifer. The sequence goes on along the minus strand of NW_006778737.1, from coordinate 811,210 downwards.
GAAAGGGAAGAAACTACAACCAAGATTACTCTACTTGGCAAGGATGTCATTCAGATTCGATGGAGAAATCAAAAGCTTTACAGACAAGCAAAAGCTAAGAGAATTCAGCACCACTAAACCAGCTCTACAACAAATGCTAAAGGAACTTCTCTAAGTGGGAAACACAAGAGAAGAAAAGGACCTACAAAAACAAACCCAAACCAATTAAGAAAATGGTAATAGGAACATACATATCGATAGTTACCTTAAACGTGAATGGATTAAATGCTCCAACCAAAAGACACAGGCTTGCTGAATGGATACAAAAACAAGACCCATATATATGCTGCCTACAAGAGACCCACTTCAGACCTAGGGACACATACAGACTGAAAGTGAGGGGATGGAAAAAGATATGCCATGTAAATGGAAATCAAAAGAAAGCTGGAGTAGCAATACTCATCTCAGATAAAATAGACTTTCAAATAAAGGATGTTACAAGAGACAAGGAAGGACCCTACATAATGATCAAGGGATCAATCCAAGAAGAAGATATAACAATTATAAATATATATGCACCCAACATAGGAGCACCTCAGTACATAAGGCAACTGCTAACAGCTCTAAAAGAGGAAATTGACAGTAACACAATAATAGTGGGGGACTTTAACACCTCACACCAATGGACCGATCATCCAAACAGAAAATTAATAAGGAAACACAAGCTTTAAATGACACAATAGACCAGATAGATTTAATTGATATTTATAGGACATTCCATCCAAAAACAGCAGATTACACTTTCTTCTCAGGTGCGCACAAAACATTCTCCAGGATAGATCACATCTTGGGTCACAAATCAAGCCTCAGTAAATTTAAGAAAATTGAAATCATATCATCAAGCATCTTTTCTGACCACAATGCTATGAGATTAAAGATGAATTACAGGGAAAAAATGTAAAAAACACGAACACATGGAGGCCATACAATACGTTACTAAATAGCCAAGAGATCACTGAAGAAATCAAAGAGGAAATCAGAAAATACCTAGAGACAAATGACAGTGAAAACGTGACGATCCAAAACCTATGGGATGCAGCAAAAGTAGTTCTAAGAGGGAAGTTTATAGCTCTACAAGCCTACCTCAAGAAACAAGAAAAACCTCAAATAAACAATCTAACCTTAAACCTAAAGGAACTAGAGAAAGAAGAACAAACAAAACCCAAAGTTAGCAGAAGGAAAGAAATCATAAAGATCAGAGCAGAAATAAATGAAATAGAAACAAAGAAAACAATAGCAAAGATCAATGAAACTGAAAGCTGATTCTTTGAGAAGATAATTGATAAACCATTAGCCAGACTCATCAAGAAAAAGAGGGAGAGGACTCAAATCAATAAAATTAGAAATGAAAAAGGAGAAGTTACAACAGACACCACAGAAATACAAAGCATCCTGAGAGACTACTACAAGCAACTCTATGCCAATAAAATGGACAACCTGGAAGAAATGGACAAATTCTTAGAAAGGTATAGCCTTCCAAGACTGAACCAGGAAGAAATAGAAAATATGAACAGACCAGTAACAAGTAATGAAATTGAAACTGTGATTTAAAATCTTCCAACAAACAAAAGTCCAGGGGCTTCCCTGGTGGCGCAGTGGTTGAGAGTCCGCCTGCCGATGCAGGGGACGCGGGTTCGTGCCCCGGTCTGGGAAGATCCCACATGCCGCGGAGTGGCTGGGCCCGTGAGCCATGGCTGCTGAGCCTGTGCCTCCGGAGCCTGTGCTCCGCAATGGGAGAGGCCACAACAGTGAGAGGCCCGCATATCGCAAAAAAAAAACAAAAAAACAAAAAAACAAAAAAAAAGTCCAGGACCAGATGGCTTCACAGGTGAATTCTATCAAACATTTAGAGAAGAGCTAACACCCATCCTTCTCAAACTCTTCCAAAAAATTGAAGAGGAAGGAACACTCCCAAACTTATTCTATGAGGCCACCATCACCCTGATACCAAAACCAGGTAAAGATGTCACAAAGAAAGAAAACTACAGGCCAATATCACTGATGAACATAGATGCAAAAATCCTCAACAAAATACTAGCAAACAGAATCCAACAGCACATTAAAAGGATCATACACCATGATCAAGTGGGGTTTATTCCAGGAATGCAAGGATTCTTCAATATATGCAAATCAATCAATGTGATACACCATATTAACAAATTGAAGGAGAAAAACCATATGATCATCTCAATAGATGCAGAGAAAGCTTTTGACAAAATTCAACACCCATTTATGATAAAAACCCTCCAGAAAGTAGGCATAGAGGGAACTTACCTCAACATAATAAAGGCCATATATGACAAACCCACAGCCAACATCATCCTCAGTGGTGAAACACTGAAACCGTTTCCACTAAGATCAGGAACAAGACAAGGTTGCCTACTCTCAGCAGTATTATTCAACATAGTTTTGGAAGTTTTAGCCACAGCAATCAGAGAAGAAAAAGAAATAAAAGGAATCCAAATCAGAAAAGAAGAAGTAAAGCGGTCACTGTTTGCAGATGACATAATACTACACATAGAGAATCCTAAAGATGCTACCAGAAAACTACTAGAGCTAATCAGTGAATTTGGTAAAGTAGCAGGATACCAAATTAATGCACAGAAATCTCTTGCATTCCTATACACCAATGATGAAAAATCTGGAAGTGAAATTAAGAAAACACTCCTATTTACCATTGCAACAAAAAGAATGAAATAGGAATAAACCTACCTAAGGAGACAAAAGACCTGCATGCAGAAAATTATAAGACACTGCTGAAAGAAATTAAAGATGATACAAATAGATGGAGAGATATACCATGTTCTTGGATTGGAAGAATCAACATTGTGAAAATGACTCTACTATCCAAAGCAATCTACAGATTTAGTGCAATCCCTATCAAACTACCACTGGCATTTTTCACAGAACTAGAACAAAAAATTTCACAATTTGTATGGAACCACAAAAGACCCCGAATAGCCAAAGCAATCTTGAGAAAGAAAAATGGAGCTGAAGGAATCAGACTCCCTGACTTCAGACTAAACTACAAAGCTACAGTAATCAAGACAGTATGGTACTGGAACAAAAACAGAAATATAGATCAATGGAAGAGGATAGGAAGCCCAGAGATAAACCCACACACCTGTGGTCAACTAATCTATGACAAAGGGGGCAAGGATATACAGTGGAGAAAAGACAGTCTCTTCAATAAGTGGTGCTGGGAAAACTGGACAGCTACATGTAAAAGAATGAAATTAGAACACTCCCTAACACCATACACAAAAATAAACTCAAAATGGATTAGAGACCTAAATGTAAGATTGGACACTATAAAACTCACAGAGGAAAACATAGGAAGAACACTCTTTGACATAAATCACAGCAAGATCTTTTTTGATCCACCTACTAGAGTGATGGAAATAAAAATAAAAATAAACAAATGGGACCTAATGAAACTTAAAAGCTTTTGCACAGCAAAGGAAACTACAAACAAGACGAAAAGACAACCCTCATAATGGGAGAAAATATTTGCAAACGAATCAACAGGCAAAGGATTTATCTCCAAAATACATAAACAGCTCATGCAGCTCAATATTAAAAAAACAAACAACCCAATCAAAAAGTGGATGGAAGACCTAAATAGACATTTCTTCAAAGACATACAGATGGCCAAGAAACACATGGAAAGCTGCTCAACATCACTAATTATTAGAGAAATGCAAATCAAAACTACAATGAGGTATCACCTCACACCAGTTAGAATGAGCATCATCAGAATATCTACAAACAACAAATGCTGGAGAGGGTGTGGAGTAAAGGGAACCCTCTTGCACTGTTGGTGGGAATGTAAATTGCTACAGCCACTATGGAGAACAGTATGGAGGTTCCTTAAAAAACTAAAACTAGAACTACCGTATGACCCAGCAATCCCACTACTGGGCATATACCCAGAGAAAACCATAATTCAAAAAGACACATGTACCCCAATGTTCATTACAGCACTATTTACAACAGCCAGGTCATGGAAGCAACCTAAATGCCCATCAACAGAGGAATAGATAAAGAAGATATGGTACATATATACAATGGAATATTACTCAGCCATCTAAAGGAACGAAATTGGGTCATTTGTAGTGATATTGGATGAATGTAGAGACTGTCATACAGAGTGAAGTAAGTCAAAAAGAGAAAACAATTATTGTATATTAACGTGTATATGCAGAGCCTAGAAAAGTGGTACAGATGAACTGGTATGCAGGGAAGAAATTGAGACACAGATGTAGAGAACAAACGTATGGACACCAAGTGGGGGAAGCGGTGGGGGATGGGGGTGGTGGTGGGATGAATTGGGCGATTGGGATTGACATGTATACACTGATATGTATAAAATTGATGACTAATAAGGACCTGCTGTATAAAAAAATAAAATAAAATTCAAAAAGTCAAAAAAAAGAAAGGAATGGAGAGAGGAGACAGAAAATATATTTGAAGAAACAATTGCAAAAAATTATCCAAATGTGACGAAATTATAAACCCAGAGATCCAAGAAATTCAGTGAACTCAAAACACAAGACACAGTAAAGCTACATGAAGGCATATCAGTCAAATTGTTCAAAACTGGTAATAAAGTCTTAAAAGTCCAGCTGGAGGAAAAAGACATGTTACATACAAAGAAACACAGGTAAGGATAACAGAAGATTTCTCTCTGGAAACAAGGCAAGCAGGAAGATAGAGATATCTTTAAAGTACTGAAAGAAAAATAACTGAGCCCAGAATTCTATACCCAGTGAAAATATCTTTCAAAAGCAAAGCAAAATAAATTATTTTCTAACATAGAAAAGTTGAAACAATTCATTACCAGGAGACCAGGACTACAAGACATGTTAAAAGACGTCCTTGAGGCAGAAGGGAAATTATATCAATAGTTGACTTAACATTAAAAAAAAAAAAAAAAAAAAAGCAGCCAATGGGGAATTCCCCAGTGGTCCAGTGGTTAAGACTCCACACTTCCACTGCAGGGAGCATGGGTTTGATCCCTGGTTGGGGAACTAAGATCCCACATGCTGCATGGTGTGGCCAAAAAAACCCCCCAGAAAACAGCTCAGGTAATTCATCAAATTAAAAAGTGGGTCATGACATGGTCATCTCAATAGAAAAAGCATTTGACAATATACATCCCTGACAAAAACTTTCAGCAAATTAGAAATACAAGGAAATGTTCTCAGCCTGATAAAAGGGTATCTATCACAAACTATGACTAACATCATAATGCTGAAAGATTGAATGCTTTCTCCCCTAAGATGAGAAACAAGGGAAGGATATTCATTCTCACAACTTCTATTCAACATTGTACTGAAGGTCCTAACCAGCACAATAAGGCAAGAAAAAGAAATAGAAGACATCTTGATGGGAAAGGAAGAAGTAAAACTGTCGTTATTTACAGATAACATGATCATCTATGTAGAAAATATGAAATATACAAAACTTATTAAATAAGTTCAACAAGGTTGCAAGGTATGAGGTAAACATGCAAAAATTTATTGTTTCTATATGATAGCAATGAACAGGACATTGAAATTTAAAACAATACTGTTTATATTATAAAAATATTTAAAACAGATAAATCTGAGAAAAGATGTGCAAAACATGTACCCTGAAAATTATAAAACACAGTTGAAAAATTATTATTATTATTTTTTTGGCCACAGCATGCAGTTTGTGGGATCTTAGTTCCCCTACCAGGGACTGAACCAGGCTCTCAGCAGTGAGAGCACAGAGTCCTAACCACTGGACCACCAGGGAATTCCCTTTTCTTTTTGGAACAATTTAAGAAACACCAAAATAGATGGGAAAATATACCATGGTCATAGATTGGAAGACTCAATACTCTTAAGATGTCAGCTCTGCCCAAAATTATTCCACAGATTTAACACAATCCAAATCTAAATCAAGGTGGACTGTTTTCTAGAAATTGACAAGCTGATTCTAAAATTCATATGGAAATCTAAGAGACCTAGATTAGCCAAAACAACTCTGAAAAAGATTAACAAAGTTGAAAGACTTACCTAAAACTTACTATGAAACTGCAATAACCAAAACAGTATATTATAGTATGATAGACAGTCAACAGACCCAAATAGAGCCCAGAAATGCAACCAGACATATAGTCAGATGATTATTCAACAAGGATACAAAGGCACTACAGTGACAAAAGATCTTTTCAACAAGTGATGCTAGAACAACTGGCTATTTATATTCAGCAAAACAAACCAATAAAGTAAGACCCTATATCACATCTTATACAAAAATTAACACAAATGGACTGGAGAAAAAAATGTAAAACCTAAAGTTGTAAGGCCTCTAGAGAAAATCAGGAGAAAATTTTATTTTATTTTATTTTATTTTATTTTATTTTATTTTATTTTTTGTTTTTTTGCTGTACACGGGCCTCTAACTGTTGTGGCCTCTCCCGTTGAGGAGCACAGGCTCCGGACGTGCAGGCTCAGCAGCCATGGCTCATGGGCCTAGCCGCTCCGTGGCATGTGGGACCTTCCCGGACCAGGGCACGAACCCATGTCCCCTGCATCGGCAGGCAGACTCTCAACCACTGCGCCACCAGGGAAGCCCCAGGAGAAAATTTTTGTTGCCTTGGGTTAGGCAAAGAATTCTGTAAATAATTCTTAGATATGACACAAAATCATAATTCATAAAAGAAAAAAAACGGATAAATTGGGCTTCAATAAAATGAAGAACTTCTGCTCTTCAAAAGACATTGTTAAGGGCTTCCCTGGTGGCGCAGTGGTTGAGAGTCCGCCTGCCAATGCAGGGGACACGGATACGTGCCCCGGTCCGGGAGGATCCCACATGCCGCAGAGGGGCTGGGCCCGCAAGCCATGGACGCCGAGCCTGCGCTCTGCAACGAGAGAGGCCACAGCGGTGAGAGGCCCGCGTACCGCAAAAAAAAAAAAAAAAAAAAAAAAGACATTGTTAAAAGACTGAAAAGACAAGTCACATACTGGGAGAAGATTTTTTGCAAATCACATCTCTGATAGAGAAGTTGTATCCAGTATATATAAAGAAATCTGAAAATTCAATAATAGGAAAACAAGCAACCCAATTTAAAAATAGACAAAATATCTGGACAGGTACTTGACCAAAGAAGATATGTGGATAGTAAATAAGTATATTAAAAGACTCAACATCACTAGTTGTGAAATAAATGCAAGCTAATACTACAACGAGATACCACTATTTACCTCTTATATGTCTAAAATTAAAAAGATTGGACTTATCTGGTGGCACAGTGGTTAAGAATCCACCTGCCAATGCAGGGGACACAGTTTCAAGCCCTGGTCTGGGAATATCCCACATGCCACAGAGCAACTAAGCCCATGTGCCACAACTACTGAGCCTGTGCTCTAGAGCCCTTGAACCACAACTACTGATCCCGCGTGCCACAACTACTGAAGCCCGCACTCCTAGAGCCCATGCTCCACCACAAGAGAAGCCACCGCAATGAGAAGCCTGCGCACCACAACAGAGTAGGCCCCGATCACCACAACTAGAGAAAGCCCGCGTGCAGCAACGAAGACCCAACACAGCCAAAAATAAATAAATAAATTTATAAAATTAAAAAGGTTAACTGTGGCCCACAGCCATGAAAAGATGCTCAAAATCATTAATCATTAGAGAAATGCATTCAAAACCACAATGATACCACCTCACATTCATTAGGATGGCTACTATTAAAAAGAAAATCAGAAAATAAGTGTTGGTGACAATGTGGAGAAATTGAAACCCTTGTGCCCTGTTGGTGGGAAAGTAAAATGGTGCAGCTGCTCTGGGAAGCAGTATGGTGGTTCCTCAAAAAAATCAAAACAGGAGTATCATATGATCCAGCAATCTTGTTTATGGGTATATATCCAAAAGAATTGAAAATAGGATCTCAAAGAGATAGTTGCACATCCATGTGCATAGCAGTATTATTCACAATAGCCAAAATGTGGAAGCAACCCAAGTGTCCATCAATGAATGAACAGATAAACAAAATATAGTTTATACATACAATGGAATGTTATTCAGCCTTAAAATGGAAGGAAATTCTGTCACATGCTGCAATATGGATGAACTTTGAGGGCATTATGCTAAGTGAATAAGTCAATCACAAAAAGACAAACACTGTATGATTCCACTTATATGATGTACCCAGAATAGTCAAAATCATAGAGATAGAAAGTAGAATGGTATGGGACTTTCCTGGTGGTCCAGTGGTTAAGACTCCACACTCCCAATGGAGGGGTGCAGGTTTGATCCCTGGTCAGGGAACTAAGATCCCACATGCCTCACAGCGTGGCCAAAAAAAAAAAAAGGAAAGTAGAGGGACTTCCCTGGTGGTGCAGTGGTTAAGAATCTGCCTGACAATGCAGGAGACACGGGTTTGAGCCCTGGTCTGGGAGGATCCCACATGCTGCAGAGCAACTAAGCCTGTGTGCCACAGCTACTGAGCCTGTGCTCTGGAGCCCACGAGCCACAACTACTGAGCCCATGCACCTAGAGCCCATGCTCCTCAACAAGAGAAGTCACCGCAATGAGAAGCCCACACGCTGCAATGAAGACCCAACGCAGCCAAAAAAGAAAAAAAAATGGTTAAGATGATAAGTTTTCTGTTATATATACTTTGCCATAATTTTCAAAAGGAAACAGTGTCCCACTCACTTTATATTTCTTCTGTACAGCAACCCCTTGAGGTGTAGGTATAATTATTATCTCCATTTTACAGGTGAGAAAACCTAGGTGCATAGTTAGAACATATTTTTGAAAGAATCCCATTGTACCTTAAACTATGATTCTTTGTAAAAGAGCTGGCAAATCACCAGCAGGTGATCCCACTAAGACATCTAGACATTGTGGCCCACTTTTGTTGCCTCTGGCTATTTCCTAAGTTCCTGTCCTTCCAAGAGCCTTCAGCAACCTCAGAACCTTGCAAAGAATTCTCTTCCGCCTAAACGTAAGTCCTGCAATTCCATTATTCCTAAAAGATAAAGTAATACATATACACACAAATAACATGTTTACATAACTCTTCTGCTGAATATTTTAAAAATACTTTTAGAAAGTGGTATAGAAAAGCTGCTGGGTTTTAAAAACCTGTTTTGTGAAGTTTTGCTCCCCTCTGCTGGAAAGTTTGTGTATAGGCTCCTGAGGGTCTGGTTTTTGGCAAAAAAAGAGTCATACAAAGTCAACTTTGGTATTCATTAGCCAAGTGCTAGATTCTGTTCTCCGAACCTAGAGTTTCAAGGAGATGTCTCAGATATTCTGCAACTGTCTGATTCAAAATTTTCTAAACACATTTAAGCTATGTTTACAATAAAAACAATACTGTGTTTTTAAATATTACATGGCTAGTTCCCTGTTAGCCTAGTGGTTAGGGTTTTGGGCTTTCACTGCTATGGCCTGGCTTCACTCCCTGGTCAGGGAACTGAGATCCCACAAGCTGTGCGCTGTGGCCAAAACAATAAAAATAAAATAAACATTACATGGCTAATTTTGACACACCAGATATAGCCTGAATCTAGTTTGGGGATGGAAAGAGAATGTCTTCTTACACTAGTCTGTCTACTTATCTGCGCTTATACTTTTGTGCTCCATCACTCCATTTCAAACCCTGTGGTCTGTTAAACCATTCCACTAGGAATAATACTTATAATGTTTTATAGAGGGTGTTTCTATTAGCTTGAAAACTGTGAACTATTGTAAGGTCTTCTGCATCTGAATTATGAATTGGAAGTGTTTTCGTCCTTTACATGGCTTATTTTAAAACACCTGGCAACATCGTTTCATGGTTTACCGTTTGGTCTTTTCAGAGAATTCAAAATTACACATTTTTAAAAAAGAATTGTGGTGGTGGGGAGAACAGCATTACCTTTCTTTATTAACTATTATTAATTTCTTCCATCTCTTTACTTCTTCCCTTTAAAATTCTCTCACATAGGAACAGAACCTTGGTTTGTATCTAGGCTGACAATGACGAGGCATGCTGAAGTCCTAAGCCGTCTCTTACCTAGATTTTTGTAACAGACTCCTAACTGATCTTCTTGCCTCCATGTTATGTCTTTAAAACTCACCATCTATAATGAGAACCAGAATGATGTGTCTAAAACGTGCATCTAGGACAGGAATAAAGACGCAGTCGTAGAGAATGGACTTGAGGACTTGGGAAAGGGGAAGGGGAAGCTGGGACAAAGTGAGAGAGTGGCATGGACATATATACACTACCAAATGTAAAATAGATCGCTAGTGGGATGTAGCCGCATAGTACAGGGAGATCAGCTCGGTGCTTTGTGACCACCTAGAGGGGTGGGATATGGAGGGTGGGAGGAAGACGCAAGACAGAGGAGATGTGGGGATATATGTATAGGTATAGCTGATTCACTTTGTTATAAAGCAGAAACTAAGACACCATTGTAAAGCAATTATACTCCAATAAAAATGTTAAAAAATAAAGATATATTAATATGAAAATAAAATAAAATGTGCTTCTGACTAGGTCAGCCTCTACCTAGTCTTTCTTTTTTAAATAAATTTATTTATTTATATTTTTGGCTGTGTTGAGTCTTCGTTGCTGCACATAGATTTCTCTAGTTGCGGTGAGTGGGGGCTACACTTTGCTGCAGTGCACAGGCTTCTCATTGCAGTGCTTCTCTTGTTGCAGAGCACGGGCTCTAGGCACACAGGCTTCAGTAGTTGTGGCACACAGGCTCTAGAGTGCCGGCTCAGTAGCTGTTGCGCACAAACTTAGTTGCTCCACTGCATGTGGGACCTTCCTGGACCAGGCCTTGAACCCGTGTTCCCTACATTGGCAGGCAGATTCTTCACCGCTGCACCACCAGGGAAGCCCTCTACCTAGTCTTTAAATTCTTATCTCTTGCCTCAGGATTAGGTCCAAGTCCTTTAACATAGCACAGGAGGGATCCTGTGATTCAGCTCAGCCTGGCTTCCTGCCTCACCACAACAAGAACCAACTCTGCTTCCCTGCTACATAAACCTTTTTGCTTCTCCCTTTGGTGTCTTTGTTCCCTTTTTCCCTCACTGTCCTCTCTTCCCGGATTCCTATCATGCCCCCTGCCACTTGGCTTCCTCCCATCTCTGGCTTTTGCTGACTCAGTGAATCTCTGCTAGACAGTGCCAAGGTTGTCTCCTTTGTCTTCGCCAGTGGGAACTTCGTCTTACGTTTAATCCCCTGCATCAGATACAGTTCCTCAAAAACACAAGTTGTTCAATAATTAATTGCTAGGTAATTGAATGAGTTTAGTAAGTGAATACCGGTAACACCAGTGTGGTAACCTTCAAGTTATCAGTGTCCCAGGGTAAGGGTATGAGACATTTTCCTGTCTTGCAAATTTCCTAGCTTATTGTAGACATGCTGTGTGTGGTTGGAAGTTGACTGAGGCATTGAGACAGACTTGTACATTATTATGTATTTTTTTTAACCATAAAACTTGAAATTTGACTCCCCTTCAGGTAGGAAATAGGGACATGGAAATTTGCTTGAACAATACCTGAAGTTTAAATATGTGGGATACATTCTCTTGTATGCATTTCTGTAAGAATCTAAATTCTATCTAATATGCTTTTCATAGAAATAGTATCTTCATACTTATTTGTATGAAATATCTGAAAGAAATATTCGGAAAACTTTGGCAGTATTAAATGTCTTACATTGCTTGTTATATTTATAAGAAACAGAAACTCAGCCAAGGACCATAGGACCTATGATAGCAGATTGATTAGAAGTGAAGAGTTTATTAGCATTTAAAGAAAGAAGCAGCACATAATGGTGAGTGTAACTAATCAACATCTCTGTTATGAATGTGGATAAACATCTACTAAAGGAATTATTTTAATACTATTTTATTAAAGAAATATATAAGAATAGTTTTTATATATTTTTGAGTTTTTGCAAAGCAAAGTGAAACTGACTTTTTTTGCGATTTTTATTTTATTTCATTTTTTAAATTTTATTAGAGTATAATCAATTTACAATGCTGTCTTAGTTTCAGGTATACAGCAAAGTGATTCAGTTATACATCCACATAATATTCATTCTTTTTTAGATTCTTTTCTCATATAGGTTATCACAGAATATTGAGTAGAGTTCCCTGTGCTATATAATAGGTCCTTGTTGGTTACCTATCTTATATATAGTAGTATGTGTATGTTCATTCCAAGCTCCTAATTTATCCCTCCCCCCCGCCCCGCCCAGTTTCACCTTTGGTAACCATAAGTTTGTTTTTGATATCTGTAAGTCTGTTTCTGTTTTATAAAGTAAGTTCATTTGTTTCATTTTTTAAAATTAGATTCCACATATGAATGATATTATATTTGTCTTTCTCTGTCTGACTTACTTAACTTAGTATGATAATCTCTAGGTCCATCCATGTTGCTGCAAATGGCATTACTTCATTCTTTTTTATGGCTGAGTAATATTCCATTGAATATATGTACTATATCTTCTTTATCCATTCCTCTGTCAATGGACATTTAGGTTGCTTTCATGTCTTGGCTATTGTAAATAGTGCTGCAATGAACATTGGGGTGCATGTATCTTTTCAAATTATGGTTTTCACTGGATATATGCCCAGGAGTGGGATTGCTATGGTATCATATGGTACCATATGATCATACAGTAGCTCTATTTTTAGTTTTTTAAGGAATTCCCATACTGTTCTCCATAGTGGTTGTACTAATTGACATTCCCACCAACAGTGTAGGAGGGTTCCCTTTTCTCCACACCCTCTCCAGCATTTATTATTTGTAGACTTTTTGATGATGGCCATTCTGAGCGGTGTGAGGTGATACCTCATTGTAGTTTTGATTTGCATTTCTCTGATAATTAGTGATGTTGAGCATCTTTTCCTGTGCTTTTTGACCATCTGTATGTCTTCTTTGGAGAATGTCTATTTAGATCTTCTGCCCATTTTTTTTTTTTGCAGTACGCGGGCTTCTTACTGCTGTGGCCTCTCCCGTTGCGGAGCACAGGCTCGGGACGCGCAGGCTCAGCGGCCACGGCTCACAGGCCCAGCCGCTCCGCAGCACGTGGGATCCTCCCAGACCAGGGCACGAACCCGTATCCCCTGCATCGGCAGGTGGACTCTCAACCACTGCGCCACCAGGGAAGCCCTTCTGCCCATTTTTTGATTGGGTTTTTTTGATTTGAATTTTTTAACATTACTGTACTCTGTCCCCAGAGAGGCACATTTAGATTCTCAAGAGAACAGACTAATCACCAAATGGCACAAACCACAAGTAGAATTCCTCTGTTTGGGTAACTGAACACCACATTTTCTTCAATTAGATAAATATCTGGTGTTATGTTTCTATAATTTATGTAAATTGAAACCATAGACCTACCAATTACCCCATTTAAACTTGGCTGGTTCCCCAAGGAGTTCTTAGAAGAAAACTTATAATAATTATTGCCCATCCTTTCAGAACCACTGGAGGGTACTAAAACTCTAGGTCGCATTTTTTGTAAAGATCTATTTTTGCAAATTTCTTCTAACCAGGGATTTTTTTTTTTAATAGAGAAATAATTGGGAAAAACATGATTTGCGGTGTGTTTGGAAGTATGGGGAAGGACATTTGAAGTAAGGTGTTTAGAGGCAAACAATAGTGTTGTATTTTAAATAGTTGAAGTGGATTTTTTTTAAAGAATTTGGAATATTTTATATTGATAGTTCATAATTCACTAGGCCTTCTGTTTAATATTCTTTTTTAAAAAGGGGTTAATATTAACTAAATTTAAAAATCTTTAAAATATAAAAATCAAGAAAAGACACAGCAAGCACTCTTGTTACTTATATATTCACATACTGTAAAGGCTGGTTATAGACACATATAGGGTGTTGGTGTCAGTTGCTGCCTTAATTGACTAGGATACATCTCAGCTATAATATTTAAATTATGCTGCTGCAGTATAGGTAGAATCCAGTGTTTTTTTATTTGAAGAAAAAAACATAAAAAATTGTTTATTCAGTTCTCTCTACATGTTCAGCACAAAGTTAAGCAGTGGTTGTAGGTCAAATAACTTTGTGCATCACATACCCAAGTTACTAGTGGAACACCAGGTCAATTTCCTTTTTTAAAGAATAGTTTTATTGTTATAATTCACATACCACATAATTATTGAAGTGTACAATTCAGTGATCTGTAGTATTATCATAGAGTTATGCAACCATCACCACAATTAATTTCAGAATATTTTCATCACTCTAAAGAAACTCTTTAGCTTTCACCTGTAAATCTACCCATTCCTCCAGTTCTAAGCAACTACTAATACACTTTGTCTCAATAGATTTTCTTATTCCAGACATTTCATATAAATAAAATTATACTGTAGGTGGCCTTTTGTGACTGGCTTCTTTCACTTAGCATAGTTTTCAAGGTTCATCCATTTTTTTTTTTTTTTT
>NW_006778737.1:782096-796711 GCF_000442215.2 Lipotes vexillifer | reverse complement strand
TTTTGCATTACACGGGCCTCTCACTGTTGTGGCCTCTCCCGTTGCGGAGCACAGGCTCCGGACGCGCAGGCTCAGCGGCCATGGCTCATGGGCGCAGCCTCTCCGCGGCATGTGGGATCCTCCCAGACCGGGGCACGAACCTCCACTTCTGATGCCAGTAGCAAGCCCGGGTTGTTACCTGTGCTTCTGACCAACTTCCTGCAAATCATAAGTTCCCATGACTCTCTCTTTGGGTTTAATTGCCAGAACAGCTCACAGAACTTGGGAAAACCTGTTTACTCATGAGATTACTAATTTATTATAAAAGTCTATTAAAAGATAAAAATCTACAGCCAGATGAAGAGATATGTAGGGCGACATCTTGAACAAAGAAGTTTCTGTCCTCCTGGAAATTGGGAACTGGCAAGGTAGCATGCAGAAGCGATCTGGGTCCCCCATGTAGAAGCTCTCCAACAAAGGGTCGAAAAGTTGTCTTTGGAGGCTTTTATGGAGGCTTCATGACATAGCCATGATTGACTACATCATTGGCCAACGGAGATTGATTCAACCTCAAGCTCTCCTTCCTGCCTTGAAATCAGGGTGTAGGACTGGAATCAGGAAAACCAACCATTCACATGGGCTGGCAACCAGTCCATATCCTGGGGTAGGATCCAAAGCCACATTTATTAACATAAACCCAATTGTGATGGAAAGGAATTGTTACCAATATCAAGATACCCATTCTGTCTGCAGCATTTTCAAGAACGGAGGACAAGAGACCAAACACTGTATTATAAGAAAAGATGCTCCCATTGCTCTTATCAACCAAAAAATTCCGAGGTTTTAGGGAGCTGTGAACCAGGAACTGTGGATGAAGCCAAATATATCTGAGAAATATATTTTGGTCATCTGAATGCCAAATGTATACATTTCTTATAAATCACAGAATCACAGTAGCAAAAGGTCACATCAACTATATCCTTTATTGCTGGGATTTTTTTTTTTTTTAGGGAATTTTAGTTTTTATTGCTGGGCTTTTATGAATTGGGGAGAAAATGTCCAAAATTAAAGTAAGTCTGAGTACCTTTCTTGTATTCTGAAGCACCGGATAATAAAGCCATAACCTGAATCATGTGAAGTCAAAGGGAGGCAGGCTCTCAGTTCAGCTGTTGTTCAGCCAAGGAGACTGGATGACTGATTTAATTCTGTCTGTCCAGAAATCATCTACAAATTGGTAGGTGCCAAAGGAAATAGTAAAAATGAAAAAACCTGTGTTTGTAAGGGAGTTGGTGGGAAGTTTCCTATTCACTCAGAAGAACAGAGGGGCAAAACAAGGGAGAAGAAATGACACACAGGGGAGTGTTTGAAATGTATAGTGCTGTAACTTTGTAATTTTTCTTTATTTCTCTTGAGAGCCTTGATTTACAAACTAGAGATCCCAGAGGCCTGCAAGCAAGTAGAATTTCGTATAGTTGCCTGAAATTGGCATTAGAAGATGCAAATCTGAGTCCTGATGAATCACTTATTGGTGGTATTTCTTTGAGCAAGACAGTTAAGCCACCATTTCTTCCTCTGCCAAAAGTGGCAATGTTTCTCTGGCAACTGCTGTGAAGATCACAGCAGGGTCAGGATGGATCTGTTTGTTTTCAGCTGTATCCCCAGAAGCCCAAACTGGGGCCTGGTAGCAGATAGGGTCCGAAGAAATATTTGTTGAGAGAATGAATGGTAAATTATCTGTATTATTATTCTTTTTCCTCCGACTTATTCACAGTCTTCCAAATTGAGTAGTGAGATGTATTACCTTCTGAATTCCTACATGAATTCCTACAACTTTCTTTTTCCCTCTTTTATTATAAAAGCATAAAATCAAAAACGTGTTTTTTTGTTTTGTTTTTGTGGTTTTTTTTTTTTTTTTTTGCTGCACTGTACGGCATGCGGGATCTTAGTTCCCTGAACAGGGATTGAACCCACACCCCCTGCAGTGGAAGCACAGAGATTTAACCAATGGACCACCAGGGAAGTCCCGAAAACACTTAATTTGAAAATCTTTTTCACACATTTCACCACTGTTTGCACTTTTGCAGTACATCACTTCCTCTTGAGCATTTTTTTTCTTTGTGTAACTCACGTCCTTGGCACCACTCTTCTTAGAAAACTTCACTTTTTTTTGTTTTTTTTTTTTTTTTTTGGCTGCACTGTACGGCATGCGGGATCTTAGTTCCCTGAACAGGGATTGAACCCACACCCCCTGCAGTGGAAGCACAGAGATTTAACCAATGGACCACCAGGGAAGTCCCGAAAACACTTAATTTGAAAATCTTTTTCACACATTTCACCACTGTTTGCACTTTTGCAGTACATCACTTCCTCTTGAGCATTTTTTTTCTTTGTGTAACTCACGTCCTTGGCACCACTCTTCTTAGAAAACTTCACCAACCACCGTGTGAAGTTAGTATAAACCTGAGTTTTTCTTCAGGTGGAAATGGCGGTGGTATAAATGATCTTATAACCGGGTCTGTACTGGTTAGCCAGCTGACATAACACAAGAATTGCTCCCAACTGTTAAATCCTTTTTATTTCAATAAGCATTGGATTTGGCAAATGATGTTCATCTGTCTTCTCGAACGCAGTGAAAGGCATTTTGAATTTGCATAAATCATTTAAAAGGCATTTGGCAGACACACCCTAATTTATATTTTGGGGTGTGATTTCCATATAATAAAGTTTGCTTAAAGCAAGATATACCAGTAAACACTTAACGGGGTAGACGCAAATCATGTTATGTGAGATAGCGATTTTCTTGCCAGAAACTATCAGATAGCCACTCTGTCCTCAGCAGTCAAAACATATTTAGTAAACACCTACTGTGTTCCAGGCACTGTGCCAGGCCCAGGGTTATTGTGGTAAGCAAATCCAGACATTGCCCCTCAGCCCATAGAGTGGAGCATAGGTTCTAGTGGGAGAGAGAGATATAATTAAATAATCCCACAAATGAGGGAGTAATGACAAATTGAGAGAAGTGAGAAGTAAATAGTCTGAGTGAAAAGAAGCAGGTTCTATGAAAGCACCACACAGGGAAAGCCAGCCTCGAATGGGAGGGGGATGATGGAGGAAGCTTACACAAGGAAGTGAAACTTAAGCCAGAGGAAGTGCAGGAAGGAGGTAACGGGGAAGGGGTTGTCCAGGGAAGAAGAGCAAGGTCACCATGCTGGGGAAACAGTATGTGCCAAGGTTGATCATGTGGCCAGGGGAGCTCGGCAAGTGTGCCAGACACAGGAAATGCCAAAGAGGAGCTTAGGGAAGAGAGGTGGAGATGGAAAGTAGAAAAGGGTCAGGATCAGCAGGGCTCTATAAGCCATGTGAAGAATTCTTATCTTTAGCCCTTGAATAATGAGAACATGCAGAAGAGTTTTTGTTGTTGTTTCATTGAAGAGTAACATCATACAGTAAAATGCACAACTTTCAAGTGTAGAGTTCAATAAATATTTATGTATGTATATACTGTCTTTGTATATACATATAACTATCACCTAGATCAAGATATAGAACATTTTCATCATTTCATAAAGTTGTTTCATGTCCCCTTTGACTCAAAGGGGACCCTCTCATACCCCCTTCCTCCCCCTGACAGACACATAAGGGAACCACTATTCTGACTTTTATTACCATTTTTGTCTGCCCTTGAACTTCATATAAATGGAATCATACAGTATGTTCTCTTGTGCCTGACTTATTTCACTTAACATCATCCCTGTGAGACTCATTCATGGTATTACATGTAACAGAAGTCTTAGAAGAGTTTGACTCAAAAATGACAAAAGTGGTGATCATTTTGAAACATATAGAAATAGTGAATCACTCTGCTGTGCACCTGGAACTAACATAGTATTGTAGGTCTATTACACTTCAATTTTTAAAAAGTTAAAGAAAGAAATGAAACCAAAACTTAAACCTTAGTAACAGCTCTTGACTCCTGGGTTTAGTTGAGATTTGTGGTTACCTGAGTCAGCTGTGTAGTTGAAGAGCTACTCACATGCTGGTTCATCCCTAACCTTATTATTATTTTCAACTGAAGATTACTTGTGTGCCTTCTCTTCCTTGCATGGAAGTCTTTCCTTCCAGACATCAACCATGATGAACTTCAACCCAGTTTGTTGTCAGGGTCTTATACTTGCTTGAGACATGCCCAAGAAATATCTGCTCAGTGAGTAATAGAACAAGTTCTTTGGGGGAAAAAAGATGACTCATGGAAGTAGAATTATTGTTTTAGCTCAAGCATAATGGAAGGAATGGCAGTTTCATATATTTTTAATGCATCTGAATAGGCTGTGGAGTTGTAGTCTTATAGTACTCTCCTTATTCACAAAATGAACGGGTTGAACTGATTAATCTCCTTAAGGTTCTATGCATTGGATTAGTGGTGTTTTTGTTGATTGGCCTTTATTATCTTTCCCTGCTGCTGATCAGTGGAAAGGTTAAAAAAAAAAAAAGCCTCCTAGCTATATGGTTGAAGCAGGTACCTGCGAGCATCAAATAACGTCGTTTACCTGAAAAAAAAAAACACATGAAATTGCTTTGCAAATGTTAAAGGCTGTTGTTACTGTTGAATCTTTTCAGTGACTTTGTTCACTTCAAAGGTACTGTTATGCTTTTGTTTCTATGTGAGAATCCTGTAACTCTAACTATATACTTACCTAATTGATTTGACCAGCATGTGGGAGTCTATAATTCCTCTCTGTTGAAACATAGGGATACTTCTAAAATCTCTGTATTGGATTTCTGGATGATTATTAAGATAGTACTGTTTCACTCTTGCGTGAACTACTGAGTAATCATGACAGCTTCTCAGTATGCTTTTCTATATCTTTTTTCCTTTCTCTTTATTTTATTTTTTAATTTAAAAATTTTATTGAAATATAGTTGATTTACAATGTTGTGTTACTTTCAGGTGTACAGCAAAGTGATTCAGATATATATGTATATATATGTATTCTTTTTTTAGATTCTTTTCCATGATAGGTTATTACAAAATATTGAGTATAGTTCCCTATGCTATATAGTAGGTCCTTGTTGGTTGTCGATTTTATATATAGTAGTGTGACTATTTAATCCCAGACTCCTAATTTATCCCTTCCCGCTCCTTTCTTTTGTTTTTGTTTTTTTAGTAAGTGATGCATTCATATGCTTTAAAGTATAAAAAGATATGGACTGAGAAGTCTCTCCCACCTCTGCCCTCCAGCCCTGGTTCCCTTTCCACAGGCAACCACTGTAGCTAGTCATTTATGTAGCCTTCCACAAAAGTTTTATGCAAATAGGTGTATATACATAACTGTATTTTCCCTTTTTGGGGTACAAATGCTAACACTATCCATCTTGTTCTGTACCTTGGCTGTTTTGTTTTAGCACTTAATGAGCTTCTTCATCAGAAAAATGGGGAAAATATGAGTACCTACCTCACAGAGTTATTTTTTTAAAAGATTTATTTATTTTATTATTATTATGTTTTGGCTGTGTTGGGGCTTTGTTGCTGCACACGGGCTTTTCTCTTGCTGTGGCGAGCGGGGGCCACTCTTCTTGTGATGTGCGGGCTTCTCATTGTGGTGGCTTCTCTTGTTGCGGAGCACAGGCTCTAGGTGCCCAGGCTTCAGTAGTTGTGGCATGCAGGCTCAGTAGTTGTGGTGCACAGGCTTAGTTGCTCTGAGGCATGTGGGATCTTCCCAGACCAGGGCTCGAACCCGTGTCCCCTGCATTGGCAGGCGGATTCTTAACCACTGCACCACCAGGGAAGCCCCCTCACAGAGTTTATTGTGCAAATTAAATAAATTTAACATATGCAAAGCACTTAGAAAAGCCAGGCGTATTGTAGCCTCTGTATTAGTTTTCTATTGCTGCATAATGAATTACCACAAACTTAGTAGCTTCAAACAATATCCATGTATCATCTCACAGTTTCTGTAGGTCAGAGTATGGACACGGCTTAGCTGGTTTCTCTGCCTGGGTCTCACACAGCTGAAATCATGGTGTCAGCTGGACTGCATTCTTACCTGGAGACTCTCTAGGAAAGAATTTGCTTCCAAGATCTCTCAAGGTGTTGGCACCTGTAGAATTTATGGCAGGCTGCTTCTTCAAAGCCAGCAATGGGAGAGACTCCCTGCTGCTTGGAATCTCTTGTCCTCTGGTAATACCTAGGTCCTCTATTTAAAAAAAATTCAGACATAATTCATATATCATGAAATCAATCCTTATATACTTTAAAGTGTATAACTCGGGCTTCCCTGGTGGCGCAGTGGTTGAGAGTCCGCCTGCCGATGCAGGGGACATGGGTTCGTGCCCCGGTCCGGGAAGATCCCACATGCCGCGCAGCGGCTGGGCCAGTGAGCCGTGGCCGCTGAGCCTGCGCGTCCGGAGCCTCTGCTCTGCAAAGTTTATAACTCAGTGGTTTTTAGTACATTCACAAAATTGTGCAACTATCTTCATACCTAATTCCAGAATATTCTCCTCACCCCCAAAAGAGATCTTATACTCATTAGCAGTCAGTCTATCCTCATTCCCCCCCTCTCTCCAGGTCCTGGTAACCATGAATCTTCTCTCTGTTTCTATGGATTTGACTATTCTAAACTTTCATGTGAATGGAATCACACAGTATGTGGATTTTTGTGTCTGGCTTCTTTCACTTAGCATGTTTTCAAGATGTATCCATGTTTTGGCATGTATCAGTATTTATTTTATGGGTATACCCTATTGATAGATATTTAGTTTCCAATTATTTACTATTACAAACAACACTTGATATCCCATTACAAATAACAATGGATATCCTTGAATAAACCTTTCAAATGTGAATGAGCATATCTCTACTACAAATTTCTAGAAGTAAAATTGCTAGCTCAAAGGTTTATGCTTCAGCAATACTGGCAGTTATTGCTGAGTTATACTATTTATATCCTGTCTTTTATAGTACTGTATGAGGAAGGGAGGTGAAATGGCATAGTGGAAAATGCACTGAGTTCTGGACTTTGTTTTGCTACTAACGAGAGGTTAGCCTAGGGTGGTTATTAAGAGCATGGGCTTTGAAGGCAGACTGCCTGGGTTAGAATCTTGGTTCTGCCACTTAAAACTGAAATGACCATAAGAAAGTTAAGTAACCCCTCTGTCTTAGTTTCCTTATCTGTAAAATATGGATAGCATTAATACTTTTTGTGGGGATTAATGATTCAATACATGTAACACTCCTAATACCAGTGCCTGGCACACAGAAAGTGCTCAATGAATGTTGTCTTCTTACTAGCCTGCTATGTGATCTTGGTCCACTGTCTTTTCCTATTTTTAAAATGAAGAGTTGAACTGGATTATTTTTGTGTTTCCAATTTAAAAAGGCAATTGTGGTCCCTGCATATTTAATTATACACTGTCTCATTGTTCTCTAGTTTTCCTTGTGTTGTTGTTTTGTCCATTACTTAGGGTAGGGGACAATGTAGGTTTTATTTTATTTTTTTAATTTTTAAAATTATTATTTAATTTATTTTTGGCTGTGTTGGGTCTTAGTTGAGGCACGCAGGATCTTTCGTTGTGGTGCACGGGCTCTTTGTTGTGGTGCATGGGCTTCTCTCTAGTTGTGGTCTGTAGGTTTTCTCTTTTCTAGTTATGGTGAGCAGGCTCCAGGGCGCGTGGGCTCTGTAGTTTGTGGTACGTGGTCTCTACTTGAGCACAGTAGTTATGGCATGCAGGCTTAGTTGCCCCCCGGCACGTGGGATCTTAGTTCCCTGGCCAGGGATTGAACCCGAGTCCCCTGCATTGCAGGGCGGATTCTTTATACCACTGGACCACTAGGGAAGTCCCCAAGGTAGCTTTTATATCTTTAACCTTTAGTAGCTCTTGCTTCAGAACCTTGTGTATCAGTGGTAGCTCCTCCCCTTGAACCCCCATCCCCATATACTGGATATCTATATGCATACATGTATATAAACACATATCTGGATACCCTCTGTATCTCACTGTGTGTGTTAGTGTTCCTGAGATAGCAAGTTTATGCCCCCTCTATCCCTTTCCTGTAGCTGATTCTTAACTTTTAGTTCTCTGCTTATCCATCACCATAGATTCTAGTTTTAGACATATTTTCTGATGAACTGTAAACGTGAAAGAGGTACCCATGTCCCTTTGCTTCAGAATTATATCCTCAGCACACAGCACCTAATAGACAACTGAAAAATATTTCTAATATTGAATAGTAGTAACGTTATCCAGCTGAACCTAAATTTTTTAATCTACAATAATTGAATATATAGTTAAAATTATATATTAGAGCTTCCCAATCCTCTTACACCTTATAAGGAATAATACTGAATTCATTTAAAATTAAAAAAAATAAATGACTTGGAATGAAGAAAAATTTTATCCTCACCGAATTTAAGATTCTATTTCTGTGGAAGACAAATGGTTCTCTCTGGCCTTAGTTTTAGGTACTCTTTACCACCAACTGGTGTGTTTGCCTTATACATATCCTAGGACTTCTACCTTCCGAGTTTAAGCTGGCTTTTGCTGACCAAACGAGGAAAGCCTTAGCTGAGTAGTGGCACCAGTATGCAGTTGTTCCTACTTATCTTTAATCTGATAAAAATGAGTTTTTAGAAATGCCTTTAATGAGCCAACAACAGAGTTACCCTTTGGAGACCCCAACACCTGAGTTTCTGATAGCCTCTACTATCAAGTAAAGCTTCTTCCTCCAAATTTCGAGGGTAATTTTTAACTTAAAATAATGTAGCATTTTGCCTCAACATGGCCCTAGTGTCTTCATCAGTATTTTAAAATGTTTTTATATTAACTATTTACTAAAAGGAATAATTTTTTTATACTTTCCTATGACTTACTGAGCTGATTCAAATAGGTTGGGCAAGTCATGATTAGCTTTTCCTATTAGCTATTAAACAGGTATGATATTTATCACAGGACATTGGAATCTAATTTTGCTATTGCCCTTGGGAATGCTCTTTAAGTAGCAGCCACCTGGCAAAGCCTAGGGTTTTATTATAATTATAGGTTTGGTCAGTCAACTTCTGGAGTTTGAAAATTGAGGTCTGGGTCCCAATCCTTATCCTACTGCTTAAAGATGGAGCAAAATGTCAATCCTCATTTCTCCATACATAAAATGCATAAAGGTACAGAGCTGCTGTGAAGATTAGGTCTTAAGAGAAGCAGTCAAGGGCAAGTACTTTATTTGGAGTTAAACAGACCTGGCTTCAAATTCTCATTTTGTTAACTTGTTCTATATCTTGCAATACTTATTTTATTTTTCATTTAACTATAGTTTACAGATTCCTTTCTATAATAGGTTATTACAAGATATTGAACACAATTCCATGTGCTATACAGTAAATCCTTGTTGTTTTACAGTGGTGTGTTGCTATTAATCCCATACTCCTAATTGCAACACTTATTTTATTTTATTATTATTTTTTATTATCCCTGCTTTATTTATTTTTACATCTTTATTGGAGTATAATTGCTTTACAATGGTGTGTTAATTTCTGCTTTATAACAAAGTGAATCAGTTATACATATACATATGTTCCCACATCTCTTCCCTCTTGCGTCTCCCTCCCTCTCACCCTCCCTATGCAACACATTTTAAATTGTGCATAATAGTATATCCCTAACATCTGTTGCTGTGAGGATTAAATGTACATAGTATAGGTAAATCGCTTTGTCCAGTGCCTAGCATATAGAAAGGACCCAAGAAATATTACATTTTCTCTATTCACCATAACCCAAATAAATAGTAGTTTCAACCTAATCAGTGTAAGCTATTTTAAAGGCCTTCTACTTGACTGTCAAGTTGTTTTAAGGGAAAGCGATCGCTTGCTGTATATTTTTTAACGTGGCTGCAGACGTTTCTATTTTTCTTTAATATACACGCACTTGAGGAAAACTGAAACACCAAAGGAAAATCTAAAAGGCAGCAGCCCCTCTCTCCTCAAGCTCCCCAGAACCAAATCCTGTTAACATTAGGCTATGAAGTCAAATCAAAGGACCAAGGTATCGACTGGAGGCGTGCCACTGGTTCTAACCCCTCTAGATAAAAGAGGGGGTAGGGTGGGAGTAATGTGCTGTAAAGGTGCAAGATCCGGTGGGAACTGCAGGTCGGTGAAGTGGGCCCCCGAGGCTTTCATGCTCTTATCGCTGCAGTCCACTCTCTTATCGCCACTCCAGGCCTTTATATGCACGTAAATATTTCACAAAGCCGCGATCGTCCCACAACCACTGCCTCCGTACTGTCCTGGCCGATGTGAATCGTGCGCGGAGAAGCCGGGTAATCTTGCTCGTAAAGAGGCGACGCCTGCGTTCCCGGGACATGGCGCAGCGCGCCTCCCTCGCCTGCAACACTGGCCGAGCGTGCTCCGGGTACTCGCAGCTCGTCCTGAGGCCCAACCACCCCGCAGCCGGCCGCGGCGTCGAGGTACTCTCCGGCCGTTGCGGTCGCCCCTTTTGGCGGGCTCCGGCGCCCCGAGGCTCCACCCCCCGGCGCTGTCTGTCCGCACCCGCGGAGGCGGGCGCCGCGCCCCCATTGGTGGAGCGCTCCGAGATGGCCCCGCCCCATCCCGGCCCCGACGCCAGCACGTTGAGTGGTGGGGGCCGGCAGAAGAACTGCCAGAGCGAGGAGCGGCTTTTGGGGCCGGGCCGCACGGTTGTAGCGCCCGCTTTGGGGCCCCCCGAGAGGCTGCTGGGCCGGGATAGCGGCCAGCGGCCACGGGGGGGAAGGGGGTGGGTGGGCTGAGAGCAGCTTGGCGGCGAAGCTGGCCCGCCACCCCTTCCCCCCACCCCCGTCGACCTTGTAGGCAGAAGCTTCCCGGCGCTCCTCACGCCGGCGCGATGGCTACTGCTGCGGAGGCGGAGGCCTCTCCGCCGACGGACGCGAACTGGGAAAGTGGCGGCGGCGGCGGAGACGACGAGATGAAGCAGGCGCTTCCGGAGCTTGAGTCCTCCCCACAAAATGGCGGCGGCCTCAGCGTCGCGGAGCCCGGCGGCGGCGCCGGGCCTGAGGAAACCGCGGCTGCCGAGGCCGCCCCGAGCCTCTGCCACGAGCAGCCTCAGGACTCCTGTGAGGCGGGCGCGGCCGCTCTGCCCAAAGGCCCCGAAGAGCCCGAAAGACCCGTTAGGAGGAGTTTTCAGATCCCCAGGAAGAGCAGAGAAAAGAAAGGTGGTGCTTCCCCTTTTTCCCAACCCCTCTTTCTGTCTCCCCTCCATCTTTTCATTAGAACCTCTCTGTCTCCTTTCCCACACCCATCCGAGACACGTAAACACGCATGCAGCGCCAGCCGCCTCTCCCCGCACTGCCACGGCCGCCCAGCTGCTGCGCTTGGTGCGAGAGGAAAGCGGTGGAACCACGCTCCCTGCTCCCCCTCTCCCCGTGGAAGTTGGAAGTAGCTCAGGTTTGAAGCTTGTCCGTAAGGCTGCAGCTCCCAGAGAGGAAAGATGGTGCTCGGCGCCCCTCCCTCCCAGCCCCTGAAGGCAGAGAAGCTGATGTGTCCTCCTAAGGATGCTTCTGAGAAGTCTCACTGTGGAAATAACCCGTGGCCGTGGATTCTGGGGCTTTCTCCAAGGCCATTGCGTTGAGAGGACCACAAGTGCTTCTCCCTGTGGAAATTCTTCAGCTCTATGCGTCTACTTGAAATTTGCTCGATGTCAGCGTCTTCCCTTGTTTAGACATCTCCGTTAGATGTGATTCATGCACACTGCTGTTTGCCATCACACTTCATTTCCATGTAGATTTTTTTTCTTGTTTTTGAAGCGCTAGATAGGGCTGTCTCTAAATCCAACTTTAGTATGTTTTTTTCTTGTATTTGAGAAGCTTGGGAAGGTAGGTTCTTGGTGCAGTAATTTCCCTGTGGAAAAAAATAGAGGTCAGCTTATGCCCAAGAGTCACCAACTTGATCTTGCAGATGAGAGAACTTCAGAAAAATATTTAAAAGTCCAGTCTGGTTTTTGGAACCAATATGGGAACAGTTAAATGAAGTACATTACCTTTCTAAAACTTAATGCCGTATTGTGACACCTTTCTAATGGAGGAAATTATCGTTTTCAATCCTTAGAAAACAATTTTTGACTATCCAGCGATTTGGGATACTCTGTCTGGATTTAGTCAATTTAAAGCCTCTTTTTGTTTTAGTGCCTGGTTCCGTTTTTCAGATTTACTTTGGAAAGTAATAGGAATTTTCTTATTTGCGGAAAACGTTTTTTATTTGTAACTTGAATCTTGGTAAAGAGACTCTTGAAGGAAGCATGTGCTTCCTCTTGCCATGTGCATAACCAGCTACATTTGCACACCTGAAATTGTTAGCCTTCTGTCAGTAAGATACAAATAAAGTCAAATTGTTAATTTCTATTTGGATGATAAAGCCAGCGAAATCTTTGGTGTGAGAAACCATGTTGAGAAAGATGAAGTTATCTTTGTCCACTAGCATGCAGAATGTTTCTAGAAGTATCTTTTAAGTGCGTTAATGTAATACATTTTAGGGTTCAAGAGAATTCTTGTAAAGGTCAAGGTTATCAGTCCTTTTGGTTTAGTTAAGATGTATAGTCTATATGAGGAAAATTAGATTTCATCCTGAGTTATCAGTTGGTAGAGAATAGGTTGGAAGTAGATTCAGATGGGCTCTGGTTATAGGATCGAAGTAGGAGGTTGAATTTTTTTCTTTTGAAAAAAGTTTTTAGCTTGATAGAATTTTGAAGTCCGTTTTTTTAGGGTTTTAAGCAAAACAAAGCATGATGTACCTCCTTTTAATTTTTGATAGGACCAGGAAATTGGCATAAAACCCATTTGGGTTGAAATGTGGGAGGGCACTAGGAAATGTTGAAAGGCACTGTTTACATGTGTGTTTTTTTTTTTTAATTAGATAAATCCAGAGGTTGCTGTAAAATAGACTTCATTTGAACACATTAAAAGTAGATAATAATTGAGGAATTAGGAAATATAAAACCTAGTTGTCTTTGTTTTCTCCCCTGAGTCTGATGCTTCTTTGGGGGAAATTTGTTACCTTTCTCCTCTTAGGGAGGTTTTGGTAAGGAAAATATAACACAGTGGACTTTTTTCATGTTTAGTGAAAGTGAGTAATTTTTAACTTGTCTAAATATTTGTACACTTAGCAGCAGCTGTTCAAATAGTGCAATAGCGATCTAAATAGCACTTTTAAAACTTAAATAAGTAGCTTTTTACCATCATGGACTTCATCCTGTCCAACCTGAAAGGAGTTAATACTTGGTGATAGAATTTAATAGAAAAATATAACTTTTCATTAAAAAAATGCTTTATCAGAAACAGTGCGGCAGGTACTGCTAGTTTCACACTTGATCCCAAGATAATGTCCTCTTGGAAGACTTGAAAGGTATCACTTTATGTATAGGATTTGGCTAGGTATTAGTGGTGTGGTCATCTGAGTCTTTTATCATGAATATTAGATCATTTTCAGTAGATACCTCTGCTTGAACTTTTCAGTATCAAAGGTTCTGTTGCATTCGTATTTTAATATGGCAGACCTTTGCTTGTGGCTGCTTTACCAGTGAAATTTAAGATTAGGACTCATGTTTTTGGTAGCTTAAAGGTAAACCTTTGTGAGTATAACTTGACTCAGTTCTTTTATTGATCTTCACAGTAGCATAACATCCAGAATACTGCCATTCTAATTAAGTAATGATATTGACAAACATTTTATAGTGCTAATAAGTTATAGGCATTGTTCTAAGCAGTTTATATGTACTAACTAAATCTCAGTAATCCTATGTGGTAGGTACTATTCCCATTTTACAGATGAGACTGAACTACTGAGGTAAATAACTTGCCCAAGGTTACACAGCTAGTAAATGGTGGAGTTGGAATTTGAACCTAGGTGTAGAGTACTACTTATTTCTTTTTTATTGTAGAAAAGTTTTAGTTCACTTAAAAAAAATTTTTTTTAGCAACTATTAAATTTAGTGATGTTTAGTATGTCTTCATCCCTGGGGAATTTTGAGATTCAGAAATTATGTTTATTAGAAAATTAACACATTTAATCAGTACTCACAGATTAAGTGATCTGTTGACTGGAAGAGTAAGATTTTACTCTTTGTGATCTATGTGCTATTCTGTTTACTTATTGTCTGGGCTACTTTCTGTACTGTAAGGAGTCACTGTTATATTTAACCAAATTGTGGAATTGCACTTCGTCAGTAGATGTTTCACTATTGCCTTCTTTTACTCTAAAATCTGATAGTGTAAGTCATCAAAAGTAAATTAAAATCAGTAATTGTATTTGATATAATTTTTCCCTCCAAAGGTCTTGGGAAATGAAGTAGTAATGATGCACTTTCTGGAAAATGTTTATTGGTTAATGCTTTATGTAGGGCACAAGATTAATTGCTCTCGTGCATCTGCGTCTCATGCAGGTGCGTCACAAACTAAACGCTCTTACGCACCTGCATCCACACTGGGCTAGTTCAGGAAAATTAAAGGCCAATTCTCCTCCCAAATCCCCATCTTTTCCCACAAAATTTGAAGTTGTCTTTTTGAAGACTTTGGGGTTGAGTCTCTTTCTTAAGGAAATTTGCATGATGTTTTAGTAGTTGTATATGAATGGCTTGGTTCTAAGTACCACAGTTTTCCCTAC
>NW_006778737.1:766962-782079 GCF_000442215.2 Lipotes vexillifer | reverse complement strand
AGGAATGTACAGGCAGAATCCAGTCATCCACATAAAACGTTTGATAGGCGCATATAAATTCTAAGTAATGGAGGTAAAACTTTCTTTGACGTATTCCCCAGTCCAAAAAAAGTCAAGTTTCATATTATCTCTCTAGATATCTGCTAGAATGTTTATTACTGATTCTGCACTATGTTCAATCATGAGTAGAGATGAATCACCCATTCCTACAGTATTATGTCTGTAGTAATTTTATTAGACTGAAGAAAAATGAATTTTAAAATGTCTAAATTATCATGAGGAACAAATGGATATTCATTGTATTTTAGTCATTAATATCCATAGACATCAGAGAGATGGATTCAGAGAGAATTGCAGACCAATGAGATCCGCAGCCTACTCTTTGCCATTTCCTTTTCTTCCATGAATTACTTTAAATTGGAATGTATATTTTGGAATTTCCCTTGGTATATTCTTATAACACTGGTCCATCTTTTTTTAAAAGTTTAGCTTGTTTTTACACTTATGGTTTTTTTTTTTACATATACACATAAACAATACAAAGAGTGGCATTGACACTAAATGAGTTAGTAAAAGTAGTTGAGGAAAAATGTTCCTTTGACTAAGAAACAAAGCTACTATTTGGTGACCTTAATTTTATGTCTATTCCAGCTGCCTAAGTTTAACATTTAATTCTTAGTATGTTTTGTATGCTACCAGTAATATAAAATACTCAATTCTAGTTGTGGTTCTGTGATATAGACAGTCTCCTCATTTGAATTATAAATCTCCAAGTGCCTTTCTAAGTCTTTTCTTGAACCCTATAAAAACACATCTATAAAAGGGACTCCCCTGATGGTCTAATGGTTAAGACTTCGTGCTTCCACTGCAGGGGCACAGGTTTGATCCCTGGTTGGGGAACTAAGATCCTGCATGCCATGTAATGTGGACAAAAGAGAAAAAAAAATGATGGAAACACATCTATCATCAGTTTTGTCAATAGAAAAGCCTTGTGAATTATCAGAAATCAACTCAGTAACTATCTTTCTGACATGAATTTGATGGAAGCACTGTAAATAAGCAAAATTATATGTTTCTTAATGTCTGGAAGAATTATTACGACTGCTGTTAACCTTTATAAACCATGATATGGCTTTTGGCCCTGTTAAATGCAATAAATGAGAAAGAAATACTAAGAAATGAGGTTCAAAAGAAGACATAAGAGGGTAGAAAGAGCATTCTAGACATCAAATTCTTTTTCTTTTATTGCTAATTTCCATATAGCTAATATAATTTCTTGGTCTAAAATGAGGAAACAATTCTGTTTTTCCAGCTCTTGCAATGATTTGTTTCAGCACTTATATTCAGCACTTATATATACATCTTTTACTTATAGTTCAAGAAACAAGATTTGCAGCTAGGGAGCCTGATTTTGAATTCACACCTGCCCTATTCACATATCAACCTTGGGCCAAGTTAACTGTTAGCTCAGTTTCATTTGTGAAATGGGCATAATGAACTTCATAGGGTGGTTTCAATGATTAAATGAGATAATGCATATAAAGCTCTTAGTACAGTATCTGAAAAGGAATAATGAGCCACTAATTGTTAGACTCAAAAATTGTCAGAATCCAGAGAACAGTATATTGGATTCTGACTTCCTATGTGAAATGGATGATAAATATATAAAATGTTCTGATCCCCTATGGATAGTTATAGGTTTATTTATTATTAGTGCCTCAATGATGACCCATAATACTGTGATGTATATATGTTTTCTTTAAAAGAAGTGACAGAATGTGTTGATCAGGTATGTCCCTTAGAGGATTATTAAGGACAAAATAGACCACCAGGGAATGTATATTCAGAACATAAACTGGTTATATTTCTAAACTACTATTACCAGCATATTGACTTGAAATCTTTAAAAATAGTTACAGCATAATTTTATTCTTATAGAAATTGATAATTGGGAAGAAAAACTAGAAAGTATAACTTTGGCCTAACTGTAAAGCCAACTGAGATATTTGAAATATACCTACTAGGACACAGGTATTGTTAGACCTAAAATCTTGCACTTTTTTCTGTATTTTTATTCACAAGAATTTTTTTCACACTGGCAGTCTACTTGAGTATTACTTGAGGTGACTAGGACATTGCTTTGGAATGAAACAAATGTTAAGTACTTTTTTGAGAATAATTTGAAAGTTAATTTCTATATAAATTTATATGATTTAACTTGAATCTCACTTTTGGTTAGATTGACAGTGGAAATAGTGTTGGAATAGCTTAGCTAAGGGAAATGATTTCATTTTGTAGATTGTAAAATTTCATATAAATTTAAAACTACTTCTTTTGATACTTCTTTTTGACACATCTTTAGATACCTGAAGTCACTTGTTAGTTTAGAAACATAAAAATCAATCATACATAAAACCCAACTTTAAGAATCATGCTTGGCTCATTTTGGATGGGAAAGCCTATGAAGACTTCCACATGCTGTTTTCCCTCACAAGTTTTTCCAGTTTAGTTGGGGACAGACACAAAGATAAAACGTTTTCTCCTACTGTATTCTATAAAACAGATTTGAATTGAGAGAATGGATGTCTCCGTTTTTTGAGCTTTCATTTTGTTTTATATATCACTGGTTGAATTTGTGAGACTTAATTTAAAATGACAACAATCATATTTTGGTAGTTTAGAATATATCTGTATTCAATATAAAAAATTTTTGACAAAGTTTATTTTCATCTTCACTCACTCAGTCATTCAACTTGGGGCCAGTGCCCCAAGAAAAGGTAGAGTAATGAACAAGGCAGATATAGTTCTTCCTCTCATGGAGCTTACAATCAATAGATTATTGAGTATATCCATCTGCTATAAATTTTATTATAGGACACTCTGTGCTTAGTAGTTCTTTAGTTCTTTTTGAGTTTTTTTTCCCTGCTTACTCCTACTGTATTGCATTATTATAAGTATGTTGATTTTATCCTGCTGCCACCTTTTTTAGTGTGCAGTTCCAAAGTAGTGGGAATCATTTGTTCTATACACATACTCTCATTGAAAGCTACATTTTTACAGGCACTTTTGTAATATATACATGGTTTGGTGGATGAATGGATATGTCATTTGACATTATAGGGAATACAGTAAAAACAGCTGCTCTCTAGTACCTTTGAGAGTATGTACAAGTAGAACACTGCTTTCAGTAGTGGCCTAAAAGTATTTTGAATGACATTTATTGACTCTATATATAGTATCTTGAAAGAAATTAAGGTAATAGCATATAACATAAGTTCTATGAATACTTCTATCTACAGTGAAAAATAAGTGGTTCCTTTTGGTTTGGGGAAAGTATATATATAGACTTGATGTTTTAAATTTGTAAGTTACTTCATGCATAAAGTGGAAATTTGAGGTTATTAGACTACTGTTTGAAGAACAGATTGTATATTTGACTTAAGTATTTTAAAAATTAAAGGGAGTATGCAGTGGGCAGTGGGGAATAAAAACTTTTACTGTTTTTCTTTGCCCCAGATGCTGTGCTTAGAGCCTTTTCCATGTGTTGTCTTATGTGCCATATGGCATATAGTGGTTATTAGGATAGCTGGACTTCTCCTTTTTACGGAAGAAAGTACTGAGCTTGTTTTGTTAAGTCATTGATTTACCCAAGGTCTCCCACAAAGCCAGTAAATGCTAGACCTGATATTTGTGTCCTGGTTTGTCTCCAAAGTTCCACATCTTTCCATTTCACCAAGTTTTCATAGTAAATATCCTCCTACTTTATATTGGTAATACAAGAAGCTAATGGATGCAGCATATTTTATTCTAACTTTAGTATTAAAAACCAGATAGAATCATTTTATTGTATAGACAGCTAAGTCTTAAATGTTTTTATGCTTTTACTTATGGCATAAGCATTTCATTTGCTGAAATAAATGGTTCTACACATACTACCTAAATGTAACATAAAATAGGAGTTGAGGCAAGTTGAGTTTATGCACAGGTTCTTATGAGCGTCTTTAAGCAGTTTAGGTTGCCTAGTGTAGCATCCCCTAAGTTTTGCAAAATTGTAACTTCCTTTTCTGCATGTGTAATGCCAGATGCTCGCTGCTGAAGAGTTTTTTCTTTAGTGAATAAGTATCTCTTTTGCATATCACAAAATAAGATAGCCTTGATACATTTTTTTAACTTTATTTAAAAGTTATATTAACAAAGCCACAAAAATATAAAAAACTACATTTAAGATGGAATCTTAAAATTAATACTGTTTTTTATTTTAGCACTTTTTCAGCCATTAACTCCAGGCTCTCGGGAATTTGAAGATGTTTTAAATATTCTCCACTCATCTTACCTTGAACCAACTTCAGTAACAAATTTTAACTACAGACGTGCTTGCTTGATACATAATGAGCTTTTGGAAAAGGAGGTATGTTTTTTTTTTTTAAATTTATTTATTTTTATTATTTATTTTTGGCTGTGTTGGGTCTTCATTGCTGCGTGCGGGCTTTCTCTAGTTTCGGCGAGTGGGGGCTACTCTTCGTTGCTGTATGCGGGCTTCTCATTGCAGTAGTTTCTCTTGTTGCAGAGCATGGGCTCTAGGTGTGCGGGCTTCAGTAGTTACAGCATGCGGGCTCAGTAGTTGTGGCTCGCGGGCTTCAGTAGTTGTGGCATGCGGGCTTAGTAGTTGTGGCTCACGGGCTCTAGAGCACGGGTTCGCTAGTTGTGGCGCACGGACTTAGTTGCTCCACGGCATGTGGGATCTTCCCGGACCAGGGCTCGAACCCGTGTCCCCTGCATTGGCAGGCGGATTCTTAACCACTGCGCCACCAGGGAAGTCCAGGAGGTATGTTTTAAATTGTGCTTTTTGTAAGATTCTTCAGAACCAGTTAATAGCCTGGAATTTGTTTTACTTTCTTCCTTTTCTTTAAAAATGCTAAAGTTCTTAGGAAAGCCAAATTATGGAGGGGAAAAACAAGTTTTTAAATGGCATGTTGTTTTCCGTAAACACTGTTGATATTGCACTACATTTATCTGTTCTGTTAAATTAACGTGTGATTGTGTAAGATAACTTCTTTTACTAACACTGAATCTTAAGCATAGGGATAGCTTATTGTATAATGGCTTAATTGTAAATTCATTACAAGGGTTTTTGCTCTTTCAAGCGTGTTAGTTAAATGGAATCTCTAAGAGCATATTATGTCTAAATTGGAAGGTTAATGAAATAAAATACGTATTTTTTTTTTTTTTTTTTTTTAGGATATGCTTAATTTTTTCCCCAGTTATTGCCTGGTCATTGAGTTATCTTAATATCATTAGTAGAAATTCGTAGTGAAAAAGTGAGAACAAAGGGGAATAGTTGATTGAGCCTGTTAGGTAGTGAATTTAAGTTTCATATACAAATCAGAATCTTTTTTTGAGTTTTGATTTAGGAAAAGCCATAATAATCCTGAGGTAATACAAATGAGATGTTTAGAAATATTTGATGTGTATATTGCTTTCTAATGTACCTGAAATACTATTAATTTTGTACTTTTATAGGTTGGTTAATCTAGTGCTATGAGAATTTAACTTTGAAAGGATCCCTAAAGTGGATGAATGTTACCGGCTCCCAGAGGAAATTAAAACCTTGGTAGTTTGATGTGGTTTCATGATATGATTGGGATTATTTGTTAATTTTATATGAAAATTTAAAGATTCATTAATTATATTATTGAAGATCGGTAATAGCCTGAACATGACATGTAAATCTGTTAGGTATGGGCTCCATGTCTATTTGCTTGTATCTAAAAGTGAAAGCCAGCAGTTTAGGGTGACTTAGAGTTCAGATGTACTTAGATCAAGTCACTCTTTTATCCTGGAAATGGGTATGGAGCATGGCTTATGTACTTGGCACTGAGAATATAATTGTAAAGAAATGAAACAGTTTTCCTTGTCCTAATTGAGTTTATAGTCTAGAAGTTGGTCATTAAACAGATTTATTAAACCACCTATATGCAGTGCACCATGTCAGGTAAAATGAGAGATCCAAAGATAATCAGAAAATGAACTTAAAAATCAATGGGAGGGCTTCCCTGATGGCGCAGTGGTTGAGAGTCCGCCTGCCGATACAGGGTACACGGGTTCGTGCCCCGGTCCGGGAACGTCCCACATGCCGCGTAGCGGCTGCGCCCGTGGGCTAATGGCCGCTGAGCCTGCGCGTCCAGAGCCTGTGCTCCGCAACGGGAGAGGCCACAACAGTGAGAGGCCCGCGTACCGCAAAAAAAAAAAAAATCTATGGGAGAGTTGGAGTGTGGTAAGATTTTAATAGAAATTTAGTTAAAATTGTTTAGCACTAGATGCTTATTTGACTATATTGTAAGGATAAAGATCCAATTATAGTGGGAAAAAATGAAGTGCAGAAATTACAGGGAGAGAAAAGATAATTTCCACTTTCGTAGATACGGATTTTTTTTTGCCATGCCTCGCGGTTTGTGGGATCTTAGTTCCCTGAGCAGGGATCAAATACGGGCCCCCAGCAGTGGAAGCACAGAGTCCTAACCACTGGACCGCCAGGGAATTGCTGATTTGGAATTTCTTAGAAATGAGCTTCCTGAAACTCTTAGCTTGAAAAACATAATCACATACTAAGGAGTCGTTATAGATTTAATTTCATTTAGTTTACAGAAAAGCGAAGAGAACTGAAGTTTGATGGTCGTTTAGATAAAGAACTTTCGGAATCCTATGCATTTCTGATGGTTGATCGGTATCAGGTAAGTGAACCCATTTTATAAAAAACAATTTGAAAGTGCTTCCATTGTAAGTTACCTAAATTTGCAATTAATCAATACTTGATTTTTTTTTAACATCTTTATTGGAGTATAATTGCTTTACAGTGGTGTGTTAGTTTCTGCTTTATAACAAAGGGAATGAGTTATACTATACACTTGATTTTTACAAACTAACAATTTTTTGATGTAGAAATGGAAAAAATGGCTTAGTGCAAGGTATTTCATTGTTTGTAATTTGCTTTTCAAATATGTTCATTTTTTCTTTGATCAAACCTAATTTTCCCCCCTGGAATGTGCTTGATAGTAAATAATTTTTCCTTTATTAAAGTAGATTATCTTCTATATTACTGATTATATGTGCTGGGAACTGTTTTTACTCCTTTGATCAAAGATGTTTAGGTGGAGTTAATTTCTCTTTAAATAGTTTGCCAGTACTAATTCTTTCTAAAAGGGGATGTTTATATATATGAATGGCATGAATTCTAAGTGTATGTCAGACCTGGCATAAACAAAAATAGATTACAACTATGGTTACATTGGAAGTGTAAGCCAGTTTCACATTGATATTTAGTCATAAACTAGCATGTATATGTATAATTTCTGTAACATAAAAAAATATAATTTAGAAGCTTGGATTTTACTTAAAACAAGTTTACAAACTGTCTTTTCACGTTTTTAATGTATTGACTGTAAGATGAAATGTTTTGTTTATTTAGGTTCAGAGCATATGTGAAAAAGGATTACAGGTGGGCCAGTCCAAAATAACAATTCTTGGCAGTCCTTCCATGGGTAATCTTTTTTCATTTACCTATTACTAAGTTGCCCTTTAAAAATATATTATCTAATTTTGCTGTTGTCCTTATAATTAAATTCATGTATGCTTTGTCATGTTCCCAGAAAAAGAGACTAGTTTCAGGTTCTGCAGTGAAAACCAGTTTTATCCTTTGTTTCTGATTTTGCATACTTCCAATTAAACAAGTTATCTTTTTTTTAAATGTCTTAGTCTAGTTCTAGTGATTTGGAAAATTTTCATTTTTCATGTTTTTTCTAGTTTTATTTTTTGCTTTGGTTAAATATCAGCTATCATTACATTTTTTAAAAAGGTGTCATACCTTTTATCTCTTATTATGTTAAATATTTGGACTTTTTATATTTGTGTCCATATTAAAATAAAACTTTAATTTTTCCCTCTTTGCTAGGTGTCTATCTTTCTAGGTATGCTGATTTATTACAAGCTAATCCTTTGGAAGCTGGGGCAGTGGGCGATGTTGTTATTTTTAAAATAATGAAGGTAATTTCAACTTTTACATTTCATATATCAAAGACAGCATTTGACTTGGATTTTAGTCAACCCTGTCTTTAGGGGTTTGATTGAATTAAAAACCAGTGCTTGCTTGTGTTTGGCGTATAGAGATACTTTTGAGAGTGGTTTGCCATCTTTAATCTGAGCTTTCTGAGCTTTAGAGTTTGCTTTCCTTTCCAAAGAAAAGAATGAAGAGAGGGAAATATGTTTATAATGTTATTTAAGCTAGTGAAGTGTTGTGAAGAAAATTTTTATTTCCTGGTATTCAAACAAGCTTTTTTTTTTTGGTTAACTTTTTCTTACTGCTTCGATATTAGTAAAAAGTGTTGGGTATTACTTAATTACCAGGTATTAAAGGAAAAAGCTGTTGTTATAGGTAATCTATATTCAAAGAGTTATTCTATAATATTAATGTTATACAGTCAGTAATTAGGTTTTGGTGGACTTAAAAGGTTTTCTGTATTTTAGGGTAAAATAAAGAGTATATATGACCCCATGGGTGTAAAAAGTTTGGAATCTATATTAAATAAAAGTGCTTTGGACCCAACACCAAAGCATGAATGTCATGTGTCGAAGAATGCCAATAGAATTACATCACTTTTGGCTTATAGAGCTTATGAGCTTACTCAGGTAAGTACCTGGATCCATTTTAGTGTTATGACCTCATATCAGTTTGTCACTAAATCCTTTAAAATGTCTCCCTTTCAGTTCTCCCTGCCACCACACTAGACTCTGGTTTCCACTTACCACTGCTAGACTCTAGTGACTCTCACTGCTGTTTGTTCAGTGTTTCCAAGATAGCTCAGAAACATAACAGTGGCCCCCCCTTAGACTTACAGTGATATTCAGACTCCTTAGCCTAGCTAGCTCTCCCTGCCTGTAGACTGTGACCTCCAGCCTGTTTTTTGTATAATTCCTGCCCTCAACGATCTCATTTCCTCTTGAAGCCTTGGTTTCTCCTGGCCTAGAAAGATCCTGTCTAATAAAATATTGCTCATTCTTTAAGGTAAAGTTAAAGCCCCTTGAATTACCTTAATTCATATCACTTTGTATTATTGATTTGGTAGATATTTTCTATTTTTATTAGTATTTTTCTAAAATGCAAACTTAGAATTCATTCTTTAAGTTTTATTCAGATGTAATTGATTTATAGTAAACTACACATATTTAAAAGTGTAGTATTTGATGAATATCAGTTGTTGTGTTTTTATATGTTGTTTGACTATAATGTTACTCTTTTGAACAAATGTATAAAAAATGTATATATCTGAATGGATTGTATGTGAAAAGTGGTGCTGCTAACCTCCCTGGAAATGTTCTTTTTCTTTTCTTTGATTTTTACTTTATTTACATAAAATAAAGTTTATTCTTGCTCTTTTCTTTTTGAAGAATCTCAGTGGGCAAGACCTGTTGTTGGGGGCTTTTAGCAAAAATTATATTCACCAAAGTCATCTGGGCTGACTCATTTGATTACCTTCTGGACAGTAGTATTAGTAGATATGAAATATAACTATAAAGTAGTTACTGGTTTTTCTAGCAGAACTTGTAAATTGGCTTGATGTTTCCAGAAAAATTCCAGGCATTTTTAGAGCAACAGCCACGTTATTGAAAGTTTCCCAAGAGAATGGACTTTGAAGGACAGTGCTTTGTTTATAAACTAGGGCATTCTTTTTAATGAAAATCCCTAGACTGCAGGTCAGAAAACCCTAATCTAGTGAATGTTATGAATAGGTGAAGGGGAGAGGCAGGTGGATAGGGTATTAGGAAGAGGTTCAGCTGCCTTTGTCACCTGTGTTTGTAATCTCCACCACCTCCGCTTTGTTGCTTTGTCTGCAGTTGGAGTCAAAAAAGTGTTTTTCTTTTGAAATAATGAGCAAAATGCTAGGTTTGCTTGAGATTGTGTTCTTAGTATTTTACTTTTGTATCAAATTGGTTTTTCTGGGCTGACCTGGGAGCTTAGGCTCCATTTGTTTCATTTTCATGAGGGAATTTGTTGCACATTCCCACTGGTCAGTTCTTCAGAAGTAAACTTTTGGAATACCTATTAGTATCCTGGCATCTGGTATATATATAGAAGCAGAATATTTTATATCATACAATGAATATAAAGTACAAATTATTTTAATTAAATTGACAAGCAGTGCTTAAAGATATTTTTCATTAAAGGTACTTAAGTGGTATTGTGTTTCTCAAAAACCAGGCAGGTAATTGTAAGATTTCACTGTCTACTTCTTGCCTTCTTAAGGAAGTTAATTTTGCATTTTCTTTTTTTTAGTATTATTTTTATGAGTACGGCTTTGATGAGCTAAGGCGAAGACCGAGACATGTGTGTCCATACGCAGTTGTGTCTTTTATTTATAAAGATGATATACAGACTCCAAAGTTCGTACCTTCATCAAGGTAAGACTCATGAATTTTAGACGTCATCCAGAATGGTGGTATATCACGTATCCTGCACTTCTGAGTTAGGAGGAACGCTTTGTATTTCTTCTCATTTTTTTTTTTCCTTCTCTTGAAATTAATTAGATTTATGAATGTTCATGATGACTTTTAAGAAGTCAGTTAGACGGACAGATACTTAACTGTGTGGAAATAAAAACTAAAATTTACTTAAACCTCACTGGTTAACCTATTTTTTTCCTGATATTGAAGGTTTGTGTAGCTGCATAAATGCAGTTGGTTTTTTTGGTTTTGTTTTTTTTGGCCATGTCACGTGGCATGCAGGATCTTAGTTCCCTGATCAGGGATCAAACCTGTGCCCCCTGCAGTGGAAGCTTGGGAGTCCTAACCACTGGACCACCAGGGAATGCCCAAATGCAGTTTTGTTTGATTTTGTTTTTTGTTTTTGGCTGTGCTGTGAAGCGGGTGGGATCATAGCTCCCAGACCAGGGATCGAACCTGGACCCTTGGCAGTGAAAGCACAGAGTCCTAACTGCTGGACTGCCAGGGAATTCCCCCAAATGCAGTTTTTAAAAGTGAAATTTTGTGTATTAGCTCTCCTGGAAATGGGGAGCTTCTGCAAATCCTCAGCCCCATCTCAAACCAGTTAAATCAAGTAGTTATGAAGGAGCCGAGGCTGTGGTAGTTTTTACACGCTTCCAGGTGATTCTGATGGTCAGTCAGAGTTAATTATGAGTTAATTGATGATTTCTTACAAGCTCTACTATAAGGTGACCAGGTACAAATCAGTTTCTTCCCCCCCCCCCACCATGGGGATGATTCCAGAAAATGTTTTGGCAAAATTGAGTAAGTAAATTTACAGAGATGTAGGTGAAACAGTTAAGTATCTACTTATTTTTACTTTGAGTTCCCAGATTTGAAGTCATGCATGATATCTATTAATTTAGAAATACTGCAGTTTTAAAAAGCCACATTTCATGAAATGAACATTTTTGAGGTCAGCCTTTTTTTTGTGTGTGTGTGTGTGTGTCCCCTGCATTGGCAGGTGGACTCTCAACCACTGTGCCACCAGGGAAGCCCTTTGGGGTCAACCTTTTAATCAGTTTTCAGATCAGATTGTCTTGTCTTCATTTAAGTTGTTTGAGATGCAGCACTTTTTTTTGGTCAGTGAATAGCCCTGGAAACCATCCACAGCCACAAGTACTGATCTGCGTAATATCCTGACAGTTGTGTTTTTCTTTCATTCTTTTTTTTTTTTTGGTGGCTCTATATTTGTGATCTCCATGATACATTTACTATAGTGCCTTTCAATAGTGATTTTTAAAAGACACCCAGCACTTAATTATAAGGTTATACCCCTAGGAATAATGACTGTCTGTTAATTTTCTTTGCCTCTTTGATTTGATCTGTTGACCCTCCATATCATTTAAAATGAACATCCTTGTTGTACCTTGAATGCTGCCATGAATGCTCCTGCCTCTGCATTTGCTATTCCTCCTCATTCCTCAATTAGCTGCATAGTTTACATTGTCAGTGAGATCTTCCATGATTTTTTTTTGAAACCTATGTACCCTTAGTTTCTTTCTTCCTTTTTTTCCATAGCACTTAAAACGATCATCATCTGGTAAACTATATACTTACTTTTTGATTGTTGTCTGTCTTCCTTATGAGACTAAGCTCTATGAAGGCAGGGATTTTGTTCATCCCTGTAATTCTGTTACCCAGAACTGTGCCTAGTAAATAATAGAAGCTTAGTAAATATTTAAGTATGATTGAGGCTATTTCCTCACATCTCATCACCAAAATAAAGTAGTTGACAGAGACTTTAAAGGACTATATTCTCTCCTGATGGATATTTTTGGGAAAAACAGCTCCCTTAAATTTGGGAAAATACGGTAATTTGAGCCAAGTAAGTGATTCTGATTTCTCTGAGTAGACTTGGATTTATTAAATGTTGTAATAAGTAATTTGTTCTTCATACTGGGAGGGAAGGATTTAATTCTCTTGTACAGTATCCCATTAAAAAATAGCATTTCTATCAGTGCCCTGAATGTTAACTTTCATGTTGTTAGAAATCAGTAATATTTCTCTTTTCTTTTTAAAAATTTGTTTGTAGATCTAACAGCTTTAATGCAGATAGAAACACAGGTAAGATTCTTATATTTCTTTCTTTTAGTTTTATAAATCGAAAGAATAAGTATGTAGAGTAACAAAATTAATAAGTACTTTGTTTTATTTTTATAATGAATGAGAATCTGCAAAGTATGAAAAAGCTCGAGGCCATGTTATGATGTAGCATCAACATTTGGTCATCCAAACATAAGGTCTCCTTTGAGAATCTGCTGGTACTGTGAATAGACCAAAGAATTTTAGCACTTTGTTGATAAAGGTAAAAAATAGAACAAGTTTCACAACTCAGCCTTTTAAAAGTATTAACTTCATCAGAGGTGTAGAATTTAGAAGAGAGAGAAGATTAAAAGCAATATTGGCACTTTCTATCTTCAAGTTTCTCTGCAGTGAGAAGAGTGCAAGTGGAAGCTGTAAGACATTGTGAGGGATTCATGTAGTTAACTGGATTTAGTATAGTCTCCTTTGGGGGTAATAGGAGGGCAGTACTGTATTGTCTTTGCTCCTCAGCTTTCTGATATGAGGACATTTAGGCAAATAAATTTGTTATTCTTTTCATCTGGAATAATTTTGTAGGGGAAAAGACACCTGAAACAAAAATCCTAGTATTTGAATTCCCTGTAAATAGAAATGTCAAGGTTTCTTTTGGTGGTTCTACTTAAACTGTGTTTCTGGATGTTTTTCCCCTTAGTTCTAGTAAATATTTGCTTCTGGGCTGCCAAGAGGCTGAGTTGTGTCATTATTCTTTTTATTTAGATAAATTTAACTACACGTTGTGGAAAGGACAGCTTTTAAATAAAGGAAAGCTTTTGTGTTATATTTCTCTGAGGTCAGCCACTCGTGCTTTTTTGCCTATCAAGCTGTAAGTATGTTATATTACAAGAAAATAGCAGTTAGTAGTTGCTAATTATTCAGTTCTTACTTACACTTAAAATTCCTTTTTCTTACTTACATTTAAATTTTACTTTGATCCATAAGAACTTACATATAAACAGTGGTTTGTTTTAAAAAAGATTGGTTTGATAACTTTGGAAAATTAGTTGGCAGAATGAGCCCCCTGCTTTTCTGTTTTGATTTGCAGATGGGCTATATAGTTATACACATTTATGGCATAAGATTTTTTTTAGTGATTTTAAATATTAAAAGTATTTTTCAGAGTTTTGTCCTAATTAGATATATTTTTCATTTAGCAATTTGAACATGATAGACTTAAAAGTTATCAGTTCTTTGTTGGAAACAGCTTGATGTGGTGAGTTAAGTTAAAATTTATATGCTGTTTTCAGTCCTGTGCAACATATGTTGGAATAGAAAGGTTTAAAATGATCTTTTGCTACCACCACAGTAAACATTATGGGTCCCCATACATGGTTGAAGATTAATTTAACTGTTCATATTTGAATTGCATTTAATAAAATGGCAACTTTTTATCTTTTGTGGTTAGTAAAATTGGTATAAATAAGGGTTAGCTTCTGGCTTAAAGATGGAAGGTTGGTAATATTGCTGGACAATCTAGCTACCTGTACATATATCTGAACTGCCCAAATCAAATATCAAGTATGATATTCATAAATATGCTCTTCTGTATTCCATCAGGATACTGTGTGTGTGTGTGTGTGTGTGTGTGTGTGTGTGTGTGTGTGAGAGAGAGAGAGAGAGAGAGAGAGAGAGAGAGAGAGAGAGAAGGAGCGAGAGAGAGAGAACATTGCTAGAGTTAAAAATACAGGTAAGGCAAATACGCCTTTTCAATTTTCTTTCAGTCCTGAGAAGTTAGATGTTGAAACAGTTATGAGTATTGATCATCTGAAACAGAAAATCCCTCCAGCGCTGTTTTATAAGGAAACTTACTTAGGTCCATATGAAGGTAAAGCAATTTAATTTTACTAAAATATATAAGAAGCAGACTTGATTTGAATATTTACTATGTATTTTTTCCTATGTCAGTTTTGAAGAATGGAATGTATTGCAGCCTCTATGAAGTTGTAGAAAAGACAAGAATTGGAAGTAACATGGAAAGTTTGCTGCAAAAACTAGAGAAAGAAAAACTTGTGAGTGAAAGGTTTTAAAATGTTCTTCATTCTCCCTTAGAAATATGCATATTAATAAGAGATTATGTTAATATTTCGGTTTATTTCATTTGTGCCTCTGAAAATACCGTAAGGTCTCTGTTTTTGTTGCTGCCATTTGGTTAATGTAATTTGGTGGCTTTTGGTACTTTTCTTTTTAGCCACGACACTAGATCCTCTATAGACCAGTCTTTCCCATGAGGTATCTTTATTATATTTTGTGACTGTGATATTCAACAAATATTTATTAATTATCACCTTTTTATGCAGGGTATATAGTTTGGTAAAGAATGAGGCAAGAGGGCTTCCCTGGTGGCACAGTGGTTGAGAGTCCGCCTGCCGATGCGGGGGACACGGGTTCGTGCCCCGGTCCGGGAAGATCCCGCATGCTGTGGAGCGGCTGTACCTGTGAGCCATGGCCTCTGGGCCTGTGCGTCCGGAGCCTGTGCTCCACAACGGAAGAGGTCACGGCAGT
>NW_006778737.1:746375-766952 GCF_000442215.2 Lipotes vexillifer | reverse complement strand
CCAAACCCAAAAAAAAAAAAAAAAAAAAAAAAAAAAGAATGAGGCAAGAGACTTTTCCTGGACTATGTGATAAATGGAGTTACTCAGATGTGCTTTGTTCCAGTAGAGACAGTGACATATTTGAAGATTCAAAAAGAACAAGGCGCTTGGTGAGGTTG
The DNA here is from genome assembly GCF_000442215.2 of Lipotes vexillifer. Taxonomy (NCBI): domain Eukaryota; kingdom Metazoa; phylum Chordata; class Mammalia; order Artiodactyla; family Lipotidae; genus Lipotes; species Lipotes vexillifer. The sequence continues at coordinate 766,794 of NW_006778737.1, read as the reverse complement.
AAAGGATAAAAACACTAGAGTAGTTGGGGGAAAGTGGTAGAACATGAGGCTAGAAAAGTGTGTAGGGGGCTGTATTCTGCAGTGTCATTCAGGCAGTGCTCAAATGTTTGGACATTTGGACTTGATCCTATAGCAGTGGGTTTTAAAGAGTGGGATGAGGTTTTAATCGTGTATGCAATGTGATCAAATCTGTGTTTTGAAAATTTATCTTGGTTACTCTGTAGAGAGTGAATTGAAGGGGGGAGATGATACAGGAAACTATTACATTTAGAGGGTAATGGTAGGTTGGATGAGAAAAGAAAAAGACTGATTTAAGAGATATTTACTAGGTAGTATATAATTTAGTAGGTATTGAGTATATCGAGTTTGGGTAGAGGGATTACTAGGTCAGGCAGGAGATTGTGATGGATTCAGGAATGAATGGAAAATGAATACGTGATGCTAATATGTATAATTTAGCTGAAGGAGAGGAGGTGATTGCAGAGGAGAGTGGCTATTCCAAGGTTTCTGTTAACATGAGGTAGGTGAGCTCATGTTTAAATGTTGATGGGACATTCCAGTAGAGAGGGAGAGAAGTTTTTTGCACAAGTATGCCATTTAATACAAGTTGTTTTTTTTTTTTTGCGGTATGCGGGCCTCTCATTGTTGTGGCCTCTCCCGTTGCGGAGCCCAGGCTCCGGATGCGCAGGCTCAGCGGCCACGGCTCACGGGCCCAGCCGCTCCACGGCATGTGGGATCTTCCCGGACCAGGGCAGGAACCCATATCTCCTGCATTGGCAGGTGGACTCTCAACCACTGCACCACCAGGGAAGCCCACAAATTTTCATCTGTTGACTTCTTTTTACTCCTCATTTTGTTGAGCCTCGGTTTCCAGGTAGTCACACAGATAGTTGTATCAGTGATTTTCAGAAACTGCAACTTCATAGATGGCTACGTAGAATTTTGTTGTATGTGTATATATTTGCTTAACCAATCCGTCGTTTATATTTAGATGGAAGGTCAAATTATATACAAAACTCATAGGCAGAGTTTGTACACTTGTGAATTGATGGACACCTAGCAATAACTTTTTGAGACCAGCTAGAAATCTTTAGGTAGGCATCTTAGAACACACACACATGCACATTCACCTACATGTGAACATACTTTTATATTTATATTTGCGTTTCTTGTTTTCCTCCCAAAATTTGTCTGTGATACAAGTATTCCTCATGACCAAAATCTATTCAGTTCCTGAGTTCATAAAGTGAAAGTTTAGGTAGTAGGTTTGGATATGGTGGGATATTGAGTTATCCAAATCTGTTCAGTTCTTGAATTTCAGAGAATGAGTATTGTGGGTCTGGACAGTGAGGAGTTTATCAGAAAAGTACAGTATCTGTTGAGTGCCTAATAGTGAGAATCAGTATAGGAAGGATACTGGCATTTTGTTTTTCACCTGAGCAAGTGTTATATTAGGTTTGTGGAGGACTGGGTCTTCCCAGAATCAAGAAGTAAAGTAAGATCCTAGATCTTAGAGGGCACAGGCATTCCACAAGGATACACTACATGAATCTAACGAACTGACGTACTTTGTGTGGCTGCCCCCTTTCCTGCAAACCCCACTGGGAATTATTCTAACTATAGCTACTTTCTTCGTAGTTGTCATCATAATGGGAGGTGCATTGGGGACTGTTGGGTTCTTAATAATTTTATCCTGAATACGCACAGGAGATGTTCTGGATCAGAGAGAGACTTAGTCAGTACCTCACAGTAAGTAATGAATGTGTTGGCTCCCTTTTGCCCTATTTCTGACCCTTAGGGCAGTGCATCAAGACTCAGGTCAGTTATCCTATGCAAGTAGTTGGACACTCAGTAGGCAAGGGGTGAGGAAAATGATTTTTCTTTGCTCATGAAGGGAAGGAGGCATCTATCTCCCTGCCCTTCTGGAAAAAGATATCCTTGAAAATGTAATGAATATTAACTCCAACCCTTTGATGAATAAATGAAATCTCTTCAGGAGCCAGTTAGCCCTCTTGGACCTAAAGACATCTCCAAGTTCCTGTGACCCATTTATTCTTCCTTGAAATGTAATACCTAGGGAGATAGATCTCCAGTCTTCTGGAATTGTGGGAGTTAACCTAGGAACCTAATCTGTACTGTAACCTTTTGTGTACTCACTTGGCACTTTCAGGGAGATAAGAAATTTAACTATCCTTTTAGATAGAGCAATTAACTAGGTAATTGGCTATAGATATAATTCTTAAGGTATGTGAAGAGTGAAATATTTCTGGGGGAAATGTAAACAGACATTTCCTAACTTTATATCATATACGTTTCTGCATGTCAGAAGGCTAGGGCTTTTTGCAGGAACACAGAATTCAGGGAAGTGGTATTTTCCCACAGGGGTATTTATAAAATAAGTAAAATACTGAACTCTCTTTCGGTTGGTTGTTAGTCAAATTAACTTTTCTTTTTTAAATTTTTGTTGGAGTATAGTTGATTTACAATGTTGTGTTAGTTTCAGGTATATAACAAAGTGAAGTCAAATGAATTCTTAAAGCTAACTTTAGTATAAGAAAAAGTATAAGAGAAATGTCCCTAAATTTGAATATTGTCTCTGCTGTGAACATTTTGAGTCTCTCCTGATGCACATATACAAGATAATTTTCTCTCAAGTATAGATCTAGTATATTAGATTTATTATCTGTAAGTAGAATTACTGAATCATAATGTATTACTGGCCTTACAAAATAATGCATTTTATTTCAAGTGGTTGTACCAATTTATACCCTCAGTACCAGCAAGTTCCCGTTAATTCACATACTCATAATTACTTGGTATAGTCAGACTTTGGCAAAATCTTGCCTATCTGGTGGGTATAAAATAGTATCTTATTGTGATTTTAGCTTGTCTTTCCTGAAATATGATGAGTTGATCATCCTTTCGTAAACTTATATCTTTTAATGTTCAGCTGCCTACCTATTTTCCCTTTTGAGTGGCTTGTGGTTTTTTTTTTTGCTTTGAAGTATGGTTGATTTACAATATTGTGTTACTCTCAGGTGTACAGCATAGTGATTCCGTATCTTTGCAAATTATATTCCATTAGAGTGGCTTGTGTTTTCTTACTAATTTGAGGATCTTCATGTATATTTTGGGAACTAATACTCAGCTGTGTGCTACAATTGTTTTTCCATAATTTACACTTGGCTTTCTACTGTATTCATAGTGTTTTTTGAAGAATACATGTTCATAACTCTAATGTAATTGAATTTGTCTGCCTGAATGTTAAGTACTGTTTGTGACTTAAACTTAAGAAATCTTTCCTTGCCCCTAGGTCTTATACATACTGCCCTGTATTTTCTTTTGAATATGTTATGGTTTTGCCTTTGGCAGTTAAGTTTTTAAAAAATATATGTATGTGTATTATTTTGTTTTTTATTTTTGTTTGATACAATACAGGAATCCAACTTCATTTTTTCCCCCAATATGAATAACAAGTTGTTCCTGAACCATTTACTGAATAGTCCATCCTTTCTCCACTAAGTCTTGATACCAGGTAGGGCAAATCGCCCCACTTTTTTCATCCTTTTTGGAGTGTTCCACTATTTGAGATTTAGCTTCCCCCCACCACCCCAAATTTAAGAATCTTCTTGATTTTTTCAAAAAAATTTTAGGATCAGCTTGTTAGCTCCTTACTCCCCTCCCCCACAAAAAAACCCTATTGGAATTTTAAAATTGGAATTGTATCAAATCTGTAGATCAAATTCGATACTGTCTTATCCATGAACAAGATTATCTCTTTACTCCTTTAGGGTATTCTTTTAACAGAGTTTTAAAATTTTCTGGATACAAGTCTTGCTCATTTTTTGTTAGTTTTATCCCCAGACATCTTAGTTATTTATTTATTTTTTGTTGTAAACAGTATTTTCCATTTCAGTGCATTTTCTGTTTGTTGTGTATATAGAAATGTAATTGATATTTACATATTGATTTTATGTCAGATCAGTATATGAAATTTGAATAATTCAGTTTTGTATGTTATTTGGGATTACTATATAGATCTCATTATCTGGGAGCAACATTGTTTTGTTTTTTCCTCTAATCTAGGATCTCTAGTATGATGTTGAATAAAAGTGGTGATTGTAGGCGTTCTTGTCTTTTTTTAATATATAAATTTATTTATTTATATATTTTTGGCTGCGTTGGGTCTTCGTTGCTGCACGTGGGCTTTCTCTAGTTGCGGCGAGCGGGGGCTACTCTTTGTTGTGGTGCGCAGGCTTCTCACTGCAGTGGCTTCTCTTGTTGCAGAGCACGGGCTCTAGGAACACGGGCTCTAGAGCGTAGGCTCAGTAGTTGTGGCGCATGGGCTTAGTTGCTCCGTGGCATGTGGGATCTTCCCGGACCAGGGCTTGAACCCATGTCCCCTGCATTGGCAGGTGGATTCTTAACCACTTCGCCACCAGGGAGGTCCCATTCTTGTGTTCTTGATCTTCAAAAGAACACTTATAACATTAACCATTAGTAGGAAGTTTGTACTAGGTAAGAAGTTTGCTTTAGGTTTTTCATAATTAATCTTTATCAGTTTAAATTTTTTCCTTCTTTATTTTTTAACCATGAATGGGTTTTGAATTTTATTGAATTCTTTTTGTATTTATTGAGATGGTTACATGGTGTATTAGTCAGGTTTCATCAGAGGAACAGAACCAGTTGGATATGCAGTTGATACTTTAACAGCATTGGTTTGTGCAGGTCCATTTGTATGCAAATTTTTTTCAGTATATATGTACTACGGTACTACATGATCCGTGGTTGGTTGGATCTGCAGATGCAGAACCATAGATATGGTGGGCTGACTGTAAAGTTATAGATTTTCAGCTGCGTGGGGGTTCCTAACGCCCACATTGTTCAGGGGTCAGCTGTATACATATAGAAAGAAATCTATTATAAAGAATTGCCTTGCATAGTTATGGAGGCTGAAAAGTCCCAAGATTTGCAGTTGGCAAGCTGGGGACCCAGGATACCTGATGGCATAGCTCCAGTCTGAATCCAGGTGTCTCAGGACCAGGAGACCTGATGTCTCCTGATGAAGTCTGGCGGGCTTGAGGCCAGGAAGAGCTGATATTTCACTTAGAGTTCAAATGCAGGAGAAAAACCAGTGTCCCAGCTCAAAGGCAGGCAGGCAGGAAGAATTTCCCTTTACTCCAGGGAGGGTCAGCCTTTTGTTCTAATCAGACCTTCAACTGATAAGACTCACCCACATTGGAGAAGGCAACCTGCTTTACTCTGTCTATCCACATGTATATATATTTAACTCATCCAAAAATACCTGCAGAAACATCCAAAATGAAGTTTGGCCAAATATCTGGACACCCTGTGGCCCAGTGAAGTTGACACATAAAATTTATCATCATGCATAGTATTTATCCTGTAAACTTAATAAGATGAATTATATTTATCTTTTTTCAGTATTAAACTATTCCTGTCCTTCTGGCTTTAGAATACCTTCCCCCATTTTTAAAAAATACTTGATTTGTTGTGTGAATGTTTTGTTTAGGAATTTTGTATCTGTGATGATGAGTGAGATCGACCTACAATTTTTTCTTTCTCATATTGTCCTTATCTAGTTTTTATGGCAAGGTTATACTAGCTTCCCAGAATTGTAAGTGGTGTTTCCTCATTTTACAAAAGATGGATGTATATATGATGAAAGAAATCTATTCTTTGTATGTTGGGTAGCACTTAGCTGCAAAACTGTCTTTAAAATGTTTATGGGTTTATGATTCAAATTTTTTAATAGAAAACTCAGGTTTTCTGTTTCTTCTCAGGTCAGTTTGGATATATTATGGGTTTTTTTGTTTCTTTAGGAAATTGTCCATTTCTTCTATGTTTTTAAATTTATTGAGCTAGAATTACTTTTATAGTTTTTTTAATAGCTGCTGTGAGTATTTTTGCAAGTAGTATTTTCATTAGGCTGTCTCTTACTAGTACTTTTCACCGGAGGTTTCTTGATTTTATTCATCTTAAGAACCAAATTTTGGTTTTGATCCTTTGTTTTCCTGTTTTATTAATTTCAGCTGTCAGTTTTAGTCTACTTGGGGGGCGGTGTTATTTAGCTGTTTCTGACTTACTATGTTAGAAAAATGGGCAGTGAACTTGAGTTCTAAGTACTACTTTAGCTACATTCTACATGTTTTGTTTGTTTGTTTGTTTGTTTTGCGGTACGCGGGCCTCTCACTGTTGTGGCCTCTCCCGTTGTGGAGCACAGGCTTCGGACGCGCAGGCTCAGTGGCCATGGCTCACGGGCCCAGCCGCTCCATGGCATGTGGGATCTTCCCGGACCAGGGCACAAACCCATGTCCCCTGCATCGGCAGGCGGACTCTCAACCACTGCGCCACCAGGGAAGCCCTACATACTTTAATATGTAGTATTTTCATTATCATGCAGTTCTAAGTATTTTTTAGTTTCCATTGTGATTTCCACTTTGTCATATGATGTACAGGTATATTTTCAAATTTCCAAATGTATGAGAATACTTTTTTCTTCTTCTAATTTAATTCTATTGAAATCAGAGCAGGTAATTATTTGAAATTTATTGGGATTAAAAAAAAAACTGGTCAGTTTTTGTACATACCCCCTCTATATTTGAGAAAAATGTGTTTTTTTATGTTAAATCCTGGGGACATAATTCTGGGTTGACAGCTATTATCTCTTACCACTTTGACTGTATTTACTGTGATATCTTTTGGCTTCTGTTTTTGTTGAGAGGTCCACTCTTAGTGATGTTTTCTTTGTAGATCATCTTTTTTTTTTTTTCTGGTTGCTTTTTCAGTTTTTTCTTTTTCTTTGGTGTTTTGCAGTTACATTAAATATATCTAGGTGTAGATTTCTTATTTATCTAGCTTGGTATATATTGTCTTCATATTTGTGGATTTATAGCTTTTTTTCTGGAGTATTGTTAGTCATCTCTGTGATTATACGTTTTCACTCTTTTTTGACTGCCTTTCTAGGACTCTGAAGCATCATGCTGTTCTCAGTGTCTGTTAACCTCTCTTGTGTTTTCTGTCTTATTCCTTTGTACTGCATTCTGAGTAATTTCATCATAGCTATCTTCTAGATTACAAATTCTGTCTTTAGTTGTGTCAATTTGCTGTTGATTTTTGATTTCACAGAAAATATTTTTAATTTCTGAAAGCTATATTTGGTTCTTTTTGAGATCTGCCTTTTTTTTAAAAAAAAACAGATTCTTGTTAATTCTTTCAGAAAGACTTATTGATTACCTATTGTGTGCCAGGGACTGTTCTAGGAGGTAGAGATTATATTCTGATGTTCCTTGCTATTTTTTTTAATTGCATCACCATTTTAGCCGTTTTAAAGTACAATTCTGTGAATTTTACTAGATTTACAATGTTGTGCAACCATTACCACTTATCTTATTCCAGAATATTTTCATCACCCCAGAAAGAAACCTCATACTCACTAAGCATTCACTTCACATTCCTTCGTCCTCTCAGTTCCTGGCAACCACTTATCTACTTCTGTCTTATGGATTGGTCTATAGTGGACATTTTATATAAGTGGAATCCTGCACTATGTAGCCTTTAGTGCCTTCTTTCACTTAGCATAATACTTTTAAGGTTCATCCTTGTTGTAGCATATGTTTTAATACTTCATTTCTATTATTTCACTGTATGGATAATGTCACATTTTGTTTGCCATTCATCAGTTGTTTCCACTCTTTGGCTATTAAGAATATTCCTACTGTGAATATTTGTATGACGGTTTCTGTGTGAACATGTTTTCAGTTCTGCCATATTATTTCTTTAAACATTTCATACCTGTTTTATATATTGCATCTTTTGATTCCAATCTGCAGCCCTTGGGTATTTGAATCTATTGTTTTTGCTGAATCTCTCTTAGGGTAGCTTATTTTCTCTGAAGCTTGGTAATTTAAGATTGTGAGCTTAATATTTTATATTTTTAAAAATACTTTTTGTTTTCATACCATATTACCTGTAATGTTATCTGCAAAGCCAAAATAGTAGAATCAAGTAATATAAATCCACAGACTGGGTTAGTATTGTTTTCTGAGGGAGAAGGAAACAGTAAGGTGTAATAAATAGAGGCATCAGTACAGAGTTCACAGGTGTTTCCTATTATACAGGGTTGAAAGTGTTTCTTTGGCTTAAAGCCACAGATATTACTGCTAGGGCTTCTGTCTGCCTGAGTGTTGTTTCTGGGTATAGATTCCCTGCGTTCCAGGAGTCTCTGGGGACACTGAGTCCCCTTAGCGCACTAGGGTCTTTAGGCCACTAAGCCAGTCAGGTTAAAAAATCTGGTATTTGGAGTGGGTGAGAAGTTAAAATAATCTAATTGTTTCTTTTCTGAGCAACCACAAAACATGAAGCTCTTACTCATGTCTCCCAACTTTCTGTTCTGACAAATCAAGAGTTGGGCAAAATGTTAGAAGAGATATGATATATAAAACATTTTGGATAAAAGGGTTTGAGTCTGAAACAAAAATGTTGCAGATACATTGTCCACCTTACTTTTGGGTGTTCAAACAATGTTTTTATTAAGTGTAAATTGGTAGCGTAGTCACTTTAGTCCTTTAAATTATTGGTTCTTACACACTTTGTTTACTGGAATTGTTTAAAAGGAATTTAGGTAGCACAAGTTTTCTTTCAGAATCCAGATATCCTTTTGTGTTTAGCTGCCATACTCAGTTCTTCCTTTACTTGCCCTTTCTTTAATCCAAAAAATATTGTGAACTATTGCAGTAGTCTGTGAACTGAGTTCTTTGCATTACATTGTTCTCTTTCCTCCTCCAGTGCTATCAAGTTTCTTTGGGTTTTTTTTAGGGAAACACTTCAGCTCAAAAGGGTATTCTCTCGAGGGCATTTCTGGCTAACCTGGCTTTTTTGTCTTTTTACAATCTAGCCCATGATCTTTCTTTCTAGACTTGTCTTACATGTTTCTCCTAGTCTCTCCTCACCCTTGGCCAGTTGTAAGTACTCTGATGCCTGCAAACTGTCCATTATGTTATAACTCTGCCCTTTGTTCATGACGTTGCCTCTATTGAAATGTCTTTCCCACAACTTTAGGCTCTTGGCAATGTAGCCGTCCTTCAAAATCCACCTCCCATATACTCTCAATATGTTTTCCAACCATAGACTAACTGTATTTTTTCCTTTCTGTTGCTTTGTAAATCTCTTTAAGACCTTTCCTGTCTTATCTAATTATGGATATTTCTTGTGTTACTTTCTCCAGCCAGTTATAACAAGATCAAAGGATCTTGTGCTGCTTGTCTTTCACGTTATCTCTGGTAAGGCAAATTGCCTTACGTGTGAAAGATGTTCATTAAATATGTGAAGAATTAGATTACAGCAACACATTTCATTTGAGATTAGCCTGAACTCTTGAAAGGTAGCATTTGTGTCATACTTGTTTTGTATCTCCAACATCCAGCACACCACCTTGGCAATTAAAAACATGTCTTTTGAATTGCTGAGGAAAATATTTGAAGTTTTTGTTTGGTTCTTGTATTTTAGCTTCAAGGAAAAATCAACAAGTTGATTTAATAGGAGAATTCTTTCAGTAATATTTTCTCGTTAAAATTATGAAAACTAAGGCATTCTTAATTGATTGGGAATCCTGTTAATGAGCAGAGGGTTGGTGGAAAGAGTTTTTTAGCTAATTCACTTAGCAGTACTTTTCCTAAAAAGATGATCAAAAACTTTTTGCTTTCCTTATAATTAGTAGAAACTGCTATGATTCTGCTATGCTATGAACTGCTATGAAACTGCTATGATTATGGTGAATAATAATGCAGATTCAATTTCTTCCCTCTTCCAAAAATGTAGGTTCTTGTTAAACCTTTGGGAGACCGAGGATACCTTTTTCTTCTCTCTCCTTGTCAAATGGTTTCTCCATATGGTAGGTGATCTTCTCTTTAATTTTTATAATTCTCCTTTAACTTTTTAAAAGTTAAAATATATTGCTAATGAATTTCACTTTTTTTTTTTAGAACATCATACTGCTAAGTCTCGAGTCTTACATGCTTTGTTTCTATTTCAAGAACCTAGAGGCATAGTTACTTGTAAGTTCTTTGAATATCTAAATCCAGTTACATATAGATACCGACATTTTATTGAAAATTTCCAGATAACTCACTAAGCATTTTGTCTTTCTTACGTCATGTTTTGGGAGATAATGGGGGTATTAAGAGGTGTTAGCAATATAAAACACAAATTATATGACTTGTTTTTTTAACTATGAAAAATTATCTTGGTTTTTGTCAGTGTTTTCACTAAGTAAATGTTGATTGTAATTGTTACAATACTATAGCTTAGGTTTTCAGGGTTTCTATTATTATATGTTTTTTTTTTTAGCTTAGTTCATTTTTGTTTTTTGTTTTTTGTTTTTTTGTTTTTTTGGTTTTTTTTGGCGGTATGCGGGCCTCTCACTGTTGTGGCCTCTCCCGTTGCGGAGCACAGGCTCCGGACGCGCAGGCTCAGCGGCCATGGCTCACGGGCCCAGCCGCTCCGCGGCATGTGGGATCTTCCCAGACCAGGGCACGAACCCGCATCCCCTGCATCGGCAGGCGGACTCTCAACCACTGCGCCACCAGGGAAGCCCAGCTTAGTTCATTTTTGCATTCACATTTTAGCGACTGTAAGTGCATCATGTGCTAGGTTAGATATTAGGCCATTCACAATTAATAAGAATTTTCATACTGTTTTAGAGAACACCATTTCTATTCACCATTTCTAAGAATGAACTTTAATGCTGTCTTAAGGTAAAGTTCTCACTGTTAGGTTAAAAATGAAATTCTCGGTAATTCCCTGGTGGTCCAGTGGTTAGGATTCCATGCTTTCAGTTTCAAGGGCTCAGGTTCAGTCCCTGCTCGGGGGAACTAAGATCCCTCAAGCAGTGTGGCACGGCCAAAAAAAAATGAGATTCTCAGTGGTAGCCATTCAGTGCCTACATATCTGCTTATGGGTGGGGATAGAGAGAGAGAGATAAAGTTGTTACAACAGGAAGGAGTGACATTACTGTCGTTTGCTGGACGGTCCTGCTGGGAGCCTCAGGTCTTTATTTCTCCTTACATTTTGCTTGCCACCAGTTGATGCCTAGGGACATGAAGAAGATCTTCAACGGGCAGGTGTTTTTCCCTTTAAAAATATGTTCTGCAGTTTTCATGTTTTAATTTCTTATTGGCCCATTTTAGGCTCCTGGGCTTAGAAGCATGCTATTCATATATCCCTACATAACATATATATATTAGGGTACATACTGGTTTGGTCCACCATTAATGTATGGATGTTGTTACATTGCTTTGACAATATGTAGATCTGTACTTGACTAATTTCTTGATTGCTAACATGGTTTGCTTTTTTGTTTGTTTACAGCACAGAAAGGTTCAACCAGTGCAGCACCACAGGAGAGACGTGAGAGCATACCAGATGTATTAAAAATAACTCAGTTTTTACAGTTTGCTTTGATTCAGTGTCGAAAGGAATTCAAAAATATAAATACTATAAATTTTCATTCTGTTGTTGAAAAGTATGTAAGTGAATTTTTTAAGCGAGGTTTTGGTTCAGGTAAACGAGAGTTTATCATGTTTCCATATGATTCACGATTAGATGATAAAAAATTTTTATATTCAGCTCCAAAAAATAAATCCCATATTGATAATTGTTTGCATACCTATATTTTTCGGCCTGAAATGTATCAGTTACCTATTTATAAATTAAAAGAGCTATTTGAAGAAAATAGAAAACTTCAACAGTTTAGTCCACTTTCAGATTATGAAGGCCAAGAAGAAGAAATGAATGGTACAAAAATGAAATTCGGAAAACGAAATAACTCAAGGGGTGAAACTATTACACCTGGAAAGCAGAAGTCATCTCACTCTTTGGATTATGATAAGGATAGAGTCAAAGAATTGATTAATTTAATTCAGTGTAGGAAAAAAAATGTGGGTGGGGACTCAGACAAAGAAGATATGAGAAGCAAAACTGTCTTGAAGAGGAAGCTTGAGGATCTACCTGAAAATATGAGAAAGTTCGCCAAAACCAGTAATTTATCTGAAAATTGCCATCTGTATGAAGGTAAAATATCAGAATTGTTTTTATATAGTATAAAAGTAACAACCAAAAACATAGTAAAGTAATTCTGTCCTTTCTCCTCATACAAGTGTTTGCTAATTATAGCCTGAGAGTCAATCTAGGCAGTCCCCTGTTTTTATAAAGGAACTTTTGCTGCCAATCTCAGCTTCTGTATTCGTTTTTCAAGGCTTAGTTAAAGATTGGCCACGTCCAGCCTGGGTAGCCGTGTTTCCCACTCTCCTTGGTTAAGACACTTTTCTCAGAATATGTCATGGTCAGCCCTTTACTTCTTTCTTTTTTCCTGAAGCATCTTTCATTTCTCTCAAGCCTCATATCTTTGCAGTTCATAACCCTCCTTAGCTTTCTGGCTGTTCTCCTCCTTGATGGTTTTCATCTCCTTTAGCTTATGCTGGATTTCTGCTCTGTGCTGAACCTGACGGTGCTTAGTGATCCATACTGTCTAATACTGTTGACCTGTGTCTTGAGAGTTAAGTGCTTCCTATGTGCTAGCTGCTTTACATGTATGGACTCATTTAGTTCTTGATTAGTAGACATTATTATCCTTATTTTACAGATAAGGAAGCCATCTCAAGTTAAATAATTTTACCTAGAGTTATGAGTTCACTGATCCATGTTTGAACTCACTTGACTAGCTCCAAGCATTGTTCCTAAAGTCAGCTATATTTCCTAGCACTGAACACATAATAGGCAAGGTACTTAAATGTTGGCACCATTTTAGCTGATAATTGGCAAATTTGTATGTGTGAAAAAATATTTGTGGGTGGAAATCAGGCTTTATCAGTAATTAAAATGGTGGGAAAGCTATGCTGGTTATAATAGACCAAAGGAGAAATGGGGCAGGGGAAAAGGGGTAGGTAGGTTAAAGTAGAACTAGTGATAGTCAGAGTTGCATATCTAGGTGTTCCTCACTTGTGTTTGTTTCTTATCATTTTGCACACTTTATTTCTGATCCTGAAAGTAGAGATTTAAAGGTTAGATTCTAACTTAAAACATCCTGATCTTGATTTGGTGGTGAGCCCACTCATTAAGAGGTAGCCTTCTGTCTCCCCTACTGCCTTTAACATCAACTTTTTAAGGTATGAATTATATACAATGTACTCATTTTAAGTGCACAGTCTGATTAGTTTTTTATAGCTGTGTTACCACTACTCCAATATATAGGACATTTTTCTTTACCCCCAAATGTTGCCTTGTTCTTTGTAGTTTATCTCATTCCATTCCACCGCTGATCTGCTTTCTGTCTCTATAGATTATTTTGCCTTCTCTATAATTTCATATAATTAGAATCATACAGCATGTACCCTGTTGTTTATAACTTGTTTTTTTTTGCCTGTGGTACCTGTACACTACCTAAATCGGAATCCTGACATCTATCTACCCTGGCTCTACCCTCCTTCAGCATTAAAGCACATGCCTTTCTGAATGTCTCCTCCCTTTGCAAGTTTTTAAATATACTGGTGGTGCAGATAACCCAGATTTATACCTGCTTGGAGCCATGTCTAACATGTTTTCTCTCATAGTCCTTTTTGTTCTTAGTGCAAGATTGGTGTAGATTTCTTTGGGGTGATTTTGTATCTCTAATATCTCAGCTTTGTTACGAATTAAGTAATCTAGTCATTTAAGATAAAGCTTAGATTATGAAAAGGTTAGCCAGTATTTTAAGTACAGAATGGGAGAGATCAAAATCAGATAAAATCATGGGTTTTTGTTGTTTTTATATTTTTAGAAGATTTAAGAGTAATCTGCATACCCTTCTCTAACATTTTGCAAAATAGTTGTGTAGGTATTTTTTCTGTTGTCAAGTACCTCACTGATTTTAGGATTTTGGTGGTAGACTTTAAGGTAACTACAGTACAGTTATTTATATATATTATTCATATTACCAACATAATATTTGAGCTCATTTTTAATAGAATTTTCAAATTATGAAAATAAACCTTCATTTAATGGGAATTTTGACCTGTGTGCAAAATTTTAGAACCAGTCATATTTGGAAAGTAAGGGATGGATATACTTGTAAACTCTAAGCAGGTGGTTTGATTGAGTTCCTGCCTATAAATGTTATACGATAATTAATTTTTAGGTATATATGTCTATTATTTTTATGCTTGCCTTCCAGACTTTAAGTGATGGCTCTTTCTCTTTTCCCTTCAGAGTCTCCACAGCCTGTTGGCTCACTTGGGCATGATGCTGACTTGAGACGGCAGCAGCAGGATACCTCTAACTCTAGCATTGCTGACATCCATAGGTTGTTTAATTGGCTATCAGAAACACTAGCAAATGCACGTCATTCTGATGCATCCCTGACAGACACAGTCAACAAGGCCTTAGGATTGAGCTCTGATGATGCCTTTGAAGAGATGAGGCAAAAGCATGAGTATGAGTTGAACTCTACCCTGGATAAGAAAGAATATGAACAGCCTACTTGTGCAAAAATTGAAAGTGCACATTTTAAGGATACTCAGAGCACACTGCTAGAAGTTGATACATCATCTTTAAAGTATCCTGTTGCTGTTTCTACCAGTGAAGTAGACACTGACCATAAGCTACACTTGAAAGAAGTAAGCCTATATCTGTTGGTTATCTTTGTTTGCTTTTGTGAATGTGTGTATGAAAGGGAGGATGTGGGGGGAATTCCCTGGTGGCCCAGTGGTTAGGACTCTGTGCTTCCACTGCAGGGGGCATGGGTTCGATCCCTGGTCAGGGAACTATGATCCCACATGCTGCATGGCACAGCCAAAAAATTTTTTTAAGAATTAACAAAAAAAGGGAGAATGTGAATGTGCTTGTTTTTCCTTTTCACAAAGAAATGATACACATTTCAGTAATGGTGTCTGTGCAGGATAGTATTTCTAAGTTATTCCTTGTTACACAGATAAACACAGAAGTGTTTTCCTTCCTGCTCATAAGCTTTATATGTAGTCTGAAAATTACCATTGTGATAAAGTGAAGGCTGGACCATCTATTTGTCAGGAATGGCTTACTGGGAGTTAATTCTCTATCATTTCATAATAAAATTGAGTCATCAAAACACTGGCTTTCTGCTGGCAGTACCAGGACCCATAGGTGAGGCAGATGAGGTGACCAAAGTCAGTGTACCAGTTAGAAACAAGGCTAAATACTTTCTATTTCTCATGCAATGGAAAATGAGTGGCCTTTAGGATTACCTCTGAGGTAACCCTCAGCCATGCTTGACAGGGCATCCAGTTTATGGTATGTGCTTAGAGTACTGATATCTAGCTGAGAAGTAGCCTAATCTCCCCAGCTCCCCCCTTCCCAAGAAGTGGTTGCATCACTTGGGGAACTGTACCAGGATGGCACCATGTTCCTAAAAACTTGTTCCTAATTTACTTTCTTCCATTTTCTCTTCCCTGTCTTTGAGTAAAAGTCATATGCATCATGGGACTTCCCTGGCTGTCCAGTGGTTAAGACTCTATGCTTCCACTGCAGGGGGCACGGGTTTGATCCCTGCTCAGAGAACTAAGATCCTGTATGCTACGTGGCTCAGCCAAAAGAAAAAAAAAATTTTTTAAAGTCATATGCATGTCCCCAGGCTTTCTGCATGTAGTTTTGAGATATTTATTTTATGGGGAGGATGAAGACAGGGATCTCAGTTGGGGGCATGTGTAAGGTAGACTCTAAGAAACTAACCTATATTGTTATCATTTCCTGACATATTTAAAACTCTGAATTGTGTTGATGGGGGCATGGACCAAACCCAGCCCACTGCCTATTTTTGTAACTAAAATTTGATTGGAACACAGTCATGCCCATTCATTTAGGTATTACTTATGGCTGCTTTTGCATTTCAATGGCAGAGCTGAGTATCTGGCCTGCAAAGCCTAAAATAGTGGGTGCTTTACTGAAAAAGTTTACCAACCTCTGCTGTAAATCAACCAATTACGTTTTGAGAGAAAAAATTATGTTCTAGTTTGAGATTAGAGTATATAACTTCACCATGTTGATTTTACTTGCTTGTAATGTTCAGGTTGAAGTTTGTAAATTTGCTGTGAAAAAATAGTTGTTTTTTCTTGACATTAAAATTAATTAAAAAGAAAGGTATTGAATCTGTACTCTAATTTTTAGGATCCAAATTTAATTAGCATGAGTAATTTTGAAGATTGCAGTTTGTGTCCCACTGTTCCCATTGAACATGGATTCCGTAGACAATCTAAGTCAAATAATGTTGAAGAGACTGAAATACATTGGAAACTGATTCCAATTACAGGTAAGAACAAGTATACTGGGACTTAGGTTTGCTTGGTTTTACTTAGGGACCAGTTTCCTGAAGGGTTTTGTCTTTTCTAGATTCCACTCTTGGGTCTTGCTTGGCTCTGACATCTTCAGTATCTTATTTTTGAGCAATGTGATATTCATCATTGAGTGTTGCTGTTCTTGGTCAGTATCTGCAAAAGAGCCTATTAAAAACGGAGGGATTTAGAATATCCTTACTCTCCCTGTGGAGTTGAACATGCAACTTGCAAATGAAAATTGTTGTCAGAAATTGGGTTTCTAATAAGGTGAGGTAGCTGCAGAGATGAAATGAGGGTCTTTGGGCAGCCAATTAAATGCTGTCTTCTCAAATTATTAAACTTCACAAGCTGTCGTCTTAAGAAGTGGTCATGTTAAGGTTCATCTATTTGAAAGAAATTTGAGTTCTTAATATTGGAGAATTTGAGAGAAATTGGATCATTGTAGAAAATGGCCTGAAATGATTAAATGTAAATATCCCTAGAAAACTTATTGAACCATGAGGCAAGAATAGTTTAGCAGATGTTGAAAGATCATTTTGCAGTATTCTAATTTCTCTGTACAAACACATATACACACATATGCAGATACTGTTAATATTCCAAGTTCTTATTCATCTTTGTTAGCTAAGCATTTGGGGAAATATTTCCAGGGCACATCTTTTCCATTCCTAGATCTTTATTTAACCTTTAAAAAGGAAAAACAAACAGTTTTTGCTAGAAAGTCGACTGAAATATACTTTCTAGCTTGTGACCTAGAAGCTACTGAGACCTCCAAGGACTCTGCAAAGAATTTCTAAAACTTGATGAGTTTCCATGGGCTTCAGCACCATTCTCTACTTAGTACCTTATCAGAGAGGGCAAGAGGCCTAGAAGTGATCGTAGAGCGGCAGCTGGTACTCCTGACCTGGAGAAGTTGGCTTGAGTTGGAAAAACAGAATAGGGGAGTAGTCTGTACAAGGTGATTATCCTAACCTTCCTCATTTAGACACCTTCATAGCTGGTTTCAGAGCCATTTGAAGGCACAACATCTAGGTGTTGATATTCCATCATCACCTGAATGGGAAGGGAAGCAACTTCCCATTTCTTAATGACCCTTCAGGATTATTTTAGACAGAAGAGCGAATACCTGAATTTGTTAGCATTTGGGATTATCTGAAAGGTGCTTTAAAAGGTTGTCACCAGTACCTGAAGAGAGTCTACAAATCTAATGGATGCTTTCCCTCAGGAGGGAATGCAAGAAGCCCAGAAGACCAGCTGGGGAAACATGGTGAGAAACAAACACCAGGTGAGAAGGCTCTCTTTGCTTTTCCTCCCAATGTGCCCTTCTTCAGAATTGCTACTTGCAGTTCTGGTCCTCTATCTGGAGGGCATCAGTTTAAGTCTGTTAATTACAGAAAATTTGGACAATATCATATTTGTATTTAAATCATTAATTGATTTATATCAAATATTCTTATACAAAGAATGTATTCAAGAGAGTCACTGAATATTCATAGAGATTTTTTTGACCTACGGTAGATTCTGTCTGATATGATAACTTGGGAAGACCAGAATATTTTTCTTAATCCATTTCTACAGGACATCTTATGAGAAGCAGTCTTTGAGTTTCTCTTAAATTTAAAAAATACGAGGAGGTGAGGCCATGTATCATTTAGGTACATTATTCCTAATCTTGAATTTTTTTGACTCAATTCTTCTTTTGCTAATTGTAAAGCTAATTTCTGCAGATAGTCTAAGAGAGTAGGAAACTTTTGGATTCCAGAAACATTTATAGATATTACTGATTAGCTCGTTGTAGTAGGTGCCTAGAAGACAGTCTCTTTTGTCTAAACTCAAGTCAATTCAGCATCCCTGCAGATGGCCATAGGCAGATTCTTCTTGCTTGGAGTTTGGTCTGTGTCTTTTTTGTTTCCATTTCATCTTGTCTTACTCTTTCAGAAATCTTGTGTTGTTTTTTTTTATTCGGAAGAAAAGCTAAATGACTAATTTTAGTAGATCTTTATGGTTATTCCTCTCTTTTGGGAATTAAAAAAAACTTTGAGTTAATAGTTTTCTTCAAGATGATCTTTGTCTCCTCCTAGGAAAAGACGATTGAAAAAAAAGCGGGAAGAACAGATATATTGATATGACATACAGGAAAGTGCATAAATCTTTAGTAGACAGCTTGATGAATTCTTACATATGTAAACACTTAGGTGACCACCACCCAAATCAAGATGTAGAACATTTTCAGTAGCCCAGCAGGTCTTCTTCTGCATCCTCCCAGTCAGTATTCTCCCTGCCCCAAACCGTAACCACTAATCTGACTTCTTTTGCTATACATTAGTTTTTACCTACTCTTGAATTTAAGATAGATGGAACCTACTACATATGTCCTTTTGGTTTTGGCTCTTCACACAACAATATGTCTAAGATTCATGTAAGTTTTGCTTCTATCAGTGATTCTTTCTCATTGGGAGAATCAGGTATCTTGTTTATGCTTCATAATGCTCCATCAGCATCTGCAGTCTTTATTTGGCATACCATCTTCATATTTTGTGGTTAAAAGTATACAAATCCAAGTGATGCTACTTTTTGAGAACTCGCCACTCCCCTTGCATTTAAAAGTCCAAGTACCACAATGCCTGAATGATAGTTAGTAGAAAACATGTATTATTATAGATATTGACATGTGTTTCTTCTAAATCATTTATTGAAGACATTTTAAAAATAATAAAGTCCATCTTAATAAAAATTATATGGGGGAAATCTGTACAAAGTAAAATTAGATGGTGATCATTTGCATTTTCAAAAGGGATTTGGTTTAGAGTTTTTTAATATGGAAAATTTCCCATGTTGATTTAAGTTATATTTCAGCTTAAAAACATTTCCTTTATCCATAGCCCTTCAGGAATAAGCTTACTGGGAGACTTCCCTGGTGGTCCAGTGGTTAAGACTCCACACTTCCACTGCAAGGGGCACGGGTTCGATCCCTGGTTGGGGAACTAAGATCCCGCATGCCCCGTGGTGCAGTTACTTAAAAAAAAAAATTTTTTTTAGAAAAAAAAATTTAGGAAAAAGTTTATTGGTCTCAACTATAGCTGAAATATTTGGGAGAATGTATTCAAGTATTTTTAATAACCACTCAGAAGTTTTAAAATTACACGTGGTCCTTCCCAACTCATTTGTTTTACAAGATGCAAGTAAGACATTTTATGTGAATAAGTCAGATACTTGACATGGTACATAATTCAAGAAATACAAAACTTCAAAAAATAAGTCTTCCACCCCTAGGCCAGACACTTAGTTTCACCCCATTGATCAACCTCTGTTACAGATTTTATTTTTTTCATGGTGGTGTTTTTTTGGGTTTTTTTTTTTTTGGCCATGCTGCACAACTTGCAGGATCTTAGTTCCCTGACCAGGGATTGAACTTGAGCTCCAGCAGTAAGAGCGCCAAGTCCCAACCACTGGACCGCCAGGGAGTTCCCTGTTACAGATTTCTTATGTACTCATCCTGACGTTTCATATGTGCGCTAAACCCCATGTTGCAGATTTACGAAGCGCATTCAGTATTCCTGAATTATTTTATGGAAGTTGAATTTTCTGGTTTATCAGTTTCATACAGTTGTAATTCTTACCTTGGTACATTGGATATTTTGCTCCCCTTCTCTTCTTTGACCTACAGACCTACTGTAACCATGCTGACAGGTGCCTTTGCAGTACTTAATGGGTGCAGTGGTTCATGGTAACCGCTGGGGTTGGTAGCAAAATGTTATAATCTAAATGCTGCTTAGGCTGTTTAAACCTTTAGAAAAGTGTGAATGTAGGGGAAATCAAAACTGAATTTTTTGTAGAGAGGGGTTACACTGCTATACCTGGGTGCAGACTTGAATAGGGAGTTCACTATATCTTAAAAGTACTATAGTTTTGAAAACTATACCTATGTGTGGACTTTCTGATCTAGAGGTAACATTTTATATACTACAACAGCAATTTTTAGGGAATGTTGGCTAAGATTTAAGAAAAATTAGTACTTTTTTAAAGGATAAAATTGTATAATATGAATTTGTAGGGAA
>NW_006778737.1:732606-746282 GCF_000442215.2 Lipotes vexillifer | reverse complement strand
GGAAAAGTAATGAAAGTTTGTTTTTTTGTGAAATAAAGTATTACTATAAATTGCTGTTAAATGTATTTCCCCCATGTTTTTTAAAAAGGGATTTAGGGTTCCTGTTTTGAAATGTAGTTTGAAGAACATACTGTGTTTGAATTTAGGATTTGTGAGTGGAAAAAAGTACGTTCTTATGGATTGAGCCAGTTGTCAAGGATCACGGGTTATCGTAGTTTCATTAGCATCAGCTAGTTTGATGATGTCTTCATCTCATATGGGGTAAATAGCTATTATGATTTCTCTTGGAATGATTTCCAAACAAAAATACTTAACAAAAGTGCTATCAAAAGAATTACTGTTAATGCAGTTATGATATGTGTTCTCTTCCTGTATGACTGAGACTTTCTTTTCCTGATAAATTGAAGTCCCTAACATTGTAGCAAATCCACTAAGCAACCCCATATGTAAGAGCAAATCTGAAAACAGATAAAGTCAATTATCCTAGATCCTGAATGCAACTCTTAACTTGACGACTTATTCCCACAGCATTTCAGCTTGGCATTCTTTCATTTGGCTTACACTCAAAATTTTCCTATTAAGAGGGTATTACCATAGTGGACATTACTTGGCAAAGAATATAGGGGTTGAGCAAGCTGTTGCAACTGACCATTCTGCTTAAAGCATGTCTGTTAAAGTCAGATCTACAGAAAGGTAGGGAAGCAGAAATAAACAAGTGACTTAATTTGTATTGATGTTAAATTGGCCCTTGTTTGAATATTTCAGAAGGAATCAAAGAAAGTAACATTCAAACTTGCCACTCTAGCTACTGAAATACAAAGACCAGCCATAAATAAGTAGGGCACATAGGAAATAGGTTCACACCATTATTTGAGGTTTTTATTCTACCTTCCAATGCATAGTTTGTTCTAAATATATACTTGACCTGGCATTTTTTTTCTTTATTTATGAGTTTGTATTTTCAGATGTTATTATTTTGGATTGCTTTTGTAATAATAAACTCTTCCCATATAGGTATGAAATCACCAGAAGAACAACTGGTGTGTCTGCCGCCACAGGAGGCCTTTCCTAACGACCCCCGGGTAATAAGTAGACAGAGAAGTTCTGATTACCAGTTTCCATCCTCTCCATTTACAGACACACTAAAGGGCACCACTGAGGATGACGTGTTGACAGGTCAGGTGGTAACAGTGGAGGAGCAGTGTGTGCCAGCAGCAGAACCGCCTGCAATGAGTGAAACCACAGAAAGGACAGTGTTAGGAGAGTACAGTCTCTTTTCTAGGAAGATAGAAGAGATTCTGAAGCAGAAGAATGTTTCATATGTCAGCAGAATTTCCACACCTATCTTTTCAACACAAGAGAAGATGAAACGGCTTTCTGAGTTCATATATTCTAAGACTTCGAAAGCTGGTGTACAGGAGTTTGTAGATGGCTTGCATGAGAAACTAAATACTGTTATCAAAGCATCAGCCAAGGGTGGGAATTTGCCAGCAGTCAGTCCTAATGCTTCTGGTACTAAGATAGCATTGAGTCCTCTGGGAAGGCATGTCATACCAGTTTCCTCAAGCAACTTCAACAATAAACACCTCCTTGAGCCACTTGGTAGTGATCCTCTGAAAGACACCAACTCTAATGAGCAGCCTTCCTCTTCAGCTTTGGGTTTAACTGAAGCAGAAGTGAACCAGCCACACCATGCCACAGAGCCAGTGGTGACTTCTGATCATACTGCCCGGGAACCAGTAGAAAAAGAAACAAAATCGCCCAGTGATGTAAACATTTCTGCCCAACCAGCTCTTTCAAACTTTATAAGCCAGTTAGAACCTGAAGTATTTAACAGTTTGGTTAAAATCATGAAAGATGTCCAGAAAAATACTGTGAAATTTTATATTCATGAAGAAGAGGAGAGTGTACTCTGTAAAGAAATAAAGGTAACTAAATGAGAAGGTAATTGTAATGCTGTCTAAACTTCTCTTGTTGGGTCTGAGCTCTATAAAATGGATTTTTGTTTTTAGGTGTTGACCGTATTATTTTCATAATTGAATGCAGAGTGGAATAAAAGACTAGTAAGTTTCAACTGAATTTAGAACCGGTGATCTAAATGTCTTAGAATTTTTAATCTTGTTTTGCATAGTGTCATTTTAAAGACCAGTTGTATACATATTACAGATACCTTTAAATTGTTGATTTAAAGATTTTCAATGTTTCTTACTGGGTTTTTAACAAAGGGGAGGGAAAGATGCAGAGAAATAAAGGAAGTTGTCAGTGTTTACCTCAGGGGGTTTTATCAATCAGGTAGAAAAATAAAACTGTCCAGGATGACCTAATGATGATATCTTTCGGCATTTCTTGATGCCCTGGTCATGGCAGGTTTCCCAATAGCCCTTATTATCAAAAAACATGGTGATCCTGAAACACTTCCCCAATCATGAAAGATTCCTCCTGCAAGGTATGTGTTTTGTACTGAAGCTATGGAGTAGACTGGCGTTTCAGGCATTTGGTTTAAAAAAATACACACATAGAGACAGGTATGTAAAATCTGTAACAATAGATAACGTAATTTATAACACATGGGACAATTAGTGGTTTAATGTTGCCAATTAGTTTTCACTAAACTGTATAGCATTTTAATTCCTTAAGGGAATGCCTTGGTTTTTTTGTTTTGTTTTGTTTTGTGTTTTTTTTTTTGCGGTATGCGGGCTTCTCACTGTTGTGGCCTCTCCCGTTGCGGAGCACAGGCTCCGGACACGCAGGCCCAGCGGCCATGGCTCACGGGCCCAGCCGCTCCGCGGCACGTGGGATCTTCCCGGACTGGGGCATGAACCCGTGTCCCCTGCATCGGCAGGTGGACTCTCAACCACTGAACCACGAGGGAAGCCCGGGAATGCCTTAGTTTTTAAAATAAATGCCTGCTCCTATTTATGAAATTTACTTACCATGGTAAGTTTCTGCTTATTTAGTTAGAGGAAGCAGAGGGGACTGTAAATAAGTGGTGTATAGCCAGAGTGGCCCAGAAACTCCATGCTTTGACATGTCCTGAGCCTTTGTCAGTTTGAGGATCTCTTTGACGTCAGCATGTTTCATGTGATGTGTTCATGAGAATGTGAAGAGCATGGAAATGGGGGCAACAGAGTGCTCAGTGTGCTGCCTTTACCAATTCCCTGTAGTTTCTTGGGAAGATGAAACCAGACTTACCAGGAATTTCTTGGTTGCATTTTTGCCCTGTATGATTGAACATTGAGCTTCTCAACATTCTTCCACCCCCAGCAACATGTTTCCAGCTCTTTGGGGCATAGCTACATGGTGGTGTAGGGCTAGATGAGAGAGTGGGTTGGGCACAGTTCCCAGTGTGCTCACCATTACTCCATCTCCTCCCACTGCATTTTAAAAATTGATTGTAACACACTTGTGGGAAATGTGTTTACTTGCGAATGGTGCTTTTAATCCATTCTGGCTTAGAATAAATCATATTTCTGCTATTTATTTTATGTAGAAGAGGAAAAAGATGTTGTGTGTTTTATAAATATGATAGGAAAACAGATCAGAACTTTAAATTCTTTTAATCAATATCCATTGGAAATTTTCTAGCAGAAATGTTACAGTATAGTACAGGACTTTATGAATAAAATTTTAAACTTCCTAAATATTTCTGGAGTCAAATTGATTTGTTACTTTATGAGTTAAAGTGTCTTATTTAACACAAACTTGCATTTAAAATTTCTTAATGTAAAAAGACCAAAAATTACAAGCAGGCCTATCAGACAATAATTTACTTTTTCATAACTTGATTGTAAACTGCTCTGAGATTTGCCCAGAGGCTTTAGAAGTTAGAGCAAAATCAAACACTGCAGAAGATGCTTCTTTAGGGCTACATAGAAGCATCCTCTTTGGGTGTGGCACTTGTAGACAGCTCTTGAAAGACTGATTGTGAGGCAACCTTGGTTTAGATTTATGGTTATCTAACCAGCGTGCCAACCTTGAGAAAATTAATCTGCTCCTGTATCTGTGAAATGAGGAATGTGACCTTCAGAATCCTGCAGTTTGCTTCAGAGTTCAGGATTCCCCCAGCAAGCAAAGAGAATTCTGCTGGGACTGGCTCTCTTGTGTCCTTTGAAAGGTAGTACCGTGTCAGCAGCATGGAAGGATATGTTAGATGGGAGAGTGTTTTGTTTGAAGGTGTAAACTTGACAGGCATGGCTAATTAATATGTAAGTAACGTTGTATATACTGAAGCTCTGTATGAATGATCCTGGGGCTGTTGTGAGTTAAAGGAACTACAGTAGTTATAAAAGTGCTTTTTAACTCTGAAGGAGTATACCGGTAACACTGCTGCAGAGAATCAAGGGCCTGCTTCAAAAGGAAAGGAAAATGGGAGTGAGAGAGTGGTTAACGACTGAGCTCTGGATTGCCCAGAATAAGTAATGAGTTAAGAACCTGGGCTGATCCATTGCTTTTCTGGTTCTGTTACCCCAAGCTAGCATTTACTTGGCTTTGACTGCATAGCATCGTAACATTGTGATTGTGACCAGTTAAGGTCTGAGCTTCAGAGTCTTCTCTAAGAGTGGACTTGATCTCTGAGGTCCCTAGTGTAAGGGCATCATTAATAGTGGTCTAGTAGTAGTTAAACTTAACCACTTTATCTTGCATTTCTCGTGTTAAATGGATGTTTGCAAAAAAGCTTTTAAATGTTGATTTAGTTTTTTTTCTTTAACAGGAATATCTTATCAAATTAGGCAATACAGAGTGTCATCCAGAACAGTTTTTGGAAAGAAGATCAAAATTAGATAAACTATTGATTATTATTCAAAATGAAGACATTGCAGGTTTCATTCATAAGGTAGACTATTAAGTTGAATTCTTTGCTTATTTTGGTTGTAAAAAATCCCTACTATCTTTGAGACTAACGCTGTTTGTTTTTAAAATATCCTCATAAGCTTTAAAGGAGATAAAACTTTGAGGTTGGGAGGTTTAGGACTTGAGACCTAAACTACCCTCTGTGAATCAGCTCATGAGATTCATATTTATACCTTTACAAAATTTTAAATTGTGGCATATCACAGATCTTACCTATCGCTTAAATAGTCAAGACTAAGAATACTGACTCTTTGAATGCCATTGGGTCTGCTGACTCTCTTTATATTGTTATCACCTTTATTTGTATGTCCTAGGTAAAACCTGTTTGTACCCCCTCTTTGCTGAAGCAGTCCCCCTTTCCCTTGGGTTTGGAGGTACCCCGTCTAGTCTTAGGAGACTGTCTCAAGTCCTACTGCTCTTTGAAGTCTTTCCTGACTGTTTCAGTCCGTAGGCTGTTGCCTTATTTGAATTTGGACTGTACTCACTGGGCCAGGCAAGTTAGCATTTGTCATTCTGTTTCCAGGTCTCTCGTTAAGTGCCTCTTCCTTAGAGAGTTCTGTTCAAGGTAGATGCCCAGTACATAAATGTTGGTTTGTATATTTAGAAATAATGTTGGAAATACTGTTTTTGTGCTTGACTTTGCAGAGGCAACACACTAATATAGGTGAGCCATAGTACATCTCTTGTAGGTTACTTCACACTTGAGTCTGTCTGTCCTTATTTCTATTTTTATTTTGGTATTTAAATAGGTACCTGGCTTGGTGACTTTAAAGAAGCTTCCTTGTGTTAGTTTTGCTGGTGTTGATAGTTTGGATGATGTTAAAAATCATACATACAATGAGTTATTTGTATCTGGAGGTTTTATCGTTTCTGATGAATCCATTCTAAATCCAGAAGTAATCACAATTGGTAAGATTTATTTATTCTTTTAAGCATGTAACATGTCTTTTCTAGGTTTTTCTCATTAGTGACTCACTCATAACTTTTTTAATGCATTGTCCATTCTGCCAGTCACAGATAACTAGTACATTTCCATCGTTTTTTGAGCTTTTATTACCTCAGATTTCTTTCCCATTCTTTTACTCTTTACGAATAATTTCCTCAAGTCTGGTATAAAGCAGGGCTCTCTGCATCTACTTCCCTTGGATTACTTTTGGTTTGTTATTGTTATCAACATGTTTTTTTGTGTGTAGATGTTATGTTCTTAGATCTCAAAGAGGATGTATAGATCTGTCTCCCTTAGAGGGGAAAAAAGAGAAAGAAAATACTACATAGGAAAGTAGGTGTTCCTACATGGTATCAACAAACACTTCTTCCTTAATTCAGTTGTGGAGTGGGTGACTTGTTTATTGAATTTAAAATGAACTTCATTATCTCTAACAGAGAACCTTAAAAATTTTTTGACATTCCTCGAAGAACTTAGTACTCCAGAAGGAAAATGGCAATGGAAAGTCCACTGTAAATTTCAGAAAAAACTAAAGGAACTGGGCAGGTAAGGTTTGAAAAATAACTATATATTGGTTGTTGATTTTAACATTGTGTTCACAGAATTTTGCTATTTTTTATATGTTTGTAAATTATAGATGCTGCTCAGTTTTCACAGATGTCTTTTGCCAGCCGTAAGGGAATGTAGATGCTGAATTATTCTAGCTTGTTTGAAAATGGTATTCTTGTTTATGTAGAGGTTTGTTGAAGTTGTAGTTATGTATAGAGATAAAATTGGTTTAAACTTTACCACTTGGGTTTAGAATAATAATCAAAACGGGATAATCAGCATTATTTTTTTTATGGAACTGTACATGCCAAGTAGATCAGGCCCTCTCCTATTTATTAATCTAATAATATTATACATATGAGACAAGGATTAATCTTGACATGATAAAAGGATCTATGATTAGGACATTCATTTATGTAATAAGTGATTTCTAACATGCCCCAGAAGTCACTTCTCAAAACGTGATTCTTGGAGCACTAGTTCCTTAAGAGGCTCTGCAAATGACTGTTGTAATCAGATGAGTTTGGGATACTATATATCCTACTACTAGAATCCATATAATGTACTTATTTACACATTTGAAGATATGAGAAACTTTGTAGTTAAGGATCCTGTTTTACATTTTGTCAGTCAGCATTTCTGAAACCTAGACCACAACATTTTTTTCTTCTAATACCTATTGATATTCCATGGGACACACAGGGAAATTCAGGCTTTAGTAATTTTAAATTATTTAACTTTTTATTTCATTTTTTAAAAACCTGTTTTATCTTCAAATCATGTGAAGGAGGCATTGGGGAAGTCTTATCTTTATATAACAGATAGCAATACGGAGGCCCGGAGGTATAACTTGTACAAATTAGTACTGTCATCTTCCTGACAATAGCCCGTAATTTCTGCCACATGTTGCCTTGCATCTGGAAGTATAGCAATAGCTCAGAGCCATGTTATTTTTTGAAGGAAAGATTTATATTTTTTTGTCCTTTTACACCCTTCATTACAGTTCTAAATTAGTGAAGCTGAAGAGAAGTGTAATTTATTTAGTAAGTAATAAGTTGAGATTTTTGTCTGAACTGAATAGCGGGCCCTCAGGCCTTGTACCCAGAGAAAGCCCCTGGAGTTACCCGTGGGTTGCACAATTCCTGCTTTCCCTCTACGAAGAAGCACCTGTACATCAGGCAGTGAGCTGAGCAGTGCAGTTGTCGTTTGTTGCCTCAATTGAGAAATTATGGCTTTAATTTCAAGTGAAAACGTCCATACTAAATTTTAGAAATGCAGATACAGA
Organism: Lipotes vexillifer; assembly: GCF_000442215.2. Classification (NCBI taxonomy): domain Eukaryota; kingdom Metazoa; phylum Chordata; class Mammalia; order Artiodactyla; family Lipotidae; genus Lipotes; species Lipotes vexillifer. Next base: position 738,651 of record NW_006778737.1, on the reverse strand, counting down.
TGCTGAACTACTTAATTTCACAGATTGAATGCTAAAGCTCTGAGTCTGTTGACCCTTCTGAATGTCTATCAGAAGAAACATCTGGTTGAAATTTTGTCATACCACAACTGTGATTCACAAACTCGAAATGCTCCAGAATTGGATTGCCTTATCAGACTTCAGGCTCAAAACATACAGCAACGACACATAGTCTTTTTAACAGGTAAAGAGAGTGCTCTTAAGCTTTCTACTGTGAATACAGGAATGTGTATGAAAGGATTTTGTGGGACTGTGTTGGGTGTTTCTGAAAATGTGGAGGAAAGGATTTTGTGAGGGCTGGAGGCAGGCATTATCATTTTATATTTGCAAGTGTTTTATACTCAACTCACTTTTTTTTTCAATTTAGAAAAGAGTATCAAGATGCTTTCCAGTTATACCGATAATGGAATAGTGGTTGCGACTGCTGAAGACTTTATGCAAAACTTTAAAAATCTTGTGGGCTATCACAACTCAATCACAGAAGAAAACCTTCCTTTGCTTGGTGCTAATGAGAATCTTGAGTCGCAGTCAGGTAACTTTTCAGTAGTTTTCATTTTCTTTAAGGCAGACAGAAAAAGAATGGTTTTGCTTTGATTTCATATAATGAAATGCTAATTTTGAAACTGCTCACCTCAGTGTAAACTCAGCTTCAGGGGAAGTGTTTCAAGGCATTTATCATTCTTTTACTTAGTATACACAAAATCTGCTCATTTATTATACTGTAGTCAATGTAAGCTGTTCGAGTTAATGTAGACTGCATACTATAGAGTAGGCATTTTCTTTTTGAGGTTATGTAAGCTTTATTGGCTTCTGTTGTGAATTAAAGCAGTTTAATTACAAGGTAGTAGAGCTATCCATAGCTTTAGTCTTTTGTGAGATGGCCTTTGCTTTGGTTCCAGGTTTTATGTAAAATGAAAGATGTACTTTTGTTTTTGAGGGAAAGCAGAGATGTTCGAACATTTGATACAGCTAACCAGTTTAGTAGTAATCCAGTGAAGCAAGATGTCAGAATTTTTATTTTATATTTGTCTTGTCAAATACTGAATTACCGTATAACTTTAGATGCTGTTTTGACATTAACCCCTTTGGAGCTGGGAGTTGGGATTTCCCAACATTAAACGTGAACACATTTCGCAGAAGCTTTTAGCATCGGATTATCTGGACATTCACACCTAGTGTGAGTGTTGTGACTAAGTGAACTTGTGGCAGAAGACCAAGCTTTAAGGGATTGTGGACTTGCAGACCCTGACGCATTATATTGTGTGAGTAGTGTATAATTTTAAAACTTAAACAAATTGTGTATTTCAATAGAGGAGGACTTTTTGTTTTTTAAATGTAGCTCTTTTAGAAAACGATGAAAAGGACGAAGAGGATATGTCTCTGGATTCAGGGGATGAAATCTCACAAATAGAAGTATGCAGCAATTTTCATTCAGAAATATTGGAGAAAGAGACCAAAGGATCACGTGGAACAGATCAAAAAAAGAATATTCAAATTGAGTTGCAATCGTCTCTTGACTTGCAAAAAAGTTTATTAGAAGAGAAGACTTATGAAATTGATTCTGAAGAGAGAGCTTCTATTGATATAGTATGCTCTGAAGGAGAGAACAGTAATTCAGCTGAACAGGATTCATATAGCAACTTTCAGGTTTATCACAGTCAATTAAATATGTCCCATCAGTTTAGTCATTTTAATGTTCTCACTCATCAGACATTTTTGGGGACATCATATGCCCTTTCATCAAGTCAGTCTGAAGAAAGTGAAAATTACTTTTTATCTGCTTATACTCAGAACTTGGATAGAGAGAAATCGCCATCTCCATTAAGTTGGTGGAAAAGTGATACTTCCAGGCCATTTTCAAAAGAGAAATAATTACAGTAACTTTTTTAAGTAGGTTGTTACGGACTTTTTCTGTTTCTTAAAAGTGAATTCACAATTTATTTTTCATTCTCTAAACAAAAGGTTTCTTTTCCTTCGCAAATGTTTTTTTTCCTCTTATTTAAATCATGATGGCCTGTAACAGTTGAAGCATCTGAAAACTGAAATAAATATATATTTTTAACATATTGTACTTGAATTATCTCATATTGGCACTTTTAAGTTTTACACTTATATGTCATCTGTACTTTGGCTTCAAATTGAAGCCTGTTTTAAAACTAGATAGTTGCAAAAGGATAGTGAACAATGGCTTTACTTTTTTTCCCCTCTAATGTCAATGATCCCAGCTACTTCTGCTGAAATGATATATCAACTAATGCATTTATTTTAAGCTTTTTGTATAGTGCTTTTACACAGGTATAAGCCAGTGATGTTAATATTTACACGATTTTGGCTCAATACCTCAAGATTTATTGAACAGAGCCATTTCATTTAGATGATAAAACTATACATATAGGACTTAGGACTTAACACCAGGCAGCATTATTTTTAGACAACCATGTAAAATCCCGTTGCTAAAATTTTGGTCAACCTTTTATTTGAGAATATTTGATAATTACAATTTTCAGTGCTTGTGTGGTCCTTAAACAAAAACCTATCATCTTTTGAAATATGAAACTGAATTTGGTTATTAAAGGCATTAAACAATTTGAAACAAACTTTGCTGTAGATTTTTAAATTGTTAGAAAAATGTAAGTTTATTTTTCAGGAGGTAAGCACTTAAGTGCTATATACTAAAGCTAACTTTTTAAATTCCCAGATAGATAAAAGTACATGGTGAAGATGATAAATTTTTAATCCCCATGTATTGCTAATAACTGCCTCTCCATTACTAATACAAACAACTTGTAAATGTTTTTGAAAACTGTAGTTTCTACAATAAAAGAAGTCATTAAAAAAAGGACTTAAAAAAATTTCCACATAAGCCTAAACTGAATCTGGGCTATTTTAGTAAAAGTAAGTATGTCAGACATTCCTTTGGCACCTCAAAAGAACTTTGAGTTCTACTCTTTAAAATCTTTTTATAGAGCAAAATATCTAAGTGTATTTTAGTATTTTAATAAGCTACATGTAAAAAGTGTGGAAGAACACTGTAAACTCCAGACTGTTAAGGTAAGTAGATCAATACCCACGCTGTGATGAGCAGAAAAAAAAATTTTTTTTTACTACTTTTTTACAAAAGTGTCTTGTTTTATTGTTTTTTAAAATATATATATACACACACAGCATTTTACTACATAATGTACAAGTTTTAAATAAGCATTTTCAAAGGAAATCTAGGCTATTTGATACAGTTAAGCAACAACCAACCACATTTCATAATTTGGAAGACAAATCAAATGTAAAGGAGGATTTGATTTTCTACATTTAAAACGAAGAACTAAAATTCTCTTCTTGATTTGCAGCTAAAGGCATGAGATTAGTTTCCAACTCTCTTTGCTTCTGGAGAAGGCCCTGAAATCATATTGATATGTTAGTATGGTGTGCAGCAGACGGGCAAATTATTCCTATTTTACCTTTCTGTCTTGTTAATACAGAACTATATTTACTTTGAAAACACATATTACGCTCAGTTACTTGGCCATAGCTTAAACTTTATCTTGTTCAACTCAAGAATTTTCAATTTTTTACACCAGACTTTCTCACTTGGATACTGTGCAGCTATATCACACGTTTGTAAGATTATATTTTTAGCCATACAACCAATAGAAATGACCTTTCTTAAAACCATGTCTCCTAACTGTGGGGCTGAACACCACCTCTTTCCTTTTCCCCAAATGCTCTTAAAATGGTCATGAGTCTCCCTTTAACATCCAGTGTTTTATCTTGACTGCATTAACCTTAGTGGCTAGTAGTACAAGGCCCTGCTGAAGTAAGCGGTCACTATATAGGTGAAGGTGTATACATCACATTCCTTTCTCTTAAGCTACAACTTTTGTCTCTACTAAGCTAGAATATGCCTTGTCACTTTAAAAAGAGGTTTAAGTAAAATCTTCACTGTGTGAATTACCAAGCTTGAGTTACAAAATTCAATCCACATGTAACCAAAGCTACAGCATTTTAAAAACTAAGGGACACTTTATAATCCTGGGTTAGTGGGGGTGATTTTCTAGTTCTATAGAAAGAATCGTTTAAGCAACACTTGAATCAACAATTTGAAATGCAGGAGGCATTCATAAATGACTGGACATGGAAAAGGGTAATCCTAAAACTACAGTTTATTTTCCCCAAATACACAAAGTATACTGTGAATCAAAGCTAATCGCAAAACCAGTTTTGCAAGTCTTTTTTTTTTTTTTTAAAGCACAGGGACAGGTGTTTTTTTGTTTTTTTGTTTTTTGTTTTTTAAGGCCAGCTGGTAGAGAACAGTTACAGCCTTAAATACTGGATGTGTTACCTGATTTTATTTTTATCTGAGCAGATAATGAGTCAAAATTGGTCTAGGAGAAAAAGTAGTCTGGTAAGATTATACCTGTAATTTCACATTATATTACTCTTTGGGACTTGTGTCAAGTTCTATTCCAAACACGGCCAACACGTTCTTTTAAAAAAATGTGAACTGCATTACTAAGAATTAAAGCATAACTGTACTTATTTTCTGCCTTTGGTTTTAGGGCCTTATTGATCATGCTTTGCCATTTCAAATGTATGCCTTTTTTCATTCAATAAAGTTGTCTTAATATTCAAAATGTCTCATGATTTCATGCTGGAAAGAAAGATGGCAATGTGAAAGAAATAGAAGGAAAGTTGTGTTTTTTTAAAAGAATCAGCACCTGTACATTAAACTGACATGTGGTGAAGTCACATAAGTCATGTAACCAACGATGTTTAGTAAAACTGGTAAAACACAGCCCTCCACCAGAAAATGGTCACATCCAAACTTTGGAAGAGCTCATACCTGTCTCAGTTCTGACAGTCCCTTAAGGATTGCTTGCTGTCGATCCCTGTTTTTCACCAAGTTAGGATTAAGAAGTGGGTCCCTGAGATGGTCAAAAAGCTGTTCTTGGTCACAGTCTGAAGCCAGATAAAAATGACAAAATTCAAATACATTTATAATATGAAATAGCCCTATGCTATAACATTCTATGGATTCATTAATAAATTTATATCCTAGGAAAGCACCAAGTAAAATTTAAGTAATAAATATTCAATAAAAATTGTAATAATTGACTCCGAAAGAGAGAGATTCTTTCTACCTCTCGGGGCAATTTGGATTTTTAATTGGGGGGGGGGGTACACTTATATTTACTTACCATGTGGATTTTGGTACTGAGGATCCTGGGTTAAAGGCCTAGACAATGGTGCATCTGGATCAAGGTAATAGATCTCATTGGTTCGGACATAGGGAATAAAATGAAATGGTTCAGAAAACCCGGGTGATAATTCTGTTTGACTATCTCCTGAGATCAGATTCTCTCTTTCGTAAGTACTGTTTTTTAGTGTCTGAGTTTGCTGCATTCTGTTTTTCACTGCCGGAACTGGTGGTGATTGAGACCTGTATTTTTCCAAAAAGCATAATAAGGGACTTCTTAAAAAGCATGAATGAAAAACTGTGTATTTTATTTTAGATTAAGCATATTCTATTCTTGAATCACATTTCAGTTTATTCTAAATGTACCTATAACACCTTTAGGAACACTATATGTAAGAGGCTTGAGTTCTATGATACCATTTCCTAAAACAGGGCAACAAAATGGGATTAATCTGGGGTTTACTAGTACTTGCTGAGGATATATATATGCTAGAACAGGGAGAAAAATTTACTAGCTTCTGAGGATCAACGCTGCCTGAGTTAATTTAAACCTAATGTTTCTCCTTAGATAATTCATAATATACTTACCGCCTAAACTAAACTTGCTATTAGAGCCATATTCAGAGACAGCTTAAACCAGCTGGTTTGTGCACAAAAGTAGAGAATAAAAATTCTAACAATTTAAAATCTCCCATTGGTTAATTTCTCATTATCCCTACCAGTCATTTATTCCCTACCCCCTCAATCCAAGCAGAACGTCTATTCCACTGCTGACATATCTGGAAAATCAAAACTGTTAAAGTCTGAAGATAACAAAATATCGCCCACATTCCTGC
>NW_006778737.1:699015-732587 GCF_000442215.2 Lipotes vexillifer | reverse complement strand
ATTCCTGCTTAGGATGCCTAGGTCCAGTCCAATTTGGACCTTCAAATTCTAGGTAAAATGCCAGACACCCTTTCCCTTAAACCTCTATTCACCTCAAGTCACAAACTTTCCTGTTACTGTCTTCACAGACATGCATACATGCTTGATCTCACCTATATTTTGAGCAAGTATTTTATGTCGCACAGAAAGCACTAAGTAGCTACGGAATCCATAACATACCTTTCCTTGTTGAAAGAATTAATTCTCCGAGGTGGTTCTTCCTAAATGATAGACAGGAGTTAACAGTGTTTCCATATGTCCCCACAAATGTTTTTAGTGGTTGTTGAAATCTGAGGATAATATTTGAGTAACACATACTGGATAACAGGATAGGAGAGGCTTGGTACTTCTCCAGAGTCAGAGAAACCAATCCAGTAATTCCTGACCTTGTAAATTATCCTGTCTATATGACTATAAACAAGAGTTTTGAATGGGTATCTGAATAAAGAATAGCATTTATCTATACAAGGTTTAAGTGTAAACTTTTTCTGTAAAGGACATAGTAAACACTTGGCTTTGTGAGCCATGTGGTCTCTGCTGCAACTACTCTATAAACTCTTCTTGCAGCATGAAGCCAGCCACAGACAATAGGTTAAAAAAAATGAGCATGGCTGTATTGCTAAAAAACTTTATTTGCAAAAGCAGGCAGCAAGATGGATTTGCCCATTGGCCATAGTTTGTTGACCCCTGGTGTAAACAGCAAATTTCTAGAACTCTTATTCACACCCAGAATAGCCTTGTCAAAACATGCATGTGTGGAACTGTATTCTCATTCTAAAAACTTCAATACATGCTTTAAAATATTTTTTTAGACAGAAGAGCTTTACCTTTTTGACTAACTGCCACCTGAAACTTGGTTCAGTTTCTTGAGATGAATGAAGAACATCTGGTGAAGTGACTCTATTTTGAGAGGGGTGTCCAGGATTATTTCTTTCTACCAAATGAAGCAGTTCCATCTGTCTTCTTACTCTTTTTTCTTCTCTCAGCTTTTGAAGCTGTTTAGGGTACTTTTCTGATGCTGGAATATACCGTCTCAGTGGTTTATTTATATTCCAATCAGGCCTTTTAGGACACTTCTTCATATGTTTTGTTTGTTTCTCTGTTCTTGTGAACGGATTACACTGGTCATTATAACTGTTTTCTTTTTCTAAGTTGGCTCCATTATCATGACTTACTAGTTCTTGCTTGTTCTTCTTAGTGTTAAACTGTTCATTAAATTCTGCAGGAATCTCAGGAGATGAACAGTTTATAATTTCCCTCTCTATTACCGATCCACAGCGTGATTCTATATTGGTAAATATTCCAGCATTTAAGTCATCTAAAAAAAAAGTTTCAGATGATTAATTTTTTAAAAATTGTGGTAAAACATACATAATGCAAAATTTACCATTTTAACCATTTTTTCAAAGGCATTAAAACTGCCCTCTAAAACGGTGGTTTGAAAATTGAAAAAAAAAATTCTATACCCACTAAACAACTCCCCATCCCCCGCTTCCTGCCAGCTTATATAGCACCCACCATACTACTTTGTCTCTATGACTGTCTCTCTTTGTGACTTCTGTTAGCATAATGTCCTCAAAGTTCATCCAAGTTGTAGCATGTGTCAGAATGTCCTCCTTTTTAAGGCTGAATACACACACACCATAAAACATTCCACTGTATGTATATACCACATTTTTGTTTATCCATTCATCTGTCAAGGGACACTTGGGTTGCCTCCACCTCTGGGCTATTCTTCAAGACCTTACTTTTTTCAGTTCTTCTGACTACACCCAGAAGTGGAATCGCCAGACCATATGGTAATTATAAATTTTCTGAGGAAATGCCATTCTGTTTTCTTTAGCAGCTGCACCATTTTACATTCCCACCAGCAATGCACAAGGGTTCCAATTTCCCTAAAGCTTCCATTAAACCAGTTTTAAATGTACAATTCAGTGGCGCCAAGCACACTCATGATGCCACACAATTCCAGACCCCATCATCACCTCAAGCAGAAACCCTGCACCCACTAAGCAGTAACTCCCCATTCCACCCTCCTTCCCAACCCTCAGCAACTTCCACTCTACTTTCCACTTCTGAATTTGTCCACCCAACCCTAAATTCCTTACACCAATGGAACTATACAATATTTTTGTCTCCCTGCACAACTGCTCCCCCTCCCCTCACGTCCAGCTTATTTCACTCAGCGTAATGCCTTCAAGGATCATTCAAGCTACAGCACATATCAGAACTTCAAATGATTCGCTCTTTATTTTTTTATTTTATTTCTGGCTGCGTTGGGTCTTCGTTGCTGCACATGGGCTTTCTCTAGTGGCGAGCGGGAGCTACTCTTCGTTGCGGTATGTCGGCTTCTTACTGTGGTGCACGGGGGAGCACGGGGTCCAGGTGCGCTGGCTTCAGTAGTTGTGGAACACGGGCTCAGCAGTCGTGGCTCGTGGGCTCCAGAGCACAGGCTCAGTAGTTGCAGCACACGGGCCCAGCTGCTCTGCGGCATGTGGGATCTTCCCGGAACAGGGCTCGAACCCGTGTCCCCCGCACTGGCAGGGCGGATTCTTAACCACTGTGCCAACAGGGAAGTCCTCATGTAACTTTTTAAATGTCTATAGCTCATATACCATCATGCTATGCCTCCAGGCCATCCCTGAATCACGTATAACCTTTTACTTTTTTCCATTTTGAAAACAGGAAAAGTTCACCATTCAAACATCTAAAATCTCCTTAAAATTTATATAATGTTCATGATTATATATGTGTTCAGCTATCACAACAGTTGAGCAACAAAATTACTTTGTTGCTCAAAAGGCTTTTTTTCACATACGATTAAAATTTTAAATTCACAATTAGCTAAAAAAAAGTCCAATTATTGCTGTAAGTGTATTATTCCAGACTAGAGCTAGCCAGGACTAATCCTAGTAAGGCTGCCCAGCCTACATCATTTCCATACTGGATATCCTTTTTTGCCACTCTAGACCCACTTTATACCTTCCTCTCCCCTGCTCTCTGCCCTAGCAGGCTGACTGGTAAGAACCTTATCAACGGGTTCCTGGGTCCTCTGGTTTCTGTTTCTGTCAGGAGTGTTCATATGCAAATTATAGGAAGGGAAAAGAGTGAATTCAGGATATTTATCCCACTGGCTCATTCCCTGTGAGCTGACCTCAGGCTGACTCTATCCCTTTACCAAAGGTTCCCCTCAAAGTTACCTCTATACAACGCTTGTCTTCTAGGTTCTGGTAACAAGTCAGTTGCTACTAGCACCAGAGTCAAAGCACTACTGCTGTATTCCCTCACATCCAGTCCTTTGAAAATAGTCTCTTTTTAAATAAGCCATCTTTAATTATTCTACTTTGGGACACTGACTGATTAAATTGCCTTAGAGTCACCCAGTGATAATATACATAATTTCATGGTCTTAAAGACCTAGTTTGACTTTTTTTTTTTTTAGTTTGACTTCCTCTTAAGTGATGTGTAGGATTTATATAATTTTGTTATTTATCTGGACATAGAGAAGGGAGAAACCACATTCTTCAGGCTTACGAGGAAACTATAAAAAAAGTTTTTTGTTTTTTTTTTAATAAACTAAACAGGTTGCTTTACCCCACTTCCCTTTTCAAATTCCCTTCTACATTCCTGTCATATTATGTAATTTGGTGTTGTACTGAAGATCTAAAATTAACTGGCAGAAAGAGTGGTATGTTAGAGGATGGATTTCCATTAAGACATTCTGGGCTTGGGGCTCAGTACTAGCCAACTCCAGAGTAGCTTTATGATATTTCTAGAGGAACATTAATATTATCTCCTAACTTATGGCCAGCCAAATTGGTTTTTGTCTCTTTTTAAGTTACCAAGGGATCCCCAAGACCACAAATAACTGACAGGAGGGTCCACTGGTAATTAGTTTAAAAACTGAAGGTCTGGTTCAAGGTGGTGACCTAGGAAGATCCTGAACTCGCCTCCTACGGACACACTTGAACCTATAGTTACACACGGAACAATTTCCTCTGAAAAAAACCTAAAGAACTGGCTGGGCGACTCCTACACATTGCCCAGGTCTGGCACACCATCAAAGCAGGTGGGAGAGGCTGAGACACAGTCAAGCCATAAACCCCACTCCTGTGCTGCAACCCACAAGTGGGAGGGAACTCAAAACCCAGAGCTTTTCCCCAAGGAGATAAGGGTTTGAACCCCACATTGGGTACCCCCACTTTTAAGATCTGCACAGAACAGATAATCCCCCAAAACATATAGAACTGAAAACCAATGCGGCTCATGTCCACAAGACCCACAAAGCTATAGCAGAAGGGAGAAACAGCTCTTAAAGGGCTCACTTACCTCAGGACCCAGTGCAGAGGCAGCTGATTACACCCAAATGTGAAAGAGGCTCATTTAAAAATATGCTGAAGCGTTGGCCCAAGGGGTAGGAATGTAACTTAACACATCTAGGGGCTTGCTGGAATACTCTTGGGATGGGGGTGCGGATGAGGATGGTGGGCACCACCTGTTTTTTTTTTAAAAAGAACCACTAGGCCTTTTATTCCCACCTTGCCGTCCCCGCCCCGGCTGTTACACTGCCCCCCGCCCAACTTCAACATGAGCAAACCCTCAGCAAACATCATTCTCAATGGTGAAAAACTGAAAGCGTTTCCTCTAAGATCAGGAATAAGACAAAGATGTCAACTCTCGCCACTTTATTCAACATAGTTTTGGAAGTCCGAGCCACAGCAATCGGTAAGAAAAAGAAATAAAAGGAATACAAATTGGAAAAGAAGAAGTAAAACTGTCACTGTTCACAGATGACATGATACTATACATAGAAAATATTAAAGATGCCACCGGTAGACTACTAAAGCTAATCAATGAATCTGGTAAAGCTGAAGGATACAAAATTAATACACAGAAATCTCTTGCATTCCTACACACTAACAATGAAAGAGCAGAAAGAGAAATTAAGGAAACAATGCCATTTACCATTGCAACAAAAAGAATAAAACACCTAGGAATAAACCTACCTAGGAAGACAAAAGACCTGTATGCAGAAAACCATAAGACACTGTTGAAAGAAATTAAAGATGACACCAACAAATGGAGAGATATACCATGTTCTTGGATTGGAAGAATCAATATTGTGAACATGATTATACTACCCAAAGCAATCTACAGATTCAGTGCAATCCCTATCAAATTACCAATGGCATTTTTCACAGAATTAGAACAAAAAATTTAACAATTTGTATGGAAACACAAAAGACCCCACACAGCCAAAGCAATCTGCAAAAAGAAAAATGGAGCCAGAAGAATCAGGCTTCCCAACTTCAGACTATACTACAAAGCTACAGTAATCAAGACAGTATGGTACTGGCACAAAAACAGAAATATAGCTCAATGGTACAGGACAGAAAGCCTGGAGATAAACCCATGCACCTGTGGTCACCTAATCTATGACAAAGGAGGCAAGGATATACAATGGAGAAAAGACAGTCTCCTTAATAAGTGGTGCTGGGAAAACTGGACAGCTACATGTAAAAGAATGAAATTAGAACACTCCCTAACACCATACACAAAAATGAACTCAAAATGGATTAAATACCTAAACGTAAGACTGGACACTATAAAATTCTTAGTGGAAAACATAGGCAGAACACTTTTTTTTTTTTTGGTGGTACGTGGGCCTCTCACTGTTGTGGCCTCTCCCGTTGCAGGGCACAGGCTCCGGACGCGCAGACCCCCCAGCCATGGCTCATGGGCCTAGCTGCTCCGTGGCACGTGGAATTGTCCCAGTCTGGGACACGAACCCGTGTCCCCTGCCTCAGCAGGCGGACTCTCAACCACTGCGCCACCAGGGAAGCCCCAGAACACTCTTTGACATAAATCACAGCAAGATCTTTTTTGACCCACCTCCTAGAGTAATGAAAATAAAAACAAAAATAAACAAATGGGACCTAATTAAACTTAAAAGCTTTTGCACAGCAAAGGAAACTATAAACAAAACGAAAAGACAACCCTCAAAATGGGAGAAAATATTTGCAAACGAAGCAACTGACAAAAGATTAATGTCCAAAATATACAAACAGCTCATGCAGCTCAATATCAAAAAAACAAACAACCCAATCCAAAAATGGGCGGAAGACCTAAAGTGACATTTTTCTCCAAAGACATACAGATGGGCAAGAGGCATATGAGAAGATGCTCAACATCACTAATCATTAGAGAAATGCAAATCAAAACTACAAAGAGGTGTCACCTCACACCAGTCAGAATGGCCATGATCAAAAAATCTACAAATAATAAATGCTGGAAAGGGTGTGGAGAAAAGGGAACTAACCTTTTTACACTGTTGGTGGGAATGTAAATTGATACAGCCACTGTGGAGAACAGTATGGAGGTTCCTTAAAAAACTAAAACTAGAACTACCATATGACCCAGCAATCCCACTACTGGGCATATACCCTGAGAAAACTGTAATTCAAAAAGACACATGGGACTTCCCTGGTGGCACAGTGGTTAAGAACCCTCCTGCCAATGCAGGGGACACGGGTTCAAGCCCTGGTCCGGGAAGATCCCACATGCTGTGCAGCAACTAAGCCCGTGTGCCACAATTACTGAGACTGTGCTCTAGAGCCCGCAAGCCACAACTACTGAAGCCCGCATGCCTAGAGCCCATGCTCTGCAACAAGAAAAGCCACCGCAATGAGAAGCCCGTACACCACAATGAAGAGTAGCTCCCACTCGCTGCAACTAGAGAAAGCCCACGCACAGCAATGAAGACCCAACACAGCCAAAAATAAATAAATAAATATTTAAAAACAAAATAAAAAGACACATGTACCCCAATGTTCACTGCAGCACTATTTAAAATAGCCAGGTCATGGAAACAACCTAAATGTCCACTGACAGATGAATCGATAAAGAAGATGTGGTACATATATACAATGGAATATTACTCGGCCATAAAAAGGAACAAAACTGGGTCATCTGTAGAGAGGTGGATGGACCTAGAGTCTGTCATACAGAATGTGAAGTCAGAAAGAGAAAAACAAATATCGTATATTAATGCATATATGTGGAATCTAGAAAAATAGTACTGATGAACCTATTTCCAGAGAAGGAATAGAGACATAAATGTAGAGAATGGATGTGTGGACACAGGTGGGATGAATTGGAAGATTAGGTTTGACATAAACACAGTACCATGTGTAAAACACATAGCTAGTTGGAACCTGCAGTATAGCACAGGGAGCCTCAGCTTGCTGCTCTGTGATGACCTAAATGGGCCAGATGCAGGGGCAGGGGAGGGAGGTCCAAGAGAAGGGGATATATGTATACATATAGCTGATTCACTTTGTTGTACAACAAAGTGTACAATATTCACTTCGTTGTATATTGTAAAGCAATTATACTCCAATAAAATAAATAAATAAAGTGACAGCTCATAAACTGGCTTTTATACAGTTTTGGACTATTCCAAGGATTACAAAAGCTTGAACTCAAGACAGGCTCTCCTCACTGAAATGAAGCGGTGGGATGAACTCACCTTGCAGTGACAGTTAAAAAATTTAAGTCAAGTGGCTCCAAAGTTTTAAAGTCAGCAGGTGAAAAATACCTTAGATAAGTCTGAAATAAGGAATACCTTACATTGTACTGTAAGTGTTTATTATGTAAGAATAAATAAAAATGAGGTGGGAGAAGTACAGGTAGATGCATACTAAGAACTACTGCCATTTTGAATACCAGCCAAAACTATTTTCCTTACAGATGTTTCTGTAAGAATTTTCTCTAAGCACTCTGTAATTTTAAGAAGTACTTTAATAAATGTTCTGTTTATACTCAAAAAAATACAAATAAAATTTTAAAAATTAAAAAACACTAAGCCTTTTATTCCCACCTTGCTGCCCCTGCCCCGCTGTTACACTGCCCAACCCCAGCTTCAAACGGGTGGCGGTGGCGGGGGGGGGGGGGGGGGGGCAGTGAGGGGTTCCCGTGGAAGGTTCTCATCCTGGGGTCTGAGCACCAAGGAGCTGAGACGGGGGGGGGGGGGGGGGGGGGAGGTACCATCTTCACACCCACCCTCTGCCTTGCTATAGCTGGTACACGCCATCTTCACCCGCTCCCTTTACCCCATTTCAGAGTGCCAGTAGCTCCTGAAGGGGAACTTTTACACACATCTGGAGCCCTGGTTTTTACAGCTGTTGCCCAGTGGATGCCCCCTGATGGCCTGGCTCTGGAGGCACGGGGGCAGAGGTGGGTCATATTCCTGGGTCCCATGAAACTGTAACAATCAGAGAAACAGTTCTTGGCAGATTATCACCCCCAGGGCACTGCATGGACAGCAGGCTGAAACAAACCCCAGTCTTTCTGAGAAAGGTTCCTATTTGCTTCTCCAAAAGGTTTAGCCTTAAGGGTAGGCTCTAGTTTGGTACACATCTAGGGGCCTACGGACAAGCTCTCAGGGAATGGAGACCATTAGATGCAATCTTCGCATTATTTCTCCGCCTTACTCCAGCTTTCCAGTATTTCCCAAAAAGCTTATACCCTTGCAAGGTGCCCCAATTTTTGCAGCTGCCACCAGCAGACATTTCTACATCACCTGGTTCTAGTGGCCAAGCGCTTATGCTTGCAGGTCCCACAGGACTGTAACCAATGGAGAAAGAGTTCTTAAACAGCTACTACTGCCAGGGCACAGCAAGAGAAAACAGATGCAGGAGTTCAGTCTCTCTGTGAAAGAAGCCTATTAGCTTATCATAGCTACAGCCTGAGGACATATCTAAGGGCTGACTGTAACCCTTTCCAGACACCTCAGAGGTCAAGCACCATCTTCATACTCTCAGCTATGCTCTAGTCCTCCATTATCTCTTGGAGGGGAGCTCTTACCTGTCTATGGTGCCACAGGTTTTATGTCTTGTGCCCTGGTTTCTGCAGCTGCTGTCTGGGGGATGTCTCTTGACTGCCTGGCTCTGGTGACCAGAGGGGCTTGTGTTCCAGAGTCTCAAGGGACTCTAACAATTGAAAATTATTGGCATGTTACCACCCCCAGGGCACTACACAAACAGGAAACTGAAACACATACACCCTATCTTTCCATGAAAAAGGTCTATCTGCTTATCCTGGAGCTTTGGCCTGAGGGGCAGGCTTCAGGTTTGGCATACATCTAGAGGCTTACTGAGGTGCTCTTAGGGATGTAGGCTGCTGGACGCCATCTTTGCACTTATCCTCTGCCTCACTACAGCTTACTGATGTCTCCCAGAAAAGAGCTCATACACAAGAGCTTATACAATTGTCTGGAGCTCCAGTTTTTGCTACTGCCATCCAGGAGACGCCTCCAGAATGCCTAGCTCTGATGGCCAGTGGAGCTTATGCTTGCAGTCCCACAGGACTGTATACTTTAAAACACTGCCTGGGGCTTCCCTGGTGGCGCAGTGGTTGAGAGTCTGCCTGCTGATGCAGGGTACACGGGTTCGTGCCCCAGTCTGGGAAGATCCCACATGCCGCGGAGCATCTAGGCCCGTGAGGCATGGCCGCTGAGCCTGCGCATCCCGAGCCTGTGCTCCACAACGGGAGAGGCCACAACAGTGAGAGGCCCGTGTACCGCAAAAAACAAAACAAAACAAAAGACTGCCTGCAAGTCTGGCTTCCAGTCAGCCTGAATCTAGGTGCTTAGATTTGGGACACTGACAAATCCTGGCACCTCCTCAACCACAGGGAGCTATTAAAAATAGAATATGCTGCACGGACAATCACAAAGGCTTGAGATACAACCAAAAGCTAGGGTAAGATTGAATGATAAGGTTCATTTCCTACACAAGGCCACTCCTTCAAGACTGGAAGAGGTGGCTGTTCATTTAATGCAAAGAAACCAACAGAGAGAGTCAAGAAAAATGAAGAAACAAAGGAAGAACATGTTCCAAATGAAAGAATAAAGAACCTTAATGAAAAAGTGATAAGTCATCTACCTGATAAAGAGTTCAAAGTAAGTAATGATCCTAAAGATGCTCACCAAATTCAAGAAAGCAATGGATAAACACAGTGAGAACTTCAGAAGAGAGAAAATATAAATAGTACCAAATAGAAGCCACAGAGCTGAAGAATACAATAACTAAACTGAAAAATAGAGGGGTCCAACATCAGACTAATAGAAGCAGAAGAAAAGTTCATGAACCTGACGACAGGGCAGCAGAATTCATCTAATCAGAGTGGCAAAGAGAAAAAGAATTATAAAAGTGAAGATAGCTTAAGGGATTTATGAGACAACATCAAGTGAACTAACATTTGCATTACAGGGGGCCCAGAAGGAGACAGAAAAGGGACAGAAAACTTATCTGAAGAAATAATGGCTTAAGACTTCCCTCACCTTGGGGAAGAAAGCTCTGTGGAAACCCAGAGAACACTAAACAAGATGAACCCAATGGACCCACACACCAAGGCACAGTATAATGAAAATGTCAAACAAGTTAAAGACAAGGAGAGACACTTAAGAGCTGCAAGAGAAAAACAACTTGTTATGTACAAAGGAACCCTCATAAGACTATGAGATTTTTCAGCAGAAACTCTGCAAGCCAGAGGCAGTGGCATAAAATATTCGAAGTGTTTAAAGAAAAAAACTTCCATTAAGAATATTCTATCCGGGCTTCCCTGGTGGCGCAGTGGTTGAGAGTCTGCCTGCCGATGCAGGGGACGCGGGTTCGTGCCCCGGTTGGGGAGGATCCCACATGCCGCAGAGTGGCTGGGCCCGTGAGCCATGGCCGCTGAGCCTGTGCATCCGGAGCCTGTGCTCCACAACGGGAGAGGCCACAGCAGTGAGAGGCCCACGTACTGCAAAAAAAAAAAAAAAAAAAAAGAGAATACTCTATCCAGCAAAGTTATCATTCAGAATCGAAGGAGAGAGAAAGAGGGTTTTCCCAGATAAGCAAAAGCTAAAGGAGTTCATCACCACTAAACTGGTTTTATAAAGGAACTTCTTTAAGCTGAAAAGAAAGGGTGCTATAATTAGTAACAGAAAAACATATACAAGTATAAATCTCACTGTGAAGGTTAATAATAAAGGCAGTGGATTATTCACTCATAAATCTCATAAATCACTCATAAAGCTAGTATGAAGGTTCAAAGACAAAAGCAGTAAAAATAAATAGAATAAATAGTTAAGGGACACACAAAGTAAAAGATATAAAATGTGACATCAAAAACATAAAACATGAAGAGGAAGAGTAAAAATGTAGAGCTTTAGATTGCATTCAAACTTAAGTGGTTATAAAGTTAGTATACGTAAGCCTCATGATAACCACAATGCATAAACCTATAGCAGATACACAAAAGATAAAGAGAAAGGTATCTAAGCATACTACTAAAGAAAGTCATCAAAACACCAAGGAAGAGAAGAAGGGACAAAGAGGAACTACAAAACAACCAGAAAACAATTAACAAAAGTACAATATATACATTCCTATCCTTAATTACTTTAAGTGTGAATGGACTCAATTCTCCAATCAAAAGAGAAAGAATGGCTAAATGGATTAAAAAAAAAAACCCACACTTATCTTATATGCTGCCTACAAGAAACTCACATCAGATACAAGGACACACCACAGACTGAAAATGAAGAGAAGGGAAAAGATATTCCATACAACTGAAAACCAAAATAAAGTGGGAATAGCTATATTTATATCAGACAAAACAGACTTTACAACAAAGTCTGTAACAAGAGACAAAGGAGGGCATTTAAAGAGGTCAATACACCAGAAAATATAACATTTGTAAGTATTTATGGACCCAACATGGGAGCACCGAAATACATAAAGCAAATATTAACAGACCTAAAGGGAGAAATAGATGGCAATACAGTAATAGTAGGAGACTTTAATACCCCACTCACATCAATGGATAGATCATCCGGAAAGAAAATCAATAAGCAAATAGCCTTTTATGATACATTAAATCAGAAGGTATATACAGAACGTTCTATCCAAAAGCAACAAAATCAATATACCACGTTAACAAAGTGAAGGATAAAGATCATATAATCATCTCAACAGATGCAGAAAAAGCATTTGCCAAAACTCAACAATGGTTTATGATAAAAACTCTCAACAAAGTGGGTACAGAGGGAAAGTATTTCAACCTAATAAAGGCCATATATGTCAAACCCACAGCTAAAATCATGCTTGATGATGAAAAGCTGAAAACTTTTTCAAAGACCAGGAACAAGACAAGGATGCCCACTCTCACTGGTTTTATTCAACACAGTAGTGGAAGTCCTAGCGGAGAGCAATTAGGGAGGAAAATGAAAGAAAAGGCATCCAGGGCTTCCCTGGTGGCGCAGTGGCTGAGAATCTGCCTGCTAATGCAGGGGACATGGTTCGAGCCCCGGTCTGGGAGGATCCCACATGCCGCGGAGCAACTAGGCCCGTGAGCCACAACTACTGAGCCTGCGCGTCTGGAGCCTGTGCTCCACAACAAGAGAGGCCGCGATAGTGAGAGGCCCGCGCACCACGATGAAGAGTGGCCCCCGCTTGCCACAACTAGAGAAAGCCCTTGCACAGAAACAAAGACCCAACACAGCAAAAATAAATTAATAAATTAATAAAAACTCCTACCCCCAACATCTTAAAAAAAAATAGAAAAGGCATCCAAATGTGTAAGCGAAAAGTAAAACTGTCACTATTTGCAGGTGACATATCGTATACAGAAAACTCTAAAGCCTCCACCAAAAAAAACCCTATTAGAAATAACAAATGAATTCAGTAAACTTGCAGGATACAAAGGATACAAAATCAACATACAAAAATCTCCTGCATTTCTATACACTAATAATGAACTGTCAGAATGAGAAATTAAGAACACAATCCCATTTCCAACTGCGACAGTCCCAATTACAAGTGCATAAAAAAGAATAAAATATCTAGGAATAAATTTAACCATGGAGGTGAAAGACCTGTACACTGAAAACTATAAGACATTAATGAAAGAAACTGAAGACGACTCAAATAAATAGAAACATATTCCAAGCTCATGGACTGGAAGAATTAATATTGTTAAAATGACCATGCTACTCAAAGCAATCTACAGATTCCACATAATCCCTATCAAAATTCCAAAGATATTTTTCACAGAAACAGAACAAACAATCCTAAAATTTGTATGAAACCACAAAAGACCCTGAATAGCTAAAGCAACCCTGAGAAAGAAGAACAAAGCTGGAGGCATCATGCTTCCTGATTTCAGTGTAATACAAAGCTGTAGTAATCAAAAGAGTATGGTACTGGCATGAAGACATACACATAGATCAGTGAAACAGAATAGAGAGCCCAGACATAAACCCATGCATATACGGTCAATGATTTTACAACAAAAGATCCAAAGAGAAACAAGTTTCTTCAATAAATGGCATTGGAAAAAATGGACAGTCACATGCACAGAAATGAAACTTGACCACTATCTTAACATCATACACAAAAATGAATTAAAAACAGATTGAAGACTTAAATGTAAGACCTGAAATAATAAAACTTCTAGAGGAAAACATAGGCAGTAAGTTCTCTGACACCGGTCTTGGCAGTGATTTTTTGGATTTGACACAAAAAGCAAAGGTAGCGTTAGCAAAAATAAACAACTGAGACTCCCATCAACTAAAAAGGTCCTGTACAGCAAAGGAAACCATCAACAAGATGAAAAGGCTGAATGGGAGAAAATATATACAAATCATGTACCATGTATTAAGAAGTCATACAATGCAACGGCAAAAAAAAAATCCAATTACAAAACGGGCAGAATATCTGAATAGACATTTTTCCAAAGGCAACATCTAGATGGCCAACAGGGATATGTGAAAAGATGCTCAATATCCCTGATCATCAGGAAAATGCAAATCAAAATCACAATGAAATACCACCTCACACCTGTCAGAATGGCGATTATCAAAATGACAAGAAATAAGAGCTGGTGAAGAAGTGGAGAAGAGGGAACCTTTGTGCACTGTTGGTGCGAATGTAAACTGGTGTAATCACTATGGAAAACAGTATTGGAAGTTCCTTAAAAATAGAACCATGTGATCCAGCAATCCCACTTCTGGATACTTAGCTGAAGGAAATAAAAACACTAACTCAAAGAAATATATGCATTCCTTTGTTCACTGCAGCATTATTTACAATAGCCAACAAATGGAAGCAACCTAAGTGTTTACTGATAAATGAATGAAGAAAATGTACTGTGTACACACACACACGTATATACACACAATGGAATATTAGCCATAAAAAAGAACGAAATTTTGCCATTTCCAACAAAATGAATCGACCTGAAGGACATTATGCTAAGTAAAATAAGTCAAAAAGACAGACAAATATCATATGATCCTCAGGTATATGTGGAATCTGGGTGGAAAAAAGAAAACCCTCATAGATACAGAGAACAGACTGGTGCTGCCAGAGAGGGTGGTTGGGACATGAGCAAAATGTACAACCTTCCAGTTATAAAATAAGTAAGTCTGGGGATGTAATGTACAGAATGTTGGCTATAGTAATAGTATTGTACTGTATATTTGAAAGTTGCTAAGAGAGTAAATCTTCAAAGTTCTCATCACAAGAAAAAAAACTGTAACTCTGTATGGTAAAGAATGTTAACTAGACTATATTATTGTGATTATTTTACAATATATACAGATATCAAACATTTTGTTACACACCTGAAACTAATATTATGTGTCAATTATATCTCAATTTTACAAAAAAATGAAAAGATTTATTGGAAGTTATTTAAAAAAAGAAAAAATATTTCCTAGACGCATGGGTGGAGGGCTGAAAGGATTCATAGTAAGCATGGAGAGCCATGATAATGATACCCAACGTGGAAATTACTTAATTAGTTATGTAAAAATTTAAAACAAGCACATGAAAAGATGCTCAACATCAGCAATCATAATAAGAGAGCACTTTACAACCATGAGAATACAAAGTATGGGCAAGGATGTAAAGAAATTGGAATCTTCATACATTTCTGGTGAGAATGTAAAACGGTACAGCTGCTGTGGAACACAATTTAGTAGCTCCCCAATATTCTAAACATACAGTTACTATACGACTCAGCAATGCTACTCTTCTCCCCCAAGAGACTGAAAAGTTATGTCTACACAAAAATTTGCACATGAATGTTCACAGCAGCGTATTTCCAACAGCCAAAAAGTGGAATTAACCCAAATGTCCTCAACTGATGAAGGAATAAACAAAATGTGGTGGTATATCCATAAAATGGAATATTATTCAGTGATAAAAAGGAATGAAGTACTTACTATTACATGCAACAATATGGATGAAACCTAAAACACACTAAGTGAAAGAATCCAGACAGAGAAGACCACATATATGATTCCAATTATATGAAATGTCCAGAAGAGACAAATCCAGAGAGACAGAAAGTAAACTGGTGGTTGCCCAAGAAGAGAGGGGAGAGAGGAAACGGAGAATGACTGTCGATGGGTACAGGGTTTCTTTTTGGAGTGATAAAAATGTTCTAAAGTTAATTACAGTGATGGTTGCACAACTATGAATATAAAAACTGAATCGTGCTCTTTAAAAAAACACTGAATTGTAACACCCTTTAAAAGGGTAAATTTTATGCTATGTAAATTATATCTTAATAAAGCTGCTATAGAGAAATTAAGAACCAAGAAATACCTTTATTTCCTAACTCTTACTGAAAACCTCAAATTCCTTTAAATTTTAAACTTTAAATTAATTTAACTTAATTCTAATTGTGACTTAAATTTTAAGTAAATTTTAAGCCAAATCACAATTTATACACCAGTACCCGTTTGCACACCAGTGTCCTTCCTGGGAGAGGCTGTAGAGCTGATATATGCATTCATTTTACCACTGATTTTATCCAAGCCATGTCCTGAATTTGCAATGTTGTCAGTAGATGCATTATATTCCACTTGTATTGTATCAACTGGCAAGAGAAATAAGTTATGTGATAAAATGACATAGCAGCAACTAAATACACACAAGACTCTTAGTTTAATCAAGCAGTGCAAACACTGCAATAAAAATTTAGAAGGGCTAGCCTCAAGTTTCTTACAAAGCTATCAGCATTCTTATCCCTTACCGAATTTTGGGAGATCACTTAATGGATACCTCCGTAAAAATGGGTACAAAAGTATACATTTTACCTATTGTGAGGAAAATATAAGAAAATGTATGTGAAAAGATACTGAAAATTATAACATTATTTAGTTCTACTCTTAACGCAATTTCCCAAGTAAGCATTATAACTTTACATTAGTTCAAAGTCTGAAATTCCTCAAAAAATATTTAGTTAACAGGTGTTTAAGGGTATTAAAAATAGGCAATTATTTAAAATTTTCAAGAAATATTATAAATAAAATTCTAGTCCAGTGCTTACTGCCAAGATTTTTAATCAATCTAGAAGTGTCATGTCCCTTTTGAGCCAATTCTCGGATTCTCTGTTCTTGTTTCAGTCTCTGTGCCAACTCCTGCGCTCTCTGCATCATCCGGAACAGTTCAATTGTCTTAAGGGTCATGCTTTCCTATCAATATTGAAGTGCGCAAAGTTAATTAAATGCAATTATCAAACATGTACAGACTTGAATATTTTCTCTCAGTAGATATTTTCTAAGCTACTATGTGCCAGGCACTTTTCATGATACTGGGAGTAGAGAAGCCAAGAGAACAAAGTTCCTTCCCTTTTGCAGATTACATTTTAGTATCTTTTTCTACAGCTGTATTAGACCACAAATACAAACACTCTTTTACCCATGCTATAAAGTTTTCAAAACTTCTAAAACCAATGGTCAATTCCACCTGAATTTTATTAAGATTAAAAAAATAGATAATAAGAGTTAATACTCAAGATTTACAGCCATTTTTTGCAATTCAAGCGAATCACACTGATTTTTTTTCACATATGTAGTTATTTCATAGGTGTAGTTGGCTCAGCCTATTCAACATAATGAAATCAGAACCCTAAACCATTTGTACCTTCATCAGCTAATTCTGAAGCAAAGGTTGCAAGTGGGAAACAGCAAGAAAAGGCAGTCTCTCAGCGCCACCTCCCAGCTCCAGGGGGAGTGCTGTATAGTCTGCTCTGTAGACCTCACAAACCTTTGGCAATCGAATGTCATTGTATAACTTGCTCTTTGTCAGGCCCACTCAAACATGGCACTTGACATCACCGTACCTATGCAGTCCGTACCACTTAATATAGGGGTTCTCCTAGCCAACCAGATATCTACTCTTTTTAATAGACCCTTACTTAGCACAGAGGAATCCTCTAACACAGCAACAAACTCTATCATCAATCCCAGCCAATGACTCTGCAAGTAAATGCTCCTGTTCACAAGTGGATACAGACAGAAAGGCCAATCATTTCTCTTACCCTATTTAGAAATTTATTGATATAATCATTGCTTAGAAAACATTTAAAAATCAAGCAAATGGATAACTTTTGTTTTATGTTGTAATAACTCATCCTGACCTTCTTAGCAGAAAGAAACCCAAGGAGTACAGCATTCGTGAATCAATCATTTGAAACAATAAAACCTCCAGCTTCCCTCCTACTTTCAAAACCTTCTTTATGCAAAGCTTTAATGTTTCTGCATAGTTTCACAATTTCAAAACACATGCAAATGTTCTGGTTATTTTTTCTTTAAAAACACACCCAGGGGGCTTCCCTGGTGGCGCAGTGCTTGAGAGTCCGCCTGCCGATGCAGGAGACGCGGGTTCGTGCCCCGTTTCGGGAGGATCCCACGTGCCGCGGAGCGGCTGGGCCCGTGAGCCATGGCCGCTGGGCCTGCGCGTCCGGAGCCTGTGCTCCGCAAATGGGAGAGGCCACAACAGTGAGAGGCCCGCATAACGCAAGAAAAAAAAAAAAAAAACACACCCAGGGACTTCCCTGGTGGCGCAGTGTTTAAGAATCTGCCTGCCAATGCAGGGGACACAGGTGCTATTCCTGGTCCAGGAAGATCCCACATGCCGTGGAGCAACTAAGCCTGTGTGCCACAACTACTGAGCCTGTGCTCTAGAGCCCGTGTGCCACAACTACTGAGCCTGCATGCTGCAACTACTGAAGCCCACGCGCCTAGAGCCCGTGCTCCGCAACAAGAGAAGTCACAGCAATGAGAAGCCCACACGCCGCAACAAAGAGTAGCCCCCCGCTCGCCACAACTAGAGAAAGCCCGCGCACAGCAACAAAGACCCAACGCAGCCAAAAACAAATAAAAAAAAAACCCAAAAATCAACACACCCATTTTTACTCTAAAATGTTACAGTTAGGATATAAATACCTACTTCCTTTTGTTTTTGCTTAAGTATATCTTCTTCATACTGTTTCTGCATCTCTTCTTGTTCCCGTGCTAAACGACGCTCCTCCTCTTGTTCCTCCTTCTTTCTTTGCTCTTCTTCGAGCTGCTTCTTCTTGCGCTTCTCTTCTACCTGAGCAGTGATGGCTTTCTAGTCATAAACAGTAACATAAATCATTGTCATAAATTTTTAAAAAATCCATAAAGCATCTGGTGTTTCAAAAATGTTTATCAATATATAGAGAGTAATATGTATATGAGTTAACTTAAAATGTCAGGTTTCCAATGTATTTTTCCCATCTCCCATCAAGTTCTACACGCTTTTTCTTTAACCCCAGGAGGGCTCGTAGAAGAACTAAGAGAAAAACAACTGAAGAAACAATCTCAGTGCTTAGCATAGTGCCTGGTAAAAATAGCAGATGCTCTATAAATGTCTGTTCACTTAACCGACTGCAAGTAACCATATTAACTAAGCCAAATTCTTCATATAGCAGAGATTTTGCCAAATTATTAAACATTTAAGTCCCTTTAGTATTAGACTAAAATTAGGACAAAATTTTAATCTTAGTTTCCTTTCTTATATTATCCATTAGATTTCTTAATCATAATTCTACTTCAATCCCTTGTATCTATTTCCCTTTCAAAGAACTAATTCTCATCCTGAGCAGAATTCAGGAGAATTGGAGAAAAAAATATCCAATACCAACTTAAGATTTAGTGTCATTTCAGATACACAACCTAAACATTAAAGACCTTCTTCCTTGGAAGGCAGGTGGCTGTACTACATGATACTGCCTGGTTCTCAACATAAGTATAATTCTAATATAATGCCAGTTGGCGTAGGGATTAGATTCATCACAGGATTGTGCAGGGCTTGTTCTGTAAGTTTATATTGGAATTTTAATTTCCATTTACTTAGGTATCTAGGCCATGACTCCTAATGATTAAGGCAAAGAACAACACTTGACAATGCAATACCTGATGTTCTAACTGTTTTTGTCGTCTCCTGTCTCGTTCCTCAATTTGAGCTGGGTCCAAAAGAGCAGTCATAGAACGGAGAAAGCTGGCAAGATAGATCCATTAGCTATTTAAAACCCCCAAAAGGTGGGTTTAACAAGGTGCTAAGTCATTTTTGTTTGAAATGTATCTACTAGTCATTTCTACTGTAAAGAAAAACACCAAATCTGAAACCAACTAAGATACAAATACAACAACAATCCTAAAGAGGCACACAAACCTCCTTAAACACCAACAGGTGCTGAAGGAGGCACTTACTTCCTTTTCTTACTGCTTTCCACAGCCACGTCTCTAACAGGTCTTGCTATGTGCTCCTCCTCTGAAGGTTCAACCTGGCTTCCCGTTGCAGGTGTATACACACTGCTGCTATTAGCCAGGTCCTGAGCGTCCGGAGAGACACAGAAGTATTCTGGTTGTGTTTGTGTTGACCGAGAGGACAGCTGAGACTGAGAACCAGGACAGCTCTTGAATGAATCAAAATGTATTGCCCACCTGTCATGCTCCTCACCCTAATCACGACAAATAAGAACTGCTAAGAACTCTTCCAACTCTTCTTGTGTTTAAAATCCCAAATGACAAATATGATTTCTAAAAGTCACCACACAGCAGAACAAGCATCATAAAGATTAACAAAACTGTATCCTATATTGATCCCATATACATTTAGACAATTAAGCTCGGAGAATATGAAAAATTCAAAGAATTAGGAAATTTCTAAAACGTTAGTTACAAGAAGCTATGCAAAATCACACTGAATTCATTCAACGAAAGGTTCACAAGAGCAAATACGGAATAATTTGAATAGTCTTGTCAAATAGTTTTAGGACACTTTTAAGTTTATGATTAGAGACTCTGAAATTATTTTTTTCCCCTTTATACCGATAAAACTTCATAAATTACCTTTGAAGATATAATTTTTTCCTCTACTTTTTTTTGCCGGTCATCCTCTATTTGCTTGTTCAACTCTTCAATCCATTTTCTCTGCTGTTCTTGTTTCACAGCACGGAAAGGGCGCTCCGTCAGTACTGCTTCCTAAACAACAGTCATCAATACCATCAAAAGTTTACCTCTTTTTGTAACCACTTTATATTTACAAATCTTTCCAAATAATTTATATAGATTTAATGTGGTATTTATCTCTAAGAGAAGCAATAATTTTAAACAAAAAAATTCGAGGGACTTCCCTTGTGGCACAGTGGTTAAGAATCCGCCTGCCAATGCAGGGGACCCAAGTTCAAGCCCTGGTCCAGGAAGATCCCACATGCCCCGGAGCAACTAAGCCCGTGTGCCACAACTACTGAGGCTGCACTCTACAGCTTCCGAGCCACAACTATTGAGCCCCCGCGTGCCACAACTATTGAAGCCTGCGTGCCTAGAGCCCATGCTCCGCAACAAAGCAAGCCACCACAATAAGAAGCCCATGCACCGCAACAAAGAGTAGCGCCCCCCCCGCTCACCACAACTAGAGAAAGCCCACACGCAACAAAGACCAAACGCAGTCAAAAATAAATAAATGTATAAATAATAATACTTAAAAAAAAATCGAGTATACAAGAATTAAGTAGATATATTCCAATTTTCAGAATCATATATTTGTAACACATACTAGCAGAAGGATATAAGATAACTAAGTAAATGTAAAGAAAGGAAATTTTCTAATGAAAAATAGAAAATTTCCTCCAAACCAATTACAAGATTTTCAAATTTCTATCCTAATATAGTCTCATTTACTTTGAAAGGAGTCACTGATAAACTGAAATAGATGAATACTGTTTAACACTTGGCTTCAGAATACAAAAACATTGCTTTTAGACCAAGAGCCAGGAGGATATAATAGAGCCAGAGGCTTTCTCTTACTGAATCATCATGCCTCTTTTGGATACCTTTTGTTCCCATTTCTGCTGCTACAGCCCTAGCATGATCTATGACATTTCACTAAGAAAAATATATTGTGTCCAGATTAAGTCCTTGAATTCTAAGAAAAATAAAAACAGTAGCATAAAAATTTATTGTTCCTTTAACTTATGAGAGTTTAGTATGCTTTAACAAAAAGGAAAGCATATATTCTACTCAAACTGTCCTAAAATGCAAGAGCTAAGCAACAAAACATTTTGTTACATGACGTAACTACAGGACATAATTTTAAAAAGTTTGACAGAATAATATAATGGCAAAGCTCATTAGTTTTCAACCAATTGCTTTGATCAAAGGAAATACACAAAAAGGAAAAATCTTAGTTATGGCAGGTGCTCTCACACATTTTTAAACAGATAAAAACCAACCCTATTTATTTAAGCCTAAAAGAACCACTTCAAAAGGAGCATTATCTTCAGGTAAGTGATTTAACAGTTCTTCTACTTTTAGAAATGTTATTTTAGAGGTCAAACTGGAAAAAAAAAAAAAAAAGGACCCTTTGAACTCCTTATAAGAAATTCACAGGGAATTCCCTGGCAGTCCAGTGGTTAGGACTCTGCGATTTCACTGCGAATGGAGCGGGTTCAATCCCTGGTCGGGGAACTAAGATCCCAGAAGCCACATGGCATGGCCAGAAAAAAAAACAAATTCACAATATGGCACTGAATCAACATAGAATTCTGTAATCTGTTTCTTACGTCTCATGTAACCAGATCTGGTTTCAAATTTTGGTGGGATTTCCAATTATTCAAGGATAAGACACAAAATACCCTCGAAAATTCCTAAAATCCTCATCAAATGCTTTATATACATCTTATATTTACAACCCTGTGGAAAATTTAATAATCAGTTCTTCCAATTCAGTCTTCAACTTCTTACTCAAGGATGTCTTACATCCTTGTTTTACTTGCTTGCCACCTGAATAAGTCATTTCACTTCTCCAACCGACTAGAAAACTCTTTAAATTATTACTTTCTTTTTTACAAGTCTTCCCCCACGTGCATTGTTAGAGGAATGAAAGTATAAGGATCTGGGGGGTGGGAGAGGTGGTAGGTAAATGAAAACTCCCTTTTGATTGAGCTCATTTTAGTTGAAACCTGAGTAAGGCAAATGTGTGTAAAATGCAAGACTCACTGTGTAACAAATGTATTCTGATGATCTAGCACCTCCCTTCTGTTAATGCTTCAACATGGCTAAGGAGAGAACCCTCTTTCTCTAGGTTCACTCACTTTTTCACTTTCTCTCTTTCACATAATTGACCTCAGACGCCCCTTCCCCTACATAAAAGCTCCTTTTCTAAACACCTATTTTGAGCCTATTCTCAAGTGACAGCCTTGAGTGAAAACTCATTTTCACAGGTACTCAATACACACTTTCCCACAAACAGTTCCTAATGTTACAGGTTCCTAATGTAAATCTTTAGCTACCTTCAAGTTCTTCTATGTTAGAAAATGCTAGTCTTACTCCTAATATAAATGCTGTATGAATGGCAGCTGCTATATCAGAACTGAAAGTAGAGGCTTTTCAAATGGTCACCTAGGCATGCTTAGTTCTGTTTCATTTAATTCTCCCCTTAAAGCAGTCTAAACATGCATGTCTGTGAAAGGAGAACACTCAGTGGTGACTTTGCCATGGTCCAGAACAGTCCTGCTTGCCAGTGCATGATTCCCAAGCCCAGACACCAAGCCTCCTCACTTTAGACAGTCTGTCCACCTACTCATCTTGTCCACTCAGTACGCATAAAAGGCATGCTTCTGGGTGGTGGGTGGTTTCAGGACACTGGTCTAGAAAAAAACAGATCTTCCAAGAGGAAGAGCAGCACAACCAAGGGCTACAATCATTTTGGAGGGTGGGCTGGAGTACTCTGAACTTGAAAGTAACTGTAAAATCTCTGGAACCAGGACTACACAGTTGTGCACGTGGCTAAAATCCTGGTTTCCATGTGCTTATTGGCCATATCTTTGGAGCCATATCTGTTCAGTCTTTTCCTTATTCTCCAATTTTACTAACACAATCGTCCCTTGGTATCTGTGGGGTATTGGGTTGCAGGACCTCCTGAAGATACCAAAACTGGCAGATACTCAAGTCCCTTATACAAAATGGTGTAGTATTTGCATGTAACCTATGCACATCCTCGTGTGTATTTAAAATCAACTCTAGGTTACTTATAATACCTAACAGAATGTGTATGCTACGTAACTAGTTGCCAGTGCGTAGCAAATTGAAGTTTGGCTTTTTGAAACTTTCTGGAATATTTTTTCCCTGACATTTTCCTTTTTCTTTTTTTTTTTAACTAATTACTTCATTGTACACTTTCATAAAGAACTTTATGTATGTTATCTTTTTTAGCCCTCACAATAACAACAATAATAATACGAACTGGCTGACAACATGCTCTCTGTTACAAGCACTGCTGGGCATTTTATGTACATTAATTTCCATGATAAAATTATGGGGTAGGCATCATTTTTAAAGAAATGAGAACTAAGGCACAGAGGTGTTAAGTATCTTATTAAGACTCATGGCATCTGGAAGTTTTT
The DNA here is from genome assembly GCF_000442215.2 of Lipotes vexillifer. Taxonomy (NCBI): domain Eukaryota; kingdom Metazoa; phylum Chordata; class Mammalia; order Artiodactyla; family Lipotidae; genus Lipotes; species Lipotes vexillifer. The sequence goes on along the minus strand of NW_006778737.1, from coordinate 708,779 downwards.
TCCAAACATTTTCAGTCCGAGATTGGTTGAATCCATGGATCTGGCACCCACGGACACAGAGGGCCGCTTGCATCCAACTATTCTGATCTTATTTCCTTCCTTCTACTTCCTTCTACTTCCTTTGGGTTTAACTGTTGCAATTCTTTCTCTAACTTCTTGAAATGAATACTTAGATGTTTTGCTTTCACTTCCAAGAAATGCATTTAAGCCTATAAACTTCCAAGCACAGGAAGCTCGTATGTTCTCAGATATATTTTCATCGTCATTCGGTTCAAAACACTTTCTAATTCTGAGTTTTCTTTCACTTAGAAGATTATTGCTTAAATATCAAACATTTGGAAATTTTGTCATTTGTTACTGATATCTAGCTTAATTCCACTGTGATAACATATTCTGTGTAATCTAAACCTATGAAATTTGTTGAGACTTTATGGCCTAGCAAATTACTAATTCTCACATTTTTTCTTTTTTTTTGCAGTACGCGGGCCTCTCACTGTTGTGACCTCTCCCGTTGCGGAGCACAGGCTCCAGACGCGCAGGCTCAGCGGCCATGGCTCACTGGCCCAGCCGCTCCGCGGCACGTGGGATCTTCCCGGACCGGGGCACGAACCCGTGTCCCCTGCATCGGCAGGCGGACTCTCAACCACTGCGCCACCAGGGAAGCCCTTAATTCTCACTTTTAATTTCTAAAATATTTTGCCCATAGATTCTTTGGGTTTTCTATATAACTGACAAATTGCTACGATTTTATTTTTTCCTTTCCAGTTAAGACTTTTAATTTGTCTTGCTATACTGGCTAGGACTACCAATAACAAATAGTAATAATAATATGGACATTTTATTTAATTCTTAAAGGGACTACTACTAAAACGTCTCATTTAGTATGTTGTTCGCTATAGGGTGGTTGTTTTTTTTTTTAAATACTCAATTGGAAATTCCTTCTAGTTTAATTACCTGAAATACTGTCCTTAACAAACTGGCTTTGAGTTTTATCAAATGCTTTTCCTGCATCTATTAAAATGTTTTGTTTTATTGTGTTAAAATGGTACACTATACTTGCGGATTTTTTAAAATTCCCTTAAACCATTATGAACCTTAGTCATGATATATTACCTTTTTACACATTATCAAATTTTACTTGTTAATATATTTTTTAGAATTTTTGTGTGTATATTCATGAATGAAATAAACCTAATTTTCCTTTTTTGTTATTTTTCTGGCTTTAATACCAAGTTTATACTGGGCTTGCAGAATGAATTGGGGGCCATTTCATATTTCTACTGCCTGGAAATCTGAATAAATTTGGGATTTATTTCTTTAAAGTCTGGTAGAAACTGTCAGTAAAACCATGTGGGCATTTTAGTTTCCTTGTGGGCAATTTTTTTTTTTACCCAGATCTACAATTACTTTAACGGTTACAAAATTATTCAAGCTTTTTACTTATTTTTATGTCAGTTCCTGTAAGTTATAACTTTTCCAGTAATTTACCCACTTCATCTAAGTTTTCATAATTACTGGCATCATATATCAACTTACTAATGATTCACTCTCTACCTGCAATGCCATTTTCACTCATTATATATTTCACCGACTGGTGCCCTTATTTTCTTTCCTCTTTTTTTAATTTTTAAATTTAAGTAAAACTGACCTGCAACACTATGCTAGTTCCAGGTGCACAACATAGTGATTCAATATTTCTATACATTACAAAATGATCACAAGTCTAGCTACCATCTGTCACCATACAAAGTTATTACAGTATTATTGACTATATTCCCCATGCTGTACATTTATCTCCAGGACTCATATATTTTTTAACTACAAGCTCATACCTCTTAATTTCTGTCACCTATTTCACTTATCCCCCCACCCCCCTCCCCTCTAGCAAAACCACTTGTTTATCCTCTGTATCTATGAGTCCGTTTGCTTCATTATGTTCTGTTCATTTGTTCTGTTTCCTAGATTCTACATATAAGTGAAATCATATAGTATTCTTTGTCTTTCTCTGACTTACTTCACTTAGCATAAGTGAAGTAAGTAGACAGACTTCTAGGTCCGTCCATGTTTTTATAAACGGCAAGGTTTCATTTGTTTTTATGGCTAACATGCCATTATATACATACACCACATCTTTATCCATTCATCTATTGATAGACCTTAGGTTGCTTCTTTATGTCCCCTATTGTAAACTGCAATGAACATGGGAGGCATATATCTTTTCAATTTAGTGTTTTTTTTCCTTTGGAAGAATACCCAGAAGTAGAACTGCTGGATTGTATGGTAGTTCTGTTTTTAATTTTTGGAGGAAACTCCATCCTGTTTTCCATAATGGCTATACTAATTTACATTCCCACCAACAGCTGGTGGGAAAATTCCTTATTTTCATGATCTATTTCTTCTAATTTAGGTTTATTTTGTTCTTTTCCTAACTTAAGAGAGATTTATCTGGTTTAGTGTTATGGGTAACTGGCGTACACAACTTACTCTCAGTGTTCTCCTCCACCTGTTTAGTTGTTAGTAAGTTCTGCTTCTTATTCTAAAAGGGGATTCACAGGTATATGAAGTACTTAGTCCACTTCTTGGATCCTAACAGGCCCTCAAACAAATCAATTTCCTTATATTATTTAATTATTAAATCTTTCTGATAAGGCAAAGAGACCCACTCAGTTGTTTGCTTTTTTTTCTTTTCTTTTTTCGGCACTGCCATGCGGCATGCGGGATCTTAGTTCCCTGACCAAGGATCAAACCTGTGCAGTGGAAGCACGGAGTCCTAACCACTGGACCGCCAAGGGATTCCCCCCCACTCAGTTTTGAATAAGGAAGAGGATTTCCTTCCATAAAGTTTAATTTTGGAGGACTGAGATAGGGTTCCTCTGATTCCAAGACTGCCAGCATAGAGAGGCAAAGAGAAACTTTAGCTAGGACTGATTCATTTTAGTCAAGCTACTGTATTTCTTTCTTCTGAAATTAGGCCATCAGTGGACTGGTACTAGTTTATAACTTAGTCACAACCCATTTCTGTTGTGGAAAGGGCTTCATAATTCACAAACACTCTTCTCAGAATTCTAAAGTAACTTGACAACAAATGGAATATAAAGGTTCTAGGCATTCAATTTTTATTCTACTGGGTTGTGACTGGCTATTAAAAAAAAAAAAAATATCCCGTCCTGTAAGTGCTATAAATCTAGAGAAATTCTTGTTGAACTCTGAACCATGCTATAATGAGCTCTTTTTGGTATATGACATGGATAGAAATGTTTTATGGATTATCTTTTATACCTGTGAAAAAGAATAAAGGAAACCTCATTTAAAATGGAGTCAGAAAGCCCTGAAGGTGGAGCTCTCACCCATATATGACTCACCACAGCTTACAGACCCCCGCCAAGATTTCCTTCTGACTAGCAACAAGCTTCCCACCACCTGCAGCTACCACAGCCCTCCCCAATTTCCTCCTTTCCTCTACAAAATCAAGTTCCTCTCCTCTGTTCTCCAAACTTGCCTAAGGTTTGTCACAGTTTGCTTGTCCTGAATTACAACTGTCTACTATTCCCAAATAAACTCATGTTGCTGGTAAAATAACTTGTTTTTTGTTTTTTAAGGTCAACATATCCTTCTGTGTGTCAGAAATAATACATAACATTTTTAAAAGTCAGAAAGTTGAAATGCCAAAAAAAGGAAAAGATAAATATACATAATTCAGTGATGATTATCATATATGAATATCATGGGCATTAATGCAGACTGGTGTTTGTGTATCTACTCATTAAGAAAATATAATACCAAAAGGATCCACATCAAACTCATATATTGCACAATAACCACCACCTTCAAGAGTCTACACACACACACACACACACACACACACACAACTGTTAGAATAAAACAAATTCAGCGAAGTTGCAGGATACAAAACCAGGAGAAAAAAATCAGTTGCATCTCTATACACTAACAATGAACAATCTGGGAAAATAAAATTAAGAAAACTATTCCATGTACAATAGCACCAAATACTAAGAATAAAATACTTAGGAATAAGTAGGCCAAAGACATGTACACTGAAAACTACAAAACATTCCTGATAAAAATTAAAGACACAAATATCAATAAATGGAAAGATCCTACCTTCATGGGTAGGAAGACTTCGTATTGTCAGGATTACCTAAAGCAAGCTACAGATTCAAAGCAACCCCTCTGAAAATCTTCACGTTTTTTGCAGAAATGGAAAAATGCATCCTAAAATTCATAAGGAATCTCAAGGAACCCTGAATAGGTGGAACAATATTGAAAAAGAAAATTGGAGGACTTAACACTTTCTGATTTCAAACCTCACTACAGAGAGGGGGAAGATGGCGGAAGAGTAAGACGCGATCACCTTCCTCCCCACAGATACATCAGAAATACATCTACACGTGGAACAACTCCTACAGAACACCTACTGAACGCTGGCAGAAGACCTCAGACCTCCCAAAAGGCAAGAAACCCCCCACGTACCTGGGCAGGGCAAAAGAAAAAAGAATAAACAGAGACAAAAGAATAGGGACGGGACCTGCACCAGTGGGAGGGAGCTGTGAAGGAGGAAAGGTTTCCACACACTAGGAAGCCCCTTCGCGGGGAGACTACGGGTGGCGGAGGGGCGAAGCTTCGGAGCCCCGGAGAAGAGCACAGCCACAGGGGTGCGGAGGGCAAAGCAGAGAGATTCCCGCACAGACGGTCGGTGCCGACCGGCACTCACCAGCCCGAGAGGCTTGTCTGCTCATCCGCCAGGACAGACTGGGGCTGGGAGGTGAGGCTCGGGCTTCGGTCGGATCCCAGGGAGAGGACTGGGGTTGGCGGCGTGAACATAGCCTGAAGGGGTTAGGGCACCACGGCTAGCCGGGAGGGAGCCCAGGGAAAAGTCTAGACCCTCCGAAGAGGCAAGAGACTTTTTCTTCCCTCTTTGTTTCCTGGTGCTCGAGGAAACGGGATTAAGAGCCCTGCTTAAAGGAGCTCCAGAGACGGGCACGAGCTGCGGCTAACAGCGCGAACCCCAGACACGGGCATGAGACGCTAAGGCTGCTGCTGCTGCCGCCACCAAGAAGCCTGTGTGCGAGCACAGCTCACTATCCACACCTCCCCTCCCGGAAGCCTGTGAAGCCCGCCCCTGCCAGGGTCCCGGGATCCCAGGGACAACTTCCGCGGGAGAACGCACGGCGCGCCTCAGGCTGGTGCGCGTCCCACCGACCTCTGCCCCCGGTATGGTAATCAAAACAGTGAAACAGTGGCATAAAGACAGACATACAGAACAAATGAACTGAACGGAGAGCCCAGAAATAAACCCTTTCATATACAGTCAAATGATTTTTGACAAGAGTGCCAAGATGATTTGATGGGGAAAGAACAGTCTGGTGCCGGGAAATCTGGATATCCACATGCAAAAGAACCAACCTGGACCGTTACCTTACACCATATATAAAAATTAACTCAAAATGGGTCAAAGACCTAAACTATAAAACTCCTTTAGAAGAAAACATAGGGGGAAGCTCCACAACATTAGATTTGGCAATGATTTCTTAGCTATGACACCAACAGCACAGTCAACAAAAACAAAAAATAGGTAAAATGGACTTCATCAAAATTAAAAACTTTTGTACGAGAAAGGACACTATGAAGTGAATGAAAAGTCAACTCATGGAAGAAAATACCTGTAAATTATATACCTGATAAGGAGTTAATAACCAGAATATGTAAAGAACTCCTACTACTCAACAAAAAAGAAAATCCAATTCAAAAATGGACAAAGGTGCTTGCTTCAGCAGCACATATACTAAAACTGGAACGATACAGAGAAGATTAGCTTGGCCCCTACATAGGATGACACGCAAATTCGTGAAACATTCCATATTTTTATCCCAGGAATGCAAAGATTCTTCAATATACGTAAATCAGTCCATGTGATACACCATATTAACAAACTGAAGGAGGAAAAACCATATGATCACCTCAATAGATGCAGAAAAAGCTTTTGACAAAATTCAACACCCATTTATGATAAAAACCCTTCCGAAAGTAGGCATACAGGGAACTTACCTTAACATACCTTAACATAATAAAGGCCATATATGACAAACCCACAGCAAACACCATCCTCAATGGTGAAAAACTGAAACCATTTCCTCTAAGATCAGGAATAAGACAAGGTTGTCCACTTGCACCACTGTTATTCAAATAGTTTTGGAAGTTTTAACCACAGCAATCAGAGAAGAAATTAAAGGAATCCAAATCGGAAAAGAAGTAAAGTTTTCACTGTTTGCAAATGACATGATACTATACATAGAGAATCCTAAAGATGCTACCAGAAAACTACTAGAGCTAATCAATGAATTTGGTACAGTTTCAGGATACAAAATTAATGCACAGAAATCTCTTGCATTCCTATACACTAATGGTGAAAATCTGAAAGAGAAATTAAGGAAACACTCCCATTTACCATTGCAACAAAAGGAATAAAATACCTAGGAATAAACCTACCTAAGGAGACAAAAGATCTGTATGCAGAAAACTATAAGACACTGATGAAAGAAATTAAAGATGATACAAACAGATGGAGAGATATACCATGTTCTTGGATTGGAAGAATCAACATTGTGAAAATGACTCTACTACCCAAAGCAATCTACAGATTCCATGCAGTTCCTACCAAACTACCACTGGCATTTTTCACAGAACTAGAACAAAAAATTTCACAATTTGTATGGAAACACAAAAGACCCCAAATAGTCAAAGCAATCTTGAGAAAGAAAAACGGAGCTGGAGGAATCAGGCTCCCTGACTTCAGACTATACTAAAAAGCTACAGTAATCAAAACAGTATTGTACCGGCACAAAAACAGAAATACAGATAAATGGAACAACAGGATAGAAAGCCCAGAGATAAACCCACACACATATGGTCACCTTATTTTTGATAAAGGAAGCAAAAATATACAATGGATAAAAGACAGTCTCCTTAATGAGTGGTGCTGGGAAAACTGGACAGGTACATGTAAAAGTATGAAATTAGAACACTCCCTAACACCATACACAAAAATAAACTCAAAATGGATTAAAGACCTAAATGTAAGGCCAGACCCTATCAAACTCTTAGAGGAAAACATAGGCAGAACACTCTATGACATAAATCACAGCAAGATCCTTTTTGACCCACCATCTAGAGAAATGGAAATAAGAAGAAAAATAGACAAATGGGACCTAATGAAACTTAAAAAGCTTTTGCACAGCAAAGGAAAACATAAACAAGACGAAAAGACAACCCTCAAAATGGGAGAAAATATTTGCAAACAAAGCAACTGACGAAGTATTAATCTGCAAAATTCACAAGCAGCTCATGCAGCTCAATATCAAAAAAACAAACAACCCAATCCAAAAATGGACAGAAGACCTAAATAGACATTTCTCCAAAGAAGATATACAGATTGCCAACAAACACATGAAAGGATGCTCAGCATCCCAAATCATTAGAGAAATGCAAATCAAAACTACAATGGGGTATCACCTCACACCAGTCAGAATGGCCATCATCAAAGAACCTACACACAATAAATGCTGCAGAGGGTGTGGAGAAAAGGGAACCCTCTTGCACTGCTAGTGGGAATGTAAATTGATAAAGCCACTGTGGAGAACAGTATGGAGGTTCCTTAAAAAACTACAAATAGAACTACCGTATGACCCAGCAATCCCACTACTGGGCATATACCCTGAGAAACCCGTAATTCAAAAAGAGTCATATATCACAATGTTCACTGCAGCTCTATTTACAATAGTCAGGACATGGAAGCAACCTAAATGTCCATCGACAGATGAATGGATAAAGATGTGGCACATACAAACAATGGAATATTACTCAGCCATAAAAAGAAATGAAATTGAGTTATTTGTAGTGAGGTGGATGGACCTAGAGTCTGTCACACAGAGTGAAAAAGTCAGAAAGAGAAAAATAAATACCGTATAACTAACATATATATGTGGAATCTTAAAAAAAAAAAAAAAAAGGTTCTGAAGAACCTAGGGGCAGAACAGGAATAAAGACGCAGATGTAGAGAATGGACTTGAGGACACAGGGAGGGGGAAGGGTAAGCTGGGATGAAGTGAGAGAGTTGCATGGACTTATATATGCTACCAAATGTAAAATAGCTAGCTAGTGGGAATCAGTTGCATAGCACAGGGAGATCAGCTCAGTGTTTTGTGACCACTTAGAGGGGTGGAATAGGGAGGGTGAGAGGGAGACGCAAGAGGGAGGAGATATGAGGGTGTATGTATATGTACAGTTGCTCCACTGTTATAAAGCAGAAACTAACACACCACTGTAAAGCAATTATACTCCAATAAAGATGTTAAAAAAAATGGACAAAGGACTTATAGACATCTCTCCAAAGAAGATATACCGATGGCCAATAAGCACATGAAAAAATGCTCAACATCAAGAATCATGAGGGAAATGTAAATCAGAACTACAATGAGACACCACTCCACATCCATTAGGATGGCTATCAACCAAAAAAAAAAAAAAGAAAAGAACAAGTGTTGGTGAAGATGTAGAGAAATCAGAACCCTTGTGCACTGCTGATGGGAATGCACAATGGTGCAGGAGCTGTGGAAACGGTATAACAAAAACAAAATTATCAAATTAAAACTGGTAAAAATTTAACATAAAAAGATAAAACATAAAATTACCATATGATCCAGCAATTTCACTTACAGGTATATACCCAGAAGACTTGCAAATACAGACTTGGAGAGATTATCTGTACATCAAGGTTCATAACAGCATTATTCCCAATAGCTAAAAGGTGGTAACAACTCAAATGTCCATCAACATTTGGATGAATGGATAAACAAAATGTAGTATCATACATAAAATGGAATATTTTCAGCCTTAAAAAGGAATGGAATTCTGATACATGTTTACAACATGGATGAACCCTGAAAACATTAAGTGAAATCTCTCAGACACAAAAGGACAAATATTGTGTTAGTCCACTTAAACATACTGAGAATAATCAAATTCACAGAGACAGAAAGTAGAATGGTGGTTGCCAGGGGCTAAGGGGAGGGAGAAATGGGGAGTTACTATTTAATGGGTACAGTTTCAGTTTGGAATGATTAAAAAATTCTGGAGATGGATAGTGGTGATGGTTGCAAGACAGTGTGAATGCACTTAATGCCACTTAACTGTACACTTAAAAATGATTAAAATGGTAAATTTTATGTTATGTATATTTTACCACCACAAAAGGGTAAATTTGATGTTATGTATATTTTACCACCAAATTTTTACCACCAAAAATTAAGAGGAATTTTTTGTTGGCTAACTGCAGAACTGTGGTCTGGTGGTAGCAATAAGAAGCTAGCAGAATGATAACTTCACTTTCTATCCCATGTTAGACAGTATGCTAGAATATACTCCCTTCACTTAAGAGGCTTCCCAGGAAGGGGTAGTCACTAGGGAAAGCCAAGGTTTCATGGAGGTGAGGTATTCTCACAAAGGCTGAGGCTGTAAGTAAATTTCTTAGAAACACAAAAAGAAATTTTAAGCTGCACAGTGTAAAAAGATGTTTGGGCTGAACAATACAGGAAAGAGAATACAGGCCATTCAACTGGGGGAGGGGGAGTAAGACAGAATCAAGAAGAGGAGAGAGGAGGGCCTCCCTGGTGGCGCAGTGGTTGAGAGTCCGCCTGCCGATTCAGGGGACGCGGGTTCGTGCCCTGGTTTGGGAAGATCCCACCTGC
>NW_006778737.1:678251-698861 GCF_000442215.2 Lipotes vexillifer | reverse complement strand
GCTCCGCAATGGGAAAGGCCACAACAGTGAGAGGCCTGCATACCGCAAAAAAAAAAAAAAAAAAAAAAAGCACAAAGGAAAAAAAAAAAAAAAAAAAAGAAGAGGAGAGAGGAAAGGAAGATGGTGAGAGGATTGACTCTTAGCAGCCTCAGGGCTCAGAATGGACCTGTGCTTTGTAAATTATAACTGGAGCAAACTTTCATTAAACACTTGTTATATGTCAGCCACTGTCTTATGCACTTAATATGCATTACCTCATGTTTTTTTAATTTTAATTTTTTGCGGTACGTGGGCCTCTCACTGTTGTGGCGTCTCCTGTTGCGGACCACAGGCTCTGGATGCGCAGGCTCAGTGGCCATGGCTCATGGGCCTAGCCATTCCGCGGCATGTGGGATCCTCCCAGACCGGGGCACAAACCCGTGTCCCCTGCATCGGCAGCTGGACTCTCAACCACGGCGCCACCAGGGAAGCCCCGCATTACCTCATATTTTAACAAAATTGGCCTTGATGATTCTGCTTGCAACTAAATTTCTCCTCCTCTCAATTACATGAAGAGGTTAACTTAATATTCAAATAATATAAATGGCTGTGGCTATGGCTGGGATTTATGAAACCAACTGCTTTCAGGTATTTAAAGGGGGATTTTTTTGTTGCAGTTCATGTCCCCCCAGTAGCACCTCTCCATTATCTTACAGAATTCACACATAAATACATAAAAACTACATTTAAACAGTAAAAATATGCATAGGTAATCATACACTAATCCTTGGTTGTCCAACCCTGGATTTAGTATATGATTTCCTTTCTAGTCTTTCTCCCATCCCCAACCCCTATCTCTGACTCTAAAATATAAATAACTTTGCTGGTTTTCTAGATTATTAAAAAAAAAAAAAAAAGTCACCTTAAATGGTTAATTCTTTATTTCATTAACAATCATAGTATGGATTACTCCCAGATAATAAATGACCTAAGAAGCCATGCAAAATAAGCAATAATAAATGACATGCTAACACTTCAACTGACATTTCGGTAACAGAAATACCTAATATTTTTAGCATTAAAGTTTTTTTAATCCTCATGTTGAAAAGTAAATAAGCTTACAACTGATTCTCAATGATGTCATGAGTAGTTTTATTTGCAGTTTTTAGTAGTATGTGCATGCATCAATTTCTAAACTTTAAAAACTTAGAATTATCATCCAGAACTACAGAGTTTTCCAAAATAACTTCTAGCAAGACTAATTTATTGCCTTTTAACATTTGGTCAAAGTGCTTTTGGGAACACAGCAAAACGTAATTCATATTTCATTCCTTTTGTTAACGTAAAATTATCAACACACTATAAACTGATGTAGGCTAGTCAGTCCTATATGGAGCAGAACAAGCTGCCATGCAAACAATCTAACTGGCGGGGTTCTATAAGAACTCTCTCAGTACTGAAAATGTCTACCACCAGAATCATACCTTTAGGTTACTGCCTTATTTTCAGAATACATTTGTTAAATTGTAAATGTTCATTAGGAAGGAAAAAAAGAAATAGTTAATAACTTCTTTAAAATTTAAGGAGCGGGGCTTCCCCGGTGGCACAGTGGTTAAGAATCCGCCTGTCCAGTATTCACAACAGCCAGGACATGGAAGCAACCTAAGTGTCCATTGACAGATGAATGGATAAAGAAGATGTGGCACATATATACAATGGAATATTATTCAGCCATAAAAAGAAATGAAATTGAGTTATTTGTAGTGAGGTGGATGGACCCAGAGTCTGTCATACAGAGTGAAGCAAGTCAGAGAGAGAAAAACAAATACCGTATGCTAACACATGTATATGGAATCTAAAAAACAAAAAAAAAAGAAAAAATCGTTCTGAAGAACCTAGGGGCAGGACAGGAATAAAGATGCAGATGTAGAGGATGGACTTGAGGACACGGGGAGGGGGAAGAGGATGCTGGGACGAAGTGAGAGAGTAGCATTGACATATATACACTACCAAATGTAAAATAGATAGGTAGTGGGAAGCAGCTGCATAGCACAGGGAGATCAGCTCGGTGCTTTGTGACCACCTAGAGGGGTGGGATAGGGAGGGTAGGAGGGAGACGCAAGAGGGAGGGGATATGGGGATATGTGTATACATATAGCTGACTAAATACACTACCAAACGTAAAATAGATAGCTAGTGGGAAGTAGCCGCATAGCACAGGGAGATCATCTAGGTTATGGGAACATATGTATATGTATAACTGATTCAATTTGTTTTAAAGCAGAAACTAACACATCATTGTAAAGCAATATTACTCCAATAAAGATGTTAAAAAAAAAAAAAAGAATCCGCCTGCCAATGCAGGGGACACGGGTTTGAACCCTGGTCCAGGAAGATGCCACATGCCGCGGAGCAACTAAGCCTGTGCACCACAACTACTGAGCCTGTGTTCCAGAGCCCACAAGCCACAACTACTGAGCCCATGCGCCACAACTACTGAAGCCCACGTGCCTAGAGCCCGTGCTCTGCAACATGAGAAGCCACCACCACGAGAAGCCCAAGCACCGCAACGAAGAGTAGCCCCCGCTCACTGCAACTAGAGAAAGCCCGCGCGCAGCAAACGAAGACCGAACGCAGCCAAAATTAAAATAAATGAATAAAAAAAAAAATTTAAGGAGCATACTGCACTCAATAAAAATTAACTGGTGGGGTTTCCCTGGTGGTGCAGTGGTTGAGAGTCCGCCTACCGATGCAGGCGACGCGGGTTCATGCCCCGGTCCGGGAGGATCCCACATGCCGCGATGCGTCTGGGCCCGTGAGCCATGGCCGCTGAGCCTGCGCGTCCGGAGCCTGTGCTCCCCAACGGGAGAGCCACAACAATGAGAGGCCCGCGTACCGCAAAAAAAAAAAACTGGTGATTTAAGAGTATTTACATTCACTTCTTCAAGGAAAATACATTATATAGTCATCATGTACTAAAGAGCTTATATATTCAAAGTAATGACATTTAGAACTTACCTCTAAAATCTGACTAGCTCTAGGTAGTGAGTGCCTGTCAGCCTGGATCACCATTACCTGACTGGGAGACTGTTACAGAATGCTAGAATAGCTAGCAGAAGTCTAACAACAAAACGATAAACAAGGGCACTTTTTTGTCTAGTATTAAATACATGCAAAATTTAAAGGTCCCCAAAGCACTACCCGAGGGACACATGGTATATACTTATGTTTGATAAGCAATCACTTATGTTTGATTTGATAACCTTGTAGTGGATACCACATGGTCAGTGGTAGAGTTTTGTAGTCATCTATAACATCGTGGAGCTCTTTTATAGGAGCTTAAAGGAGGTGTCAGGGGCCTTTACACTCACCTACTAACAGTAAGACTATTTACAGAATGCAAACAGAGTAGCTGAGGTCATAATTTAATTCAAAATAACGTTGTTTTAAAATACCATATGAAAAGTGAGTTTTTAAAAAACGAATAAGCTTCAAAAATAAGCTTTATGGGCTTCCCTGGTGGCACAGTGGTTGAGAGTCCGCCTGCCGATGCAGGGGACACGGGTTCGTGCCCCGGTCCGGGAAGATCCCACATGCTGTGGAGCGGCTGGGCCTGTGAGCCATGGCCACTGAGCCTGTGCGTCCAGAGCCTGTGCTCCACAACAGGAGAGGCCACAGCAGTGAGAGGCCCACGTACTGAAAGAAGAAAAAAAAAAAAAAAAAAAAAAAAAAAAAAAAAAGCCTTATGAGGGACTTCCCTGGTGGCACAGTGGTTAAGAATTTGCCTGCCAATGCAGGAGACACGGGTTCGAGCCCTGGTCGGGAAAGATCCCACATGCCGTGCAGCAACTAAGCCCGTGCACTACAACTACGGAGCCTGCGCTCTAGAGCCTGTGAACCACAACTACTGAAGCCTGTGCGCCTAGAACCCATGCTCCGCAACAAGAGAAGCCATTGCAATGAGATGTCCATGCATCGCAACGAAGAGTAGCCCCCGCTCACCACAACTAGAGAAAAGCCCGCGTGCAGCAACAAAGACCCAATGCAGCCATAAATAAATAAATTTATTTTTTAAAAATAAGCTGTATGATATAAACAAGGCTTAGCATTAAAAAATTGCAGTTAAGATTTCTTATATTCCATAAGTGCCTGATTTTGATACTTTTTACCTTAGCCTGATCAAGAATTTGAAGTTTTTCCCATACTATTTTATCACTTTCAGTTTTCCATGGATTATTCCATTTTTCAGACGCTTCTTTTTCTTTCTTCTTTAAAGCAACCTGTTCATCTGTAAATAATGTCCTTTTTAAAAAAATATACAAAAACTGTAAAAAAAAAATGACGTAAACAAATCATGACCTTCTTAAAGAGTGCAGATTCCAACACAGATCAAAACTTTTTTAGGAAGGAGACTAACTCATAAGACAGAGAAGAATTTTAAGGATATGGAATAAAAGAAAATGTTTAATCAGAAGCAAATTTAAGTATGGCATAAAAGGATATAAAAATGTTTGTTTTACTACAATTATAAATAAGGAGCAATTTTTTCAGAACATACTTTATATTATGCTAATTATTGTGAGGTTCTACTCTAATGTTCATTTAATTATTACTAAAAGGCTTAAAAGCTAGAACTCTGGACTCAGAGAACCCTGGGGTCAAATTCAGGTTCAACCACTTCCCGGCTGTGTGACTGAAGGCAAAATGATGCTCATCCCTCTAAACCCCATTTTTTATTCTGTGAAATCAGAACAATAAAAGCGCCTATTTTCAGTATAGGGCCTCACACAAAGTAAATATTTAATAAATGTCAGCCATTATTATTTGCAACTGCTGAAAAGTAAGGTACATAAAATCATGTGTCCAAATTTGTACTGAAAAAACATTTAAAGCTGCAATTATGATATAAAACACATCAGATCTCCAAACCTTCTGATACTGCTACCATACATTTAATTTCTTTATTATTCTATTACTTTGACTTCCAACATCAATTCATTCCCTATTTCTTCGCTTATCTTTTTCTAGATCACCTGTCCTGGAAGAGTTGTGACTAACTGGTAGGACATTCCAGTTCAGTGGACAGTGAATCCCATCTTCATGCTTTTAGTACTATTCCCAAGTACAACTATTACCTCGTGTATTTTCCAAACTCTGATACCTGGACCCTAAGTCTAGTCCAAGAAGTAACAGGAGTTTCTTAGTTATTATCTTACTTACCTTCAGACCCTACTTAACAGAAATTATAACTTTTTCTGTTATGATGTCTACAGACGGAAAAAAAGAAATAAGCTTATTTTTGTACAGGATATACTGATTGATATCATATTGATGATTCTTGATTAGAATGTTTTATTTTTAAAATTAATTATTTTTAAATAAAACCATCTTTAACCCATGGAATTTCTGTAATGGAAAAATATTAAAATGGATTCTCAGGAAATGAGAAATGTTTAGGAATCTTTGAGCTCCAGAAGGGTACTGATGATATTAATGTTCATCTGTGGCTTTTGGTGCACACCACAGAGCAGCAAACAAAAAGATATAACATAAGGGAATGTGAAATCACAAAGTTTCTTATGCCATTTGCAGAAAACTACTCTAGATGGTGAATGTTATAAAACAAGGTTTTTGATAATATCATACTGCAAGATGTACTTCATCCTCAATATACATTCCTTAAGCCAACAAACCTATAATAAAATGTGCAATAATTACCTACCAAGCTCTT
The DNA here is from genome assembly GCF_000442215.2 of Lipotes vexillifer. NCBI lineage: Eukaryota > Metazoa > Chordata > Mammalia > Artiodactyla > Lipotidae > Lipotes > Lipotes vexillifer. The sequence continues at coordinate 693,151 of NW_006778737.1, read as the reverse complement.
TCCTCCACTGGGCTTTTTTTGCTTCCAACAAACCTCTATCACGTTCTCTTTCTCCCAGAGTACTGAATATGTCAGCTGGTTTCCATATATTCTCTCTAAGACAAGACACAAAAAATAACAGAAACCTTACCATATGTTTCTATACAACTTACTCCACAAATATTAAGTAATAAACTTCTAAACAGCTCTAGCCTTCAGAGTAAATATTTCACATACAAGTCAAGAAAAAGTAAAACCATATTCCCAAGATGACCCCACAACAACAGATGTGAGTTACATACGTGGCAATTTTCTGCTCATACTGATTAGATGTCACCTGATTTCCATTTAAAACAGACTTTTTTTCATCCTGAACAGATGAAATGGCCTCAGTTTTTTGCGGAAGTCCCATGATGTTCTCATCCTTTGGCTGATCAGGAATATTGTTTAAATTTAGACTATACTGACCTAGAAGGTAAAATGCATGTTTTAAAATTAATACTAAAATTACGTCTATTATAATACCTTACCTTGATAAAGTTACGCAGTTTTAAAAAAACACGGCTTTTCACATCATCTAATTAATCACCTCTCACAGCAGTCCTTGCAGTGCGTATTACGATTCCCTTTTTGTCAAAACAGGAAACTGAGCCTCAGAAGTTAAATGGCCCAGAGGTATGGCCATAGCCATACAAACTTTTGTTTCAAATGAGAAAACAAGCAACAACCAAAAAAACCTCCATTTACTCTTGCCAACAACACTTTCACAAATAATATAAATGATAATACAAATCACAACTTAAAGGAGAATAAATGCAAACAGCTTTATAAAAAACTCATGACCTTGCCCTTATTTTTCTCATTTAGCTGGGAAAGCAATCAGTGATGCTCTTTTCCATGGACCACTGTCTCTATATCCCAGCTGTATCTATTCCAAACGTTTTACACAGGGCTCATATGCTTGGCTCAAAAATCCCTCAATGTGATAGTTCTCCCAATGGAGAGAAAGCATATCTAATATGCGGGTCATTATATGATTAGGCAAATTCTACTTTTAACTTTGTTGATATCATCTCTCATTACGCCTAGTAAGTTTTTATTTTTTGTTCTTTGAGCTAGAATTCTAGCCTTAAAGATAAAAGTTAGCTCCCTGACTTTACAAAGAATAATCTATACCAAGAGAAGGCAAATGACTCCATTTTGAGCCCCTTGGGAGTGCTAAGGAGCTACCTAGTCCCCAGACCAGTTGTGGGGCCTCTTCCTGGTGACTGTTAATTTTATTTATTTCACGGTTGCTTAACAAAATTTTAGTAATATTTCTACTCATAGTCACAATTCCTGAGCTCAAAGCTAAAACTAGCAGGCTTTTAAAAACATAATACAATACCCTGACTAGTAAAATAGAAGGCATATAATACGCCACTACTTCCAAGTCAGTGTTTTACGCTGGTTAAAAAGATAGTGCTGCCAATTCTTAGCAAGGATTGAAAGTCAGGAAGAGCATAAGCCGGGGCCAGGAAAATAATCCTTTTCAGCAACTCATGTCAAATCTTCATAGCAAAATTCCCTCATTTTTCATTAGAAATACAATAGCAATTTTTTTAGAACATTTTACATAATTAGTTTTCATGTAAGTAAAGCCTCCTACCTTCCAAAATTAGTACAATAGCTTTCTGTACTAAAATCTAGAATCCACAGAAACTAGGTTTCTTAAGGCCATGGTACATGAGAGTAATATTCTGAGCATTAACCTTAAAACATGGCATATTTTAACTACAAAAGTAATTCTGCCTATGAGAATGTTTTCTAAACGAATATTTATTTTAAAACATTGTTACATTAAACTAGAATTTAAGAGGCACAGTTATGTAAAATCCAATGAAACTCAAATTCTAAAACTTATATATTGATAAACTTAATATTAAAACTTCAGAAAAATCTTACTTGTTTCCTCCTTCTTTCCATTCTCAGTCAGGGAAACTGATTTATTTCCTCGGTTTACAGTCATCAAAATCTGTTGCAGTTGGTCTTGTGTTAGACACACCAAACTGCTCTTCACATTTCCAGCTGTGATGTGCTTTTTGCAAGGCTTCTGTTTAGCTACTACAAATGCATTTATGCTGTTTCTAGTCTTCTGTATATGAGGGGTTGTAGGTGAAATTTCTTTCTGGATATGAAGATGGTCTTTATCTGCATACTGCTTGCATAAATCCTTAGTGGGTGAAAAAGTCATACTATTTTTTTCACTTTTTGCCAATGAAGTTTCTGAACCAATTCTCTTCTTTTGAGAAAGTTTTTCACTCCTGACACAAGTATTTTGTGATTTCAGAATGTATCCAGTTTGTTTATTTCTTAAAGGACATTTTGCAATCTTGGTCTTATTTCCCATCTGCTAAAACACCAGAAATTTATTCTGTACAAGAGCCCACGAAAAATCAACAATTATCTTTATATAATCAGTGATAAGTCAGGCTTCGAAACTTTTTTTTTCTCATTTTGCTAGTTAGATAATATACCCATAAGAAACTAACACTCAACCTTTGCAAATCTCCACTTGAAAGCTTCATTAACAACTGGAAATTATTATTTCAGAATAATGAAGATTACAAAACAACTTTTATTCTAGGTGTTTACAGTCCATTCTGTTTCAGCTTTGAATCTCATGTCATGATTCTAACACCCACACTACCTTTCTTTACAGGCATTTATACACCGGTAGGTTACTAGCCCTTATTCCTTGAATAACTTAGCTTGTGGGTCACCATCCCTCTCTCTAACCTAACTCCTGTCTTAATTATTGGTGCTTTCATGTTCTTTCAATACCCTAGCCTCATTTCCTTGACCTCTGTTCCTATACTCGTCTTCCATGCTACCTCAGTTACTCATTGCCACAGTGATATCCTATACTGACCTTGTAACTACCCATAACTGTGATAATCTCAATTTCAATAAGAACTTCCAGTCACAGGCCTTAGCACTAGTCACATGGCTCATTCACTCACCATGTTCAAATACTGGCTCAACATCACTGGCTCAGTGAGGTCTTCTCTGAACACCCTATAAAAAATTGCACGCTTCCTGCTCTAACTTCACTCCCACCTCCCTAGTACTCCCCACTTTCCCAAGGCTACCGTGCCCCTGAAATGACCATGCCCCTTCCCTTTCTCTCATGTTTCTCTATAGCACTTTTGTCCTGTAATATTCTATATTTATTTTATTTTCTGCCCATTCCACCTTTTTTTAAATTTATTAATTTATTTTTGGCTGCATCAGGTCTTCGTTGCTGTGCACAAGCTCTCTCTAGTTGTGGCGAGCGGGGATACTCTTCTTTGAGGTACGTGGGCTTCTCATTGCAGTGGCTTCTCTCGTTGCAGAGCGTGGGCTCTAGGCGTGCGGGCTTCAGTAGTTGTGGCTCGCGGGCTCTAGAGCACAGGCTCAGTAGTCGTGACGCACGGGCTTAGTTGCTCCGCAGCATGTGGGCTCTTCCAAGACCAGGGATGGATCCCGTGTCCCCTGCACTGGCAGGCAGATTCTTAATCACTGCACCACCAGGGAAGTTCCCACCTTTTTCTAACGTAAACACTACAGGGAAGAGATTTTTTTTTTTAATTTATTTATTTTATTTATTTTTGGCTGCATTGGGTCTTCATTGCTGCCCGCGGCTTTGTCTAGTTGCAGCAAGCAGGGGCTACTCTTTGTTGCGGTGCGCGGACTTCTCATTGCTGTGGCTCCTCTTGTTGCGGAGCACGGGCTCTAGGCGCGCGGGCTTCAGTAGTCGTGGCACACAGGCTTAGTTGCTCCACGGCATGTGGGATCTTCCCAGACCAGGGCCCGGACCCGTGTCCCCTGCATTAGCAGACAGATTCTTAACCACTGTGCCACCAGGGAAGCCCAGGGCAGAGATTTTTGTTTGCTTTGTCTACTGCTGTGTCCCCAGTATCTGAACAGTGAGTGGAACAGGGTAGGTTTCAGTAAATTTTTGTTGAATTACTACCTTCAACCATACCATTTTAAAGACTGAATTCTTTATCTTTCTCCCACAAATTAGCTCCCCTTTCCAAAATATCTCATTTCTGTAGCACTGTTGTTCTAATCTTTCAGACCAGCAACCATGGAGTCATCTTTGACTCTTTATCCTACTTCACGGTCTTCTTTAGCTTACCAGCAAGTACTGGTCATTTCTTCCTTCCAAATATCTTTTTCTCCCCTTTTACATGACAATACACCTAAATTCAGGTTTTCATTACCACACTACTGCTTACAGCTTATCGCAAATCTATCCCACTGTACATTTCTGCAAACCCATCTAACATAAAATAATTCAACAGTCATTCAATAAATAGTAAGTGTTGGTTTTTAGGTGATCAACACTATGGGAAAGACGGTGGAGGCATAAAATGAGTAAGACAAGATTCTTGTTATCAAGGAGTGGGGTAGATGCCACATGGCTTTCATCTGGCTTGTCATATCCCAACGTCCTTGTCTTTCAAAAATGACATAATACACAACCACACTTTGACAAATGAATCAACCCCATTTTACCTTTCTTTTCAAAATGTACCTGTATTATCAGTAGTAAAATCTCTTTCTTACCCTCTTCACCTCACCTATACCCTTTTATTCCAGGCTTTAGACTTTTGATAATACCAATACCACAATCTAAAATGCCCTTTTACCCTACTATCTCTGTGGCTATTTTTATATAACTAACTCTAAATGAGAGGTGGCAAATTTAAATACATAGTGTAAATTAGCCTGGGTGGGAACTAGGATAATTGAAGAGCACTTTTCTGTCTAAAGGAGGCAGCCACCCCTCAGAAGCAGCTTACATTGCCAAAGAGGAATCTGAGTCTACTTGCTAGATCATCCAGTATTTCAAGAGAACCAAGAATGCCATATTTTACCTTAAAAGTTCCATTTTTTAGACACAATTCATTCTAGTTTTTGAAAACCACTGTGTGGATTAGGCAAATTATCAGCAGACTGCACGTAGGTTACAGAGCTAAGCTCCACCCCAGTCTCCAACGACTACAGCTATTACTAATCCTACCCTTCTTTGACTCATACTGACATTTTTGGGATCATTAACAGCTGAGTATTTCAGTTCTCTAATCAGTTTCTCACTCAAACTGCTAAGAAGTGTAGTGTATTCCCTAAACGTATCTTAAAAGTCTCTCACTTTTGTCCCCTTCTTTCCATTCTGCTAGCCACCATGCTTCAGGGTCTCATAAGACTCTCCCTGGACTAACATAATTGGCCCTTAAGTAGTGTCCCTGTTATGATAATCTGTCCTTCACAGAATTGCCTGAAGCCCGTTCCTACAACACAAATCATATCTAGTCTACTTTTCAAAAATTCTTTAACGCTCCCTACATGCAAATCAAATAAGTTCAAACCCTCTGTGTATACATTTAAACTCCTCATGATTGTAACCACCCTTCCTAAGTTTTATGTTCTACATTCCCCGCTGATATACACACTATCCCCCAAATGCAAATTATGTTTTGTACCATGGTATTTTTGCCCACTATTTTCTCTGAGTTTAGAATATACCACCCTACTTCTTTCACTATGAAAATATCCTTCACCTTTTAAAAGTGTCACCTCATTTATGAAGCATTCCCTGGCTCCCTGAACCACAAAGACCTGCTTTCCATAGTTTTCTTCTTTTTATAACCCTAGTATGGCACACATTTTATTCTACTTGTATCATATAGTTATTTACCTGACTGACACCCCTGCTTCTAGGAAACATGGACTAGGTTTTACTCCATTTTTCTCTCAGTCACAGAACAAATAAAGCCAAGAATGGAGCTGTACACACATGTGGAGTTTTACAGCTGCAGTAAATCCTTGTTAAACAGCAACCTATTAATAGGAGTTCCAATTTAACTAGAACTATTTTGCCACATTCCACTTAAATCAGAAGTAACATACAGAAAAAGTCATCTAAAAATTACGTAATAAAAAAAGGGGGGTAGCAATGTCTGGCATGAGATCAATATACATGCAGCTCAATCCTGAATACGTCTGTAGCTTAATGCCAGAGGAGAGCAATGAGTGGAGGCAGCAAAAAAATCCATGAACTACCAAATAAATATTCAATTATGTTCAGGTTAATTAACAGGAAAAAGCAATCTAGCCCAAATCATTTCCCAAGTGTTTACTGGATTAGATGAATTTTAATACATCAAATAGGTCTTCACATCATAAACATTTTTAGGTAGCATGCTGCTCTCTTACCTAGTTTTGATTGTACCAGTACTTTTCCTAATATTAAAAAAATATATAAAGACAGCGTCCAATGCATTTAATGCTGGCCGACTTCACAATTTATATGGAGCCAGGATCGCAACACCAGAAAGAATCAGAGAAGATTAACATTTTAAAATATAAAATGTGCTACCTAGCACTAATATTGTATACATCTTTTAGTGTGTTACTATTGACTCTCACACATAGAAATACCTGCGAAAATTTTAAGATGTTTTATATTTCAACTAATTGTGAGATAATTTTGAGGTCAGAATGTATAAATTACCCATGACACTGAATCATTAATATTTCTCTCATTTATCTTCCTATAAAAGCTTAAGAAATTATACTGGTAACCATCTTTACTTCATATTTACTACCACAGATTAAAGAAAAGTACAGGAGAGATTTTGAAAGAATTAAAGTACTCTGACCACAGTTTGTTAAACTTGATGATGATGAGACAGAGTTCAGTGTTTAAAGAGCACACTATGAACACGACAGAAATTCAACCTGTGAGGAAGAGGAAAAACAGAAATGTAGGTAGTATAGTCACTTAGCTTACCCCAGTAGAAGAAAAGCACTATGATGAGTGAATTCATGAATAACTTAAAGAAAAGAGAATTCAACATATATCTACAGAACTGTGAGATTTTGGAAACTAAAAAACTGATTAAAACAATAAAAAGGAAGACAGCACTACTGTTTTTCGTTTTTGTCTTCTGTGAAGAGCAAAGAAATAAATAAGCATTTCAGGAACCTCTATAAAAAAGGGAAGAGAAGCTCCTTGAAATAAAGTCAATATAAAAAGGAGATTTAGGTTGCATCAGTATTTTTTTCCAGTTTTACTGAGATTTAATTGACCATTAAAAATCATATATATTTAAAGTGTAAAATTTGATGATTTGATATATGTATACATTGTGAAATAATCACCACAATCAAGCTAATTAACATACCCATCACTTCACATAGTTACCATGCATCAGTATTTTGGAGTCCCCAAAGCAAGAGAAATAAACCCAAACAATCTGCTTTAAGACAATAAATAATTTAAGATCAACATCAGCAGAGACTTATTAGTTACTCTGGAAAGAAGAATCCTAGAATAAAAAAATCCCTAAACTGCTAAAAGAATTTTGTAATGATTCTACAAAAAGTCCAAGACTAGTAACTTTGTTTATTACAGGCATAAAAGGGGATCTCCAGATGTTCTAAGTTGGTTAAAAAGATAATGAAATGTCTTCACAAATGTAGTGACCATAGCACATCCATTAAGCACACAATCGAAGAGGGAACGTGTGTGACAGAACTGAGGTCAGGTGAAGATTAAAAAAAAACTGTGTAATAGTTGATTTCTATCTAGGAGCATGAAAAGGAGCACTGCATTTGTTAATGTGACTCAAATAAGAACAGTTAGTTGCAAAATTTTAATAGGGCAGGGTTAGGAAAAAACTATACAATCTATATTCTGTGATTAACGGAACACACAGGGTATGTATATACTGTGTATGTGTGTGTGTCTGCATGTAATAATTTTTATAGGTAGCTTGTGGAATTACTCTGATCAGCATTACCCATTTATCAAGTAATTGATATGTTGGGTTCTCAAGTAACTTTTCCATCTTGATTAAACCAGGAAGAAACAGCAAAGCCATCAGGGGTTCAGAGTTGAAGAGAAAAGGGCCACATCACCCAAAGCAGTCTCTAGTCAAGATATGGAAAGACAGACTTTAAGATGCTGCAAAATAAAATGGGCTACAGTAAGTTATAGAGGGGGAGAGTAGAAATTTCTGCTGCTTAATGGAAAAAGAAATGGGAAACAAGAAAAGTAGTGATATCAAAATTTTGAAGCAGTAATGTATTTTGTAGAAAAAAGCACTGTGGGTTCCTGACAAAGAAAAATAATTTAAAAGGACAACTATTATTTAGCTCAAGTGTAACCTCTTAGAGGAGGAAGCTAAATGCATGTAAGATTTTGTCAATCAAATACATCTTTTTGGTGTGGGAAAATTCAATTTGAGTATGAAAAAAAAATTTTGCTTTAAAGTTTGACTATTTTTAAAGATGTCAGGAGTTGCTCTGTCCAGTACAGTAGCTATTAAATTAAAAATCAAACAAGTGAATTAAAAATTCACTTCCTTAGTCACACTGGCCACATTCAAGTGCTTAATAACTACACATGGCTAGTGGCTGACTATCATATTGGACAGCACTGATTTTAGAACATTTCCATCACTGCAGAAAGTGTTACTGGACAGAACTGATCTAAAGAAGTGAGTTCTAGGAGGCTTTTTAAACTGAAAAATTATGAATCCATTTCTGTAAAAGGACCAGCCTGAAAGCAAGGGTATAGTAACTTTTCACCATCATTCCAAACCCTTTGTAACAGTTTGACAGGAATTATTTTCAAACCACTGTAAAGTAAACTGCATTTTACATTTGAAAACAAGTCAGGTCAAAGTCATTTGGCTTACCTTTACAGAAATTTTTGATTTATGTTCTACAAAAGAAAAAAAAATTACTAAACTATCAACCAAAAACATACTAAGGCAGTCACAAAAGAAAATTTTAATTAACATTATTTTAACAAGATATTAAGTAAAAATATTAACCCTCAAAGCATTAACTTTAGGTCCTGTCTGAGTGTTCTAACTTTTACAGTGTGGTTCAAGTATTTATATTTCATTTTTGTTTATTTTCCAAGGTAAAACTATAAACAGATCAGAGAAAAAGAAAATAATGTGAATGAAAAGAGTACCAAAGCATACTCTGTGCTTTAAAACTAAAACTAAAAATGACTTTAAAACTATGGTCTTATTATAAATTTTCTCAAACAATACATTCTTTACATGCACAGAACATAACTGCATAAGTTTTACCTAGATTATTCATTAGGCAATAAACACATTTGCTATATACAAATATAATAAACATCACAAATGAAATATACTGGAACATTAAATTACATTAAATGCTGACAGTGGTAAGCAATGATGTAATCTGACTTTACTTGGCTAAAAATAAATGAGGCAGTTAGGGAAACCAGCTTTTTTTCAAAGTGTCATTTAAATATTCCACTACAAGCAAAAAATCTGTTAAACAACTACACATTTTTCGTAGGAATTTAAAAGTTAATATTTTAGATTTCTAGTAATATAACATACCATATGGAGACAGTATTAGCTTGGTTTTTCCATCCAATAATTCAGTTTCAAGCTTTAAACCATCTCTGTAAAATAAAAGAAAGTTGTCTGTCATTTTTAAGAAACAGTAACATTTTAAATAGACAGAAATGCTCCGTTGAACCTTGAAAGTAAATTGTTCTCCTGAATTTATAAAGAAATCTTGTAAATATTAAACAGTTGTTTTTTTTTTTGTTTTTTTTTTTTTTTTGCGGTATGCGGGCCTTTTATGATGAGCAGCTGCCTTAACAGCCTTCATCTTGTGACATCACATGAGCTATATCTCCGCAATAGGAAGAAAGATATGGCTGAGAGTTTTTGACTAAAACTTAAAAGTGCAAAAGCAGAAACAGAGATGGATGTTCCTGAAGTTATATTTTTGTAATATGTGGCAGATACACATTTGTCTTATCCTAGTTTTGTTTTTGTTTTTGCGGTACGCGGGCCTCTCACTGCTGTGGCCCCTCCCGCCGCGAAGCACAGGCTCCGGACGCGCAGGCCCAGCGGCCATGGCTCACGGGCCCAGCCGCTCCGCGGCACGCGGGATCCTCCCAGACCAGGGCACGAACCCGTCCCCCCCGCATCGGCAGGCGGACTCTCAACCACTGCGCCACCAGGGAAGCCCTATTAAACAGTTTTTTAAAAAAATTTCTACAGATGTTCATTTTTCTTTTAAAAACTCATGTATAGTTGAAACCATTCTTTTAATTTAAAACACTTTTCAATTCAACATAAAATCAAAAACTTCATGGAGAAAATTACTGAAACTTTCCAACAATACAAACAATTTCTCATCTTTAATCTGAAACTTCATTTTGTTACTGACAAGGAATAAATTAATCTGGTTATCCTAACATCATTTAGTTCTTCTAACTCTAGACTGGAAAAAATAATGCTGTTACAAACTCCTCACCTATGTTAATGGAGCAAAACACATCTAGCTACCATTTATTAGCTTCATAATGGTCTCATGACTAACACATTCTATGGCCTGTTAGAGCAGTATTTGAAAATGAAGCTGTAAGACTGCCACCAGGGTTATTAACTGCTTGAGCATGGAGTTCTACTCTATTCTGAATATTTCAACTAATACATATTCACACTTAGTGACACTTTTGTAACTATCACAGCAATACATCTATAATAAACTTTGCCCGCTACACTTTATCTGTGCCTGTCAAACGCCAAGAGCACAAAGTAACAGTAGATACTACCAACGAAACTTGTACGTCTGTTAAGGTCCTAATAAAAATTCCACTGAAAACAAAAACAGCAGTACGCAGTTATTTTACTGTTTTAGTGAGAGAGAGAGAAAAGACGTACGTCAATACATATCAACAGGGACAAAAATGACGTCCAAGCGACAAAATTAAATCTCGCGGGCCAAAAATAGGGAAACACGAAATTTGCGGTGATGCTAAGGTCGGGGAAATCAAACGATTTCAACTTACTAAGATAAAAACACCATAAAGAATGGGTTTTACGGGTTTCCCGGCAGCACGGTTACAAACAGTTCATGTTTATGTCGGTGAAACTTAAGCAAAAGAAAGGCCTTGAATGAAACCGTCTATTCGGCACTACCGCGTTGCAAACGCCTTCAGGAGCAGACTGTCTTGTTTCTTATCCCTAGATTCTAGAACATAGAAACCATTTGCTAAACGAGGTGCACAAGTGTAAGTTTGATGACTTTTCATCTTCTTGAAATATCAAACTTCCCAGTGGTGATAAACCACGCAACAGTCCTTTTTATTTACTCAACCACTACTTAATGAGGGCCTATGAGGTGCCAGGCACCGGTGATACACGACTCCTCGAGAAGGCACGGCTCCCGGCACGTACGTAGGCCGCTAAGCTCCTCTGGGCGCTCCCACACTCTGCAAAGAACCCCCACACAGGGTCGCAAAGCACCAGGGCCTGGGCCAGGATTTCTCCCCAGGAAGCCGCTACGCTTTCTCTCTCCACCTGCCCTCACCTTTTATCTCCTCTCACGCCTCTCCTCCCTCTCCCTCCTGAAGTAAATGAGGAAGCGGAAAGGAGGCACGGACAGTTTCGCGAGTTATTAACTGGAAAACGGAAGGCTGCGGAGGCTGTAAAGGCCGACCCAGCCCCTCGCCCCCTCAACCTCAGGAAGCCGGGCACTGCTGCTTGCGGTGCCCCAGGCCTGGAAGGCCCCCCGCGAAGGACTCCAAGAGCCAACGCAGCCTCACGCGCTCCCCACGGACTACCACCTTTCTCTCCGCAGCTTACCCTAAGTTCATGGCGGAACCGGCCGCGCTTTCCACCGGGCGCTCAAGCCCCTTGTATACATCGGTCGCCGCCGCCGTTCAACAAGCGCCACGCCGATTGGACACAGTGATGCCGGCGAGCTGGGAGAGCGGGCCAATCAGGGTTGAGCGTGCTGGCGCTTACGCTCAGCGGGGCGGGGCTGTCGGGGAGACCCTCTTGGTTCGCCCCACCTGGTGCTGACTCTGGAATGCAGGGGGTTCTTCGTTCCTCGGAATTGTAGCCCTTAGAGTTCACAGGGAGTTCTCAGAGAAGTGCCTCAGCTCAAGTGGAGGTGGCTGGTTAAGCAACTTGCCTGAGGTCTGTATCAAGCTGTGTAACCCCAGAGCCCATGTTGCAATTTACCGTTACATGAATCTAACTCCTATTCATCCTTCAAATCTCAATTTAAACGTCACTTCCTCCATGAAGCTCCATTGGAATCCACTAGTGGGTAAATTAGGAACCCATTTTCTGGACTTCCCAGTCCCTGCCCTTTCAATCAGGGTACTAATACATTTCAGATCCTGTGTCAGATCTGTGAGCTTCAGAGGGGCAGAGTTGGTTTTTGACACCTATATACCCACAGCACCTGGAACTGAACAGTACAGACAGTAAATATTTGTTAAACGAATAAACAGCAAAACTTTTTAATGCCAACAAAAATCTTATTAAATTTGGCAATGATAATTCATGATGAGGATGCCCGTAGATATAACGCAGTTACTAAAAGTTTACGAATTTTCATCTATTTACTCTTAAATGATTTTTACAAACTATAGCTGTAATGAATGAGGCACACTGAATTTTTACGGTACATTCAGTGAAAACTCAAAGATATCTTTTTATTTATGTACCTGGCCTGTGGAAGATATATTTAAATAAACATTTGTTAATTTATTTGAATAAATGAACAGGTACCAACGTATATTTGATCCTGTGGTGTTTTTTGTTTTCGTTTTAAGGAAAAGTCATCTGTGCATGTAAAAAGAAAAAAGGCTAAAAGGATTTAAACCAACATGTTAGCAGGAGTATTTCTGGGAGTAGTGTGACTTTTAAAATTTTATTTTGTTTCTAGCTTTTATTATTATGAAAATGTTTAAATAAACAAAAATAAGAATAGTTCAATGAATGCCTATATACCCTCTACCTAGATTTGACAATGGTTAATGTTTTGGTACATTTGCTTTCTCTCTCTCTCCACATAGGTGGGCAGGTACACCCATACATCCACATCCATACACTCATACCCACGGCCATGCACACACCCACCTTTTTTTGCATCACTATTTGCAAGTAAGTTACAGACATTACAACACTTTGCCTTTAAACATTAAAGCATGTATCTCCTAAGAATAAGACATTCTCCTATATAACCATAGCACTATTATTAGACTTAAGAAAATTAGCAATTTTATGATAATATCGAGTGTTCCATTCCTATTTAATTTTCCCCACTTGTTCTAGGAATATATTCTATAGAGATGAAGGGGATTAAGAAGTACAAACCGGGGCTTCCCTGGTGGCGTGGTGGTTGAGAGTCCGCCTGCAGATGCAGGGGACACGGGTTCGTGCCCGGGTCCGGGAAGATCCCACATGCTGCGGAGCGGCTGGGCCCATGAGCCATGGCCGCTGAGCCTGCGCGTCTGGAGCCTGTGCTCCGCAACGGGAGGGGCCGCAGTAGTGAGAGGCCCGCGTACCGCAAAAAAAAAAAAGAAAAAAGAAGTATAAACCTCCAGTTACAAAATAAATAAGCCACAGGGATATAGTATACAGCATAAGGAATATGGTCCATAATATTGTAATAACTTTTTATGGGAACAGATGGTTACTGGACTTCCCATGTTCATTTCATAATGTATGCAAATATGAAATCACTATGTAGTACACCTGAAGGTTACAGACTGTTGTATACCAACTATATTTCAATAAAAAGTGAATACTTTTAAGATGTTATTATGTGGTCGACCGTGCATCACATCGGGGTGTCCTACAGTTACTGTGGTCAGGTTTGAAGACTTTTGGTGGTGGCAGTCCTATCTCTCTATTGTAAGCATCTATTTTCCCCTTTGCAGTTAGTAAGTAATCTGAGGGCTGATGGTTTAGCACTGTGCAGATATTCTGTTCCCCAACAACCTTTCACCTAATAACGAGGAATGATTTTTATTTTGTGTTTTCTGTATTTTTCAATAAGTCATCTTTTGCATGATTTTACATCCTCTACATACCACTCTTCTCTGCCTACTTGTTTACCAGGTGCAAGAAATTGGTGCAAAACTATTCCACTTCCCAAGCGTATTGTGAGATAGGAATCGAAGGTCAAGTTTCCAGTTGTAGCATTGTAAGCTACAAGTTGTAAGCGCGGCCGGTCGCGCCCTTAACACTCCATGTTTCTTTATGGTCTGCCTGAGGTCCATTCCCCTGGAAAAGAGAGTTTAGTTAAATGCTTTGAATTGATTGTTTAAAGGTATGTGAAGGTTGGAGGTACTACAAGCATATCCTTCATTTATATGCAGTGTAGTTTCCTCAGATCTTATTACCCTGTGGGTGCAAAGAGTGTCATCTTGACAATAATCTTGCTCCAAGCTGCACCTGTGGGATCTTGGCCCATGCTAAGTAAGCACTTCTGGAACCTACTCCGAGTGCAATGGAGCTCTTGAGGTATCCAGGCTGCAAGTCATCTGTAAGGAAAGAGAAATGCATGCCTTTTGTGTTCTCTTCTGTTCCAGTGCATAGCATAGTTTTCCAGAGCTTTGGATCAAGGCTGTCTGGGGTCAGATCCCAGCTTTATTGCTTTCTAGCTGTGTGATCATGGGACGTTATTAACTTAACCTGCTTCAGTTTCTTCTTTGATACAATGAGGATGAATACTAGTATTCCACCTCATAGGGTTGTTGTGAGAATTAAATGAGTTTAATCACATGCAAAGTACTTAGAATAGTGCTGGCACATAAATGCCATGTAAGTATTAGCAATGATCAATATTGTTACAGGAGAAGTGCTATTTGAGTCCAATAATTTACAGAGTTTTAGATCACTTGATTTTTTTCCTTTTTAAAAAATTAAGGTAAAAATTGCAGACAGCCTCCTTTCACAGATGAGGAAACTGACTCACAGAGATGTAACTTACCCATGATCTTAACTACTGTTCCTGTGCTTCTTTCTTTTATAGAACTGTTCTCCTTGAATTCTACTTAAACAATTAACAAATGTTTCCCT
>NW_006778737.1:654227-678215 GCF_000442215.2 Lipotes vexillifer | reverse complement strand
CTACAGATGACAGTAGGTTTTGACATTTTTTACTGAAGAAAGAAGAGCGCTTGTAAGTCCTTTCGTTGTCTATGACTCCCCTGAATTTACTTTAGATTAAGGCAATTTTAAGTATCTAGGTACTGCAGGGACTCTCCTAAGATAATAAAATTTATACATCTTGCTCATCCTAAAGTAAACAAACATGGTTATGATTATTACTGAGTAGAAAAGCATAAGAAAAAAAATCTCTATATGTGCTTTATTTTTCTTAGCCAGCTCAATCCCAAATGTGTAAATCATTTCCATTTCTCTAAATACGGCACTTCGTTTCTGTATGAGTAAACACTTTTTGTCATGGGAAACTGCTACTTTTATCAAGTACCTGATAAAGTATCTTTAAGTTAAAAAGGTGTTTCATTTTCACTTTGCCTCTAAGACTTTGTATCAGTCTGAGTCCAATCAGGAGAGAGATGCCAGCCACACAGTAATTTCAAGAGTGAAAGTTGAAAACATAATGAGATACCATTTCACATCCACTAAAACAGATAAAATGGAAAGCTGACAATACCAAATGTTGGGGGAAATGTGACACTACTGGAACCTTCAGCTTCTTACATTGGGAGTGTAAAATGGTCCAATCTCATTGGAAAACAGTGTGATAATTTTTAATAGAAACTTTTAAACATCTGCCTATGATTCAGCAATTCCTCTTGGAAGGTTGCATCCTGAACCTTTAGTTTGCTGATCTCTGAAGCTTTGCCTGCAACTGTTCAAAGACTTTTTCAGGAGTACATAACTGGGAAGGCCTTCCTGCATCCTCCATTTATGGGTTTAACTTTTCCACCTTACAGACCACCACTGTGAAGCAGGGTTGGCTATCCATTTGTAAGTGCTCCTCTACAGAGCAAGTTAGTTAGCAGTCTCCTCTGGCTCTAGGGGTAGATGATACAAACCATAGGACCAATACATTAGACAAAAGCAAAATTAGGTAAATTGTTCAGGTGTGATGGGATGAAGGTCTCAATTGGGCAATTCTGAGAAATGTCTTAAGAAATACCAAAAGAGCAGAGGAAGAAGAAAAAGAAAACCACTACAGGAGGAAGTCAATTAAACCTCTCTGACCTCTTCATGTAAAAGATTAGACAAGCTGTCTACGGTTTCTTTCAGTTTGTAAATGGTTGATTCTAAGTTATCCCCAATCTCTCTCCATGCCTACTCCTCCACCAGAGTTAGGGCCCCTCCCATCTCTCCCCAAGGGTATTCCAACAGCCTCCTAAGAAGTCTCTATTCTCTAGCCAGAATGATTTCTAAAATGTGAGTCTGCTTAAGTCACTATGCTGCTTAAAATACCTCACTAATTTAAAAACTCTGTTGCCCCAATATAAAGTCCAAAGGACTTAACTGTGTTCACCAGCTCCATTTTGATCTTTTAAATTTCACCCCTCAACTTGGCCCCTCAAACTTTAAGCCTCCTTCCACTGATCTTCTTTCACTTCTTCAGTGTAGCCACATTCACTCCTATCTCCCACCTTTACGTAGTCATTCATATCACAGATTTTATTGAGTACCTACTGTGTCCCAAGAATTGTTTTAGCACAAAGGATAAAGCAGTAACCCAAACAGACAGAATCCCTGCCCTCCAGAGCTATTTCTTCTTGCTGGAATGCTCTTCCTCACGGCACCCCTTCATTAAGTAACTTGTCCTGCAGGTCCTCCACATGCATGCAAACGTAAAAGCACAAACACCCACATGACTCGGGAAGATGTGGCCTGCTGCAAGTGTGTCTAAGGTCCTCTTTAGCAATAGCCTCCAAAGAGATGGCTTTCTCCTCCCTGTAACCCAGATTCTACTGACTCCTCTTTGGTCGTGTCTTCTGTTTTCCTTCTAGTTGGCCTGATATTCATCTAAACCAGTTTATTCTTACATAAAAGTATTGAAGGAGGTGGAGAAAGGGTTGCAGACGGTGTGATGTCTCAGGCTCTGTGTCTTTCCTCCTGGGATTGCCTCCATTTGGGTCCATTAGAAGAGAAGGACACTTAAGAGATAAAACCAAAAGAAAGAGTCTTCAGTTATAGCCCATGACAGCCATCAGGTGCTGGGGAGAATCATAGAGGAGTGTTTTTTTCATTCAAAGTGTGGTGTTTTGCAGCATCTCATTACTGACTCCTCCAGTTTTATTTTCTAGCCCCCGTGGCCCCTGCTCTTCTCTTAGACTCTTGGCTCACCTCTCTCTCACCTCATTCACAGTCTCACCTCTATAAAGGTGGCTCTGAAATCGCCAGTCTGTGCTTCTCTCCTTACCTACAAAATCCCCAGTTGCAGGCTGCCAGTTCTTTTCTGGCTGTGTGGAACCGCTTCAAATACAGTAGAGGCCATGTCAGATGTCCCATCATTTCCCCAACATGACTCTTGTCATCTGAGTTTCCCTTTTTAAAAAAAATATTTATTTATTTTATTTTTGGCTGTGTTGGGTCTTAGTTTAGGCATGCAGGCTCTTCATTGCAGCACGCCGGTTCTCTCAAGTTGTGGCTTGGGTGCTTAGTAGTTGCAGCGCACGGGCTTAGTTGCCCCACAGCATGTGGGATCTTAGTACCCCGACCAGGGATCAAACTCATGACCCCTGCTTTGGAAGGCACATTCTTAACCACTGGACCACCAGAGAAGTACCTGAGTTTCCCTTCTCTCGTTAAGGGCACAGTGGCTTTCCCAGCCCCTGGTAGTCGGTGTGCCAGTGGTAGGACGTGTCCTCTTTCTCCAGTCTCCTAATGCTCTAGCTGTGACAGTCTATTTATTCCTCCCCAAATATACTTTTTATTCTCTCTCATTCCTGTGTTTTTTCTTTTGTACTCCCCCTACCTAGATTGCCTTTCTCCCCACGTGAACTTGTGATGGGAAAGCAGAAGCTCATAACTGATGTAATATCTTAGATATACCAAAAAAGGGAAGCTCCATGAATGGTATAAGACTTAGTGACAACCAAGAAGTTAGCTGGGCAGCACAAAGTCTTAAATTTGAGGAAAATACTCTTGGGAACAGGGGTATCAAAATAGAGTGCTCTCCACTAACTTCCCAGGATGAAGTGCTGCTAGCACAGAGACTTCTTCACTGGTAAACCTTGATAAAGGTTTACCAAAGTAAAAAGTGAACATACTTACCTTTTAAATTTGCCTGTTGAAACTTTTCCCAGTGATAACCATGATATTGGAGAGTGATTTCTTTGGAGTGGGCATGGGAGTGGTGGAGAACGGGACCAGGAAGACAAAAAGGGAACGTCAATAGCACTGGTAATATTCAATTTTAAATATAGGTGGTGGGGACACAGGTTTTGTTTTATTCTTCTCCATTTTTTTATGTCATATTGAAAATACACATACACGTAAATTTCTTCCCCACGCTGCCAGTACAATTTGAAATATACAACTGCAAGCATGTATTTTCCATTGCACTCATTTCCATAAAGCACAGTGATGTAAGATTTTCATATGTATATTTTGCATTACTCAAGTCCAATTTATGTGGGTGATTTTTCACCTAATCCTTTTTTTTTTTTTACATCTTTATTGGAGTATAATTGCTTTATAATGTTGTGTTAGTTTCTGCTTTATAACAAAGTGAGTCAGCTATACATATACATATACATATATCCCCATATCCCTGCCCTCTTGAGCCTCCCTCCCACTCTCCCTATCCCACCCCGCTAGGTGGTCACAAAGCACTGAGCTGATCTCCTTGTGCTATGCTGCTGTTTCCCACTAGCCAACTGTTTTACATTCGGTAGCGTATATATGTCGATGCTACTCTCACTTCGCCCCAGCTTCTCCCTCCCCCCACCCCATGTCCTCAAGTCCATTCTATATGTCTACGTCTTTATTCCTGCCCTGCCACTTGGTTCATCAGTACCAGTTTTTTAAATTTAGATTCCATATATATGTGTTAGCATGCAGTATTTGTTTTTCTCTTTCTGACTTACTTCACTCTGTATGACAGACTCTAGGTCCATCCACCTCACTACAAATAACTCAATTTCATTTTTTTTCTGGCTGCGTAGTATTCCATTGTATATATGTGCCACATCCATGCCCTGGCTACTGTAAATAGTGCTGCAATGAACATTGTAGTACACGCCTCTTTTTGAATTATGGTTTTCTCAGGGTACATGCTCAGTAGTGGGATTGCTGGGTCATATGGTAGTTCTATTTTTAGCTTTTTAAGGAACCTCCATACTGTTCTCCACAGTGGCTGTATCAATTTACATTCCCACCAACAGTGCAGGAGGGTTCCCTTTTCTCCACACCCTCTCCAGCACTTATTGTTTCTAGATTTTTTGATGATGGCCATTCTGACTGGTGTGAGGTGATACCTCATTGTGGTTTTGACTTGCATTTCTCTAATAATTAGTGATGTTGAGCATCCTTTCATGTGTTTGTTGGCAATCTGTATATCTTCTTTGGAGAAATGTCTATTCAGGTCTTCTGCCCATTTTTGGATTGGGTTGTTTGTTTTTTTGATATTGAGCTGCATGAGCTGCTTGTGAATTGTGGAGATTAATCCTCTGTCAGTTGCTTTGTTTGCAAATATTTTCTCCCATTCTGAGGGTTGTCTTTTCATCTTGTTTATGTTTTCCTTTGCTGTGTAAAAGCTTTTAAGTTTCATTAGGTCCCATTTGTTTTTGTTTTTTTTTTTATTTCCATTACTTTAGGAGGTGGGTCAAAAAGGATCTTGCTGTTTTCACCTAATCTTGACACAGCAGATGGCAGTGTAGGTCCAGTTTCCTATACCATAATAACATGGACATGTTCATAGATGAAACTTATTTTAGCTAGAAAATTTGGTTTTAAATGGTTAATATAGAAAATGTAAAATTATAGAAAATTATGACTCTCTTCCTGGGGATTTAGAGACATATTTTCTAATTATATGAAACTCATTAAAAATCCTTCATTAATAAAGTAAAAGCTAATTCTTAAGCAGAAATAGGAATCATTGCCTCCAAAGAATCCTAAGCAACACTCATTCCCACAAGGATTTGAATGATTGTCTGAGCTAGTACTTCAGGTTTGACTTTGGCAAGTAAACCCCTTCATAAAACTATTTATGAATCTTCATGTTTTGTTACCATGGTACAGGATTACATTTTTGGCAAGAGTTTAAAAAAAATCAAACCCAAAGATATTTAAATTAAATCAATTTTTATTTAATAACTGCAGATATGAGATAATTGCAAGTACATTTCTTTGC
This sequence comes from Lipotes vexillifer, assembly GCF_000442215.2. NCBI lineage: Eukaryota > Metazoa > Chordata > Mammalia > Artiodactyla > Lipotidae > Lipotes > Lipotes vexillifer. Next base: position 672,994 of record NW_006778737.1, on the reverse strand, counting down.
ATTCCCCCCTCCCCCCCCCATCCCCCAGTTTTCCAGATTCTTTTGAATCTGCTGCTTCCCTTCCCTTAGCAAGAACTATAAGGGCAGGAGAGCGAGCTGGAGGAGAGTCCAAGCTCTAATTAAACAGAACAAGATTCAAATCGCTGCTTTGCTGCTGATTGCCCGTGTGATATAGTGGAAGTTCATTGGCCTCTCTGAGTCTCAGTTTCTTTCCCTGTAAAATGGAGGTAATAATAGAATTTAGCATTTAGGGTTATTGTGATAATATGTTCACAGTATTAGCACAGATGTCTGTTCTTGAGGATTGCCAGGCTCTACTCTCTACGTTACCCTCTTGTATATATTCTCTCTCTTTCTCCCCTTCTATAGGATGTGTAGAAACCCCCATCACGGACATCTTTCCTTCCCAGCCTTTGGAGTGATGTGTCTCCAATATGCTGCCCATCATTAGGCCCTGATTCTTTTCTTCCCTTCTTCTCATTCTCTCTTCCATTCGGAAACCCCACTTCTCTCATCTTGCTCGCCAGAGTTCTTCTTCATTTACTTCTAATTTCCAAAGAAAGTAGTGACAGACCTTGTTTGCTCCTTGCCTGCTGGGGACACAGCCATCTTCTCTTCAAGTCCTCCTACCTTTCCCCAGGAAAGGCTCAGGAGAACTGAGAATTCCTTGCTTCAGCTAGAAGATTCACCAGATGGGCTTTTCTCCCAACACCAGAAATATTTGATGAGGCGCCATGTTAGAAAGACGCTTGAAGGTGTTAAACCATTGTTTTCATGTTGTAGGAGAGATTTCTGTGATAATTTAACTTTGTTAAATTATTTTGATATTCAAAAATTTGATATTTTTGAGACCTTCATGGATTTTTCTAGAACACAGAATATATCAGAGCAAGAATTACCTAACTTTATTTCTATAGAGAATCACTGAATATGAACAAAAATTTTAATCATGACATTCTTCTTGAACACAGAACAAAACAACCAATTAATTAATTGTTTTACCAGTCATATGTTGAAATAAGCTCCAATTTATTTAATATTTACTATATATTAGGCATAGTAATAAGTACCTTAATAGCATTATCTCAGTTTATTCTTCTTTTTTAATTTTTAAAATTTATTTATTTTTTATTTTTTGCGGTACGCGGGCCTCTCACTGTCGTGGCCTCTCCCGTTGCGGAGCACAGGCTCCGGACGCGCAGGCTCAGCAGCCATGGCTCACAGGCCCAGCCGCTCCGTGGCATGTGGGATCTTCATGCACCGGGGCACGAACCCGTGTCCCCTGCATCGGCAGGTGGACTCTCAACCACTGCGCCACCAGGGAAGCCCCTACTATTCATTTTTTAAATTATTGACATATAACATTATATTAGTTTTGGGTGCACAACATAATGATTCTGTATATGTATTTATTGCAAAATGATCACCACAGAAAGTCTCATTAACATCTATCACCACACATAGAATTCTTTTTCTTGTGATGAGAACTTTTAAGATCTACTCTCTTAGCAACTTTCAAATATACAGTACAGTATAATTAACTATAGTCACCATGCTGTACGTTACATTTCCAGGACGTATTTATTTTATCACTGGAAGTTTGTACTTTTTGACCACTGTCACCCATTTTGCTCACTATCACTATTCTATGGTAATTAGTCAGTACATGGCAAATATTCCTGGTGATATTGGCCAGTTAAATTCTGAATAAAATCCACAGCTTCATCTTTTTAAAACTAGTTTTGGGGGACTTCCCTGGCAGTCCAGTGGTTAAGACTCCATGCTCCCACTGCAGAGGGCACAGGTTCGATCCCTGGTCGGAGAACTAAGATCCTACATACCTGCACGGTGCAGCCAAAAAACAAAAAGCGACTAGTTTTCAGTTGCTAAGGAACTTATCCATACGTGAATTTATTAGGCACCTATCATCTGAAATACATCCTTAATTTCTCTTCTTCCATTCCCACTCCCAAGAAATCGATCTACAAACCCTGCTGACTTTATCTCAAGTGGTCTGGTTCTCTTCCTCTTCTCTTCCCTCAGCCTATACTAATATCATCTCTGTTCCCTGTATAACAGCCTTCTAACTGGGCTCTCTTCTGATCTATAAATACGCTATACTCTTATATGTTTATTGCTGCCTCTTTCACCTCCACGTAAACTCCACAAGAGGAGCAGGACTCTGTCTTGGTCAAAGCTGTATCCCCAGGACATAAAACATGCCCGGCACATGGTGAAGAGCTCAGTAAATATTTATTGGTTGGAATTTAATACTGGGCATGCAAAGATGAAGAAAAGCACAGTCTGTACCCTCGTGGGGTGTACTATATGTTAGTGGAAACAGACACATAAACAGTACATAATGCAGTGTGATAAATGTTATAAAAGGGGCATACACAAGATTTAGTTCATAGTGGTCCAAAAAGGCAGGGGAGCAATTCTACTTGGAGGGGATGGGAAGATCTGGGGAAAGTTTACAGATGCTTAAAAAGATCTTCTAGGTTAAAGAAGAGTTCACTGGGTGGAAGAGAAGAAAGAGTATTCTAGGAAGAAGAAACAGTGTGTGCAAAGACAGGGCGGTAGGTATTGGTAAGTGCTGGTTAGTGGGTTGGAGAGGATAACTAGAAATAACTTGATACGGTTGGAGCCAATGGTACAATGTACAATGAGCAATGTACAGTGGTACAATGTACAATGGTACAGTTTGTACAAAACCAAATGTGCAATGGTCCATATGCGTGAATGGTAGGGGATGAAGGTAGAGGGATGGGAAGGGGCCTCATCGTGAAGACATGAAATATGCCATTCTAAGCTGTTCAAATTTTATTCTATAAATAATAGGGATATTGCAAAAGAGCTTGAAGCAGGGGAATAACAAGAGATGAATACTTTAGGAAAAAACTAAACTCTGGTGATGTGAGAAAATGGATTGCAAAAGTCTGAAATAACGTGATCCATTAAGATTCAGTTACAAGACTTCTTCTTCTGGTCAATATGGAATAACAGCCCTGGATTTATTCTCCTACCTGAACAATAACAACAAACTTTAGAAAGAGATCTCAGAACAGAGATCTGAAGAATGAATGAAGAGCGTGGCCAACAGTGTAAACAGCATGTGCAAAGGGTCTGTGACTGCAGGGAGCCTGTGTTATACCCTAGTAGCCGTTCATCCTGAAAATAGGACTTTTCTCTCAGCACTTGGCAAGTTTGACATAAGCACAGGTTTATAGATGACTCCACTTGTTCCTATTTGTGACCTCAGTACACTTCAATTAATGAAAAAAAAATTTCAGTGTAGGTTAATGAGGTCACCTACTTTTGTGAGGACACAAATGATTACGATTTTTTATATTTCAGTGATACATATCTAGAGGTTGAATATAAATTAAGTCAAATTTTATCAAGCTGTAGCTTTCTATGGTATGATAATAAGGATCATGTTACACAACTCACAATAAAAAACATAATTTAAAGCAAGTTTAAGAATTTTATTTTAGGACTTCCCTGGTGGTGCAGTGGTTAAGAGTCTGCCTGCCAATGTAGGGGACATGGGTTCGAGCCCTGGTCCAGGCAGATCCCACATGCCACGGAGCAACTAAGCCCATGCGCCACAACTCCTGAGCCTGCGCTCTAGAGCCCACGAGCCACAACTACTGAGCCCACATGCAACTACTGAAGCCTGCGGGCCAGAGCCCGTGCTCTGCAACAGGAGAAGCCCCTGCTCGCCGCAACCAGAGAAAGCCTGCACACAGCAATGAAGACCAAATGCAGCCAAAAATAAATAAATAAATTTATTTTTAAAAAAGAATTTTATTATAAAGGGGCTATTCTCTGTGGAGAATTATTATGTGAAATTTGCATAAACTGCAAGAGCCAAGATAGATGTTTTCATATCTGTGCATGTAGTCATTCATTAAATATGACACCTTAAAACATGTCTACTAAATAGAATTAAATGTTTACCACAGACATAATTATTTTGCTTGTGCTTAAAAAATTCTAGCAATACTATATTATTAACTGTAAGATAAAACAGTCGTGAAAACACAGATCAAATTCTGTAATTGTTCTTTTAGAGGCATTTGTCATGCAAAAAAACCTATTTCACATAAAAGTTGGTACACGTATTTTTAATATTAGAACAAAGTTTTAATATCACATGGGGCCTTAGTTATTTACTTATTTATTTATTTATTTTTGGCATGCGAGATCTTAGTTCCCTGACCAGGGATTGAACCCATGCCCCCTGCCTTAGAAGCGTGGAGTCTTAACCACTGGACTGCCAGGGAAGTCGTTATTTTTTTAATTTTTTTTTGCAGTACGCGGGCCTCTCACTGTTGTGGCCTCTCCCGTTGTGGAGCACAGGCTCCGGACGCACAGGCTCAGCGGCCATGGCTTACAGGCCTAGCCGCTCCGTGGCATGTGGGATCTTCCCAGACCGGGGCACGAACCCGTGTCCCCTGCATCGGCAGGCGGACTCTCAACCACTGCGCCACCAGGGAAGCCCCTTGGGCCTTATTTTTAAATTCATAGAATTTGGGGGAAACCTTTGAAAAATCATTTATCACCACCTTTCAGTTTTAGAACACTACCATTACTCCAAAAATTTAGCCCTAAAATTTATGTGTTTTTCTTTTGAAACAACTATAACCTGAAAGGAAGAGTAATTATATGTAAATGACTAGACTGTAAAATGTTAGCTGCTGATTAAGCAAGCCAATCTCCAGTTTCAAAAATAAATGACATCCAATCCACACTCTCTTCCCCACCCCCAGGCAACCACTGATCTACTTTTTGTATGGAGAAATTTTTGACCTAGTTAAATTCAACTGAACCAGAGAAAAATGTGGGAGAAATTGCAAATACGGTGGTTTAACATGTAGTCCATGGCACATAGTAGGCGCTCAATAAATGGGGTCCTTGGTATATACCATGTATAAATATCTGCTAGATGTACATATTGAAATTACTTTTAAATATTTCTTTCCTTCTTATACCAGTGCGCAAAGTACTATATCCTCAAGAGTTACAAAGGGGAGAAATATAGCCCGAGTCTATCCTTCTAGATGCTGTGTTCAAATCTTCTCAAATAACGTTTCCATTGTCAATGAGAGCTCTCTGTATCTGTTACCTCATCTACTGTTCCTTTCTGGAGGTATAAATACCACCAGCTAATAAAGAAGGAAAGCTTTGTGGTTATCTCTCTTCAAGTTTGCATGAGCCCATTTGATTTAATATTATTGCAATAGCAAACAAAAGTAGTTTCATTTCATTATACAAAAGTCTTTACTTCTCTTTTCTTCATAAATTTGTTTTTTTTCCCCTGAGTATAAGAATTTGATGCACTTCTTTTGAGGCTGATTGGATTGCCAATTCAAGAGTAAACATTTTATCATTATTTACACATAATTACTTTTTTTCAGGTTAGCGAGTTCTCAAAAAAGAAACAAATGTAAATTTTAGAATTTGTTATCTAATTGTGGTAAAGTACTAATTCTTAGAAGATGAGCTAATATGGAAGTTTCACAATTAACACGTGTTCAGGAATTCACTCTCTGCATCTTTTATAAGTTTAGCTACATATTCCAAAATGACAAGAGTATGAACTCGAGGACCCTACCGTTATTCACTATTTTCTTTTCAGAAATATCATCTGAAATGAATTAACTATGGAAATAGGAGAACCATAAATTGAACCTGAAATGTTCTCTATTTATAGACTTAAAAGAATTGGTGAGGTATAAGAATTTATCCAGGACACAAATTTACTACTTCATTTTAAAGCAATTAAAATAATTTAAAGGGGAATGATAATTTAACAATGAAAAATCTTCAGGGGAACCAAGCACTTAAAAAAATTATTTTATTTTATTAATTTATTATTTTAATTTTTATTTTTGACTGCGTTGGGTCTTTGTTGCTGCATGTGGGCTTTCTCTAGTTGCAGTGAGCAGGGCCTACTCTTCGTTGCGGTGCATGGCCTTCTCATTGCAGTGGCTTCTCTTGTTGCAGAGTATGGGCTCTAGGTGCACGGGCATCAGTAGTTGTGGCTCACGGGCTCTAGAGCGCAGGCGCAGTAGTTGTGGCACGTGGGCTTAGTTGTTCCGTGACATGTGGGATCTTCCTGGACCAAGGATCAAACCCGTGTACCCTGCACTGGAAGGCAGATTCTTAACCACTGTGCTACCAGGGAAGTCCCGGAACCTAGTACATTTTATGCTCAAACCCGAAGGAATTTCTTTAGCTTCTCCTTCTGTGGATGGAAGGAAGGAAGCATGCATGAGAGCAGAGAGTGAACAAGGGAGGAGCCTGATGACAACATTTGAGTCCTAGGAACCATCCATGTTTAAGCCATCTTGACTTCTATATTCTCAGATATTGAGCCAATAGATTCCCCTTGCACTTAAGCTACTTGGTTGGATTTCTGTTGCATGCAACCCAAACTCTCCTGACATATGTATCTCCTATTTTTCTTTTTTAAAAGAAGTTTATTATTGCAAAATTTTCAAGCACACAAAAGAACATATGTAAGGGATACAATAAATGAACACCAGGGAATTCACATAAGAAATAGAGCTTCATAAAGACCATTGGAGTCTCCCATGTGCTCCTTTCTGGGTTCATCCCTCTCCCAGCACCCAAGAAGGCCAACTATTTTGATTTTAGTTATTTATTTTATTTTTTTGCTTTTCATTATAGCTTTACCCATATGTATGTACCTATTATTGGGTGAATTGTGTTCCCCCCAAATCCCTATGTTGAAGTCCTAACCTCTAGTACTTCAGAATATGACTATATTTGGAGATAGTCCTTAAAGAGATAAAGCAAAGTCATTAGGGTGGGCCTTAGTCCAATATGACTGGTATCCCTATAAGAAGAGGAAATTTGGACACAACCATGTACAGAGGAAAGACCATGTGAAGACATAAGCAGAAGACAGCCACCTACAAGTCAAGGAGAGAGGCCTCAGAAGACATCAGTCCTACTCACACATTGATTTTAGACTTCTAGCCTCCCGAATTGTGAGACAATTAATGTCTATTGTTTAATCCACCCAGTCTGTGGTTTTTTGTTATGGCAGCCTGAGCAAACTAATATAGTGTTCTTAACAGTGTATTTGTTAGTTTGTTCTTCAACTTTGTATAAATGGATTCATATTCTAAGTAGTCTTCTGTGACTTGCTTTCTTCACTCAGTGTCATGTTTCTAAGGTTCATCCATGTTGATATGTGAACAGTAGTTCACTTTTTTATCGTTGTATAGAACTAAATTATTTGAATATGCCACATTAAAAAATTCATTTGGGCTTCCCTGGTGGCGCAGTGGTTGAGAGTCCACCTGCCAATGCAGGGGACATGGGTTCGTGCCCCGGTCTCGGAGGATCCCACATGCCGCGGAGCGGCTGGGCCCGTGAGCCATGGCCGCTGGGCCTGCGTGTCCGGAGCCTGTGCTCCGCAGCGGGAGAGGCCACAGCAGTGAGAGGCCTGCGTACTGCAAAAAAAAAAAAAATCACTTACCTATTAATGGACAAGTAGGTTGCTTACATGACTTTTTGTGTTTGTTAGTTTTTATTTATTCTCTCATAAGCAATGCTACTATAAATAATTTTATACCTATTTCTGGTCATGTGGACTCAACTTTACCAGACAGGGAAAAACTTTTAAAAATTGTTTCCAATTATACGTCTACTAGCATTTGCCCAGGCATTCCTGTTGTTCCAAATCCTTACCAATATTTGGTATTTCAGATGTGTTAACTTTTGCCAAGCTGGAAGATATATAATGGTGTCTTATTAGTTTTAATTCACATTTTCCTGATTACCCGTGAGGATGTTCATTTTTAATATATTTATTAATTATTTGTATATCCTCTTCTGTGAAAAGTCATTTATATTGTGTTCCTTTCTATACTAGATTGTGTATTCTCTTATTTGCTTGGTTTTATATGGGGATGTCTTTTTCTTAGACATTTTTATATATGCTCTGAATACTAATTCTTTGTGGCTTACATGCATTGCACGTATCAGCTCTCAGTTTGTGACCTATCTTTTCACTTTCTTTATGGTGTTTTTTAATAGAAATTCTCAATCTGAATGTACTAAAATAAGTAAATATTGTTCTTTAGTATTTGTATACGTAGTGTCTTAATTTAAGAAAAATTTCCCTACCCAAGAAAGTTCCCAAGTTGTATTTTTTTTTAATTTAAAGACTTTTTAAGAGCAGTTTTAGGTTTACAGCAAAATTGAAAGGAAGGATAGAGATTTCCGAGATATACTCTCTCCCCACACATGCATAGCCTCCCTCACTATTATTAACCTCCACTGAAATGGTACATTTGTTACAATTGATGAACCTACATTGACACACCGTAATCACCCAAAGCTCATAGTTTACATCAGGGTTCACTATTGGTGTTATACATTCTATGGGTTTAGTCAAATGTAACATGTAACCATTATTATAATATCATACAGAGTATTTTCACTGCCGTAAAAATCCTCTCTACTCCACCTATTCATTTCTCCTTGCCCCGCAAGTTGTGTTTTTCACATTCAAGTCTTTAATCCACCTGTAATTGATTTTGTGTGTGTGTGTGGTGTGAGTTTGAGATCCTTCGACTACTCTACAATGCCACTTTACTCACATACCAAGGTTCTGTATGTTTGGGGGCCTTTTTTTTTTTTTTTTTACCATCAGTATATTTGCTTATCCTGTGCTAATACTTCATTGTCTTAATGACTAAAGCTTTAAGTCTTGATTTCCAGTATGACAAGGCTTTTCAGTTTGATTTTCATCTTGGAAGGTCTTGTATATACTTAATATTAGCTTGTCAAGTTCCTTGATTAGAATTGCACTGAGTCTATAGGTCAGTTTAGAAAGAACTGAAATCTTTATGATACAGAGGCATCCTATCCATGAACAGGGCATATACCTTCATTTGAGTTATTTCTAAATGCCTTTCAAAAATTTTTTCAATTTTTAAAATAGAAGCCTTGGACATTTTTTCTCAGATTTATTTTAATAAATAATCTATCTTTATAGTTGCTTTTGCTTCTGTAAATAGTATCTTTTTAAAAACAATGGTGAATGTTTCATACTCATATCTGTTTATTAATCTTATAAGTTGTATCTTTATTAATTTTAGTAATTTGTAGATCCCTTCAGCTTTTCTATGTAAACAATTATATAGTTTTCTTTCTTTTTTAATTTTTATTTTATATTGGAATATAGTTGATTAACAATGTTACGTTAGTTTCAGGTGTACAGCAAAGTGATTCAGTTATATATTTAATATATTCGTGTAGCTATTCTTTTTCAAATTATTTTCCCATTTAGGTTATTATAGAATGTTGAGCAGAGTTCCCTGTGCTATATAGTAGGTCCTTGTTGGTTATCTATTTTAAATATAACAGTGTGTACATGTCAATCCCAAACTCCTAATCTACCCCTCCCCCCACTTCCCCCCTTATATCATTTTCAAATAAACACAGTTTGTTTTTTCCCTATTCAATCTCAATAACTTGTTTCTTTTTCATCTCTTACTCTTCTGGTTAGGAGCTCTGGTATAATGCTTAGTAGGAGTGGTGATTGTGGGTAGACTTGTCTTGCTGTTGTTTGTAACAAGAATGTTTAAGATTTTTGCCATTATGAAGGGTATTTTGTAATTATCCTTTTGCAGATTAAGGAAGCTCACTTTCATTCTGAGGTTGATGAGAATTTTTGCTGTGTGTGTTACATTTTATCAAACACTTTTTCTGAACCTATTGAGTTGATTATATGATTTTTTTCCTCCTTTAATCTATAAATGTCATTAAGTACACCAACACATTTTTCTTATGTTAGACCAATCTTACATTCTTGGATAAACCCAACTTGGTCATGATGATAGTGTATAATTTAGTTTATTTTGATAAAAAAATAAACAGTATTTTGTTCAGGATTCTTGTTTTAGTATACATGAGTGTAGTAGGCCTGGGACTTCCTGTTCTTATATATTCCTTATTTTACTTTGATACCAAGGTTATATTAAGCTTATACAAGACGTGGGACCCATTCTTCATTTTTTAATTCTCTGGAAGAGTTTGTGTAGGATTGGAATTATTTAACTTTAATTAAGTAATTATTAATTATTTATTAGTTAATTATTTAACTTTAATATATGTATCTTTATCTTACCTATAACCTTCAAAGTTAGGTGTGGAAACAGAGACACATGGGGACCGACATTTGCAAAGCGGAATAATAAATCAGAATTGAAATAATTAGTGTTAACAACTCAGCCTTACTACAGTACTCACAACACGTAATCAACAGGAGAGAAAAGAGAAAGTAATTATGAATTGCGAGAATCTTCTCTAAGCCTAATGCTTCCTTGGTGAGCATTTGTGTAGACAGGAAAGACAAAAATGAAAAGCCTTAAAGTTCCATTGAACGAAAGTGAATCCTAATTTACAGAAGACAAATTGAAGCTGATTGGCACCTTTCTCCAGATACACATTTAGTTCTTCTCTTTTGCCATCAGATAGTACAGATTGATGTGTCCTGTCTTTACTTAGAATGTTGTGTTGCCATAGACACTGGCCCAATTCTCAAATCCCCTTCATTTCACACATTTCCTTCACAAAAAGAGTGCTGATTGAGTTCAAACAAATTTATTCCCCCAAAAAAGCATACATAGAAAGGAAACAAAATTAGAATCTGACTGAGTTTCTTCCCTTCCTAAAACCACAGCTCCAGATTCTTTTCTTAGTTAATGGAAAGAGCAGCTTGCTTAATGGCATATACATATACATTTTGCTACTCTTTCTAAATTCATTCAGTAATTCTTGAAATAAAACTAAGCTGCAAAAGTAAAGGCCACATAAAAATTAATTGAGAAGTTTTCTGTCACAATTTTGTTATGTAATTGCACCACTCTTCATTTGTTGAACTGGATGGCATTAGTAATTGTTTCACCTTGTATTAATGTTGCATTTCATAGATTAGAACTACTATTGTTATATATTATTTCTATGTCTTCCCAATACTATCTAGTGATATAGACCAGATAGGTATCATTCCTATTTTACAAACGGTGAATAACGCTCTGAATAGTCATGTATTTCCCAACAGGATTAAGTCTGTAGGTCACCTAATTTTCACCTAGTTAAATCTACAAGGCACCATGTACTCAAAAAAGGGCATTAAAATTACTGAGAACCTGATTAAGATTACTCCATTGATAACTAGGCCTTACTAGAAAAAGGAAAATATTACACCTTTGGAAAGCAAAAGCATCTTTATGCTATTTAATTTTTTTTTTCCCCTCTTGGCTACAGGAGCAAGATGGGAATAACATCATGAAACTGCCTATCTTTGCCAGTGGTGAGGTTGAGTCTACTTTAATGTTGCACTATTATTTGAAACTTTTATAATCTGTTGTATAGTATAGTTTTGATACTGCCTGTTACAGGCTGAATTGTGTTTCTCCCAAATTCATATGTTGAAGCTCTAACGTCTAATACCTCTGAATACGACTATATTTGGAGAAAGAGCCTTTAGTGAGGTGAACAAGTTAAAATGAGGCTGTTAGGGTGGGTCCTAAGCCAGTGTGACTGATGTCCTTATAAGAAGAGAAAATTTGGACACACAGAAACATTAGGGATGTGCGGGCACAGAGAAAAGACCATACGAGGGCACAGCAAGAAGGCACCATCTGCAAGCCAGGGAGAGAAGCCTCAGGGGAAACCAAGTGCTGACACCTTGAGTTTGGACTTCCAGCCTCCAGAACTGTGAGAAAATTAATTTCTGTTGTTTAGGTCACCCAGCTTGTGGTATTCTCTTATGGCAGCCCTAGCAAACTATTACATTGGCCTAAAAACCTTGGCTTTGAGGAGGAGGAAGGATCAGTCATCAATGAGAAGCATCCTTAGGCTCCTTCAGTTACTCAGGTCACAAACTGGGACTTTCAAAAGGAGTCTCCCCATAAACTAAAAAACAAAGATTGGCATTTAACTATAAATACTCCAAGAATCATTTTACGAATAGCATCCTCTATTTTGGAAAAATGGCTCCAAATAACTGCTCATTACCAAACACTTGACTGAACCACATTGTGTAAAAGCATGGCAAGGATTCAGCAGCATTTCAAGTTAACAATGAGTTATAAATAGCTCTATATTATTTTTCTGGGTGTTTCTCCTGAAGGAGTTATTTAATTTGGAGTTAATTTTTGTATTCAAATAAATGTTTAATAAAGTATTTTTTTGAAATAGCACATTCACAGGAAAAATATATTTTAGGTGCTATCTATTTAAAAAAATAATTTATTGAGGTGAAATTCACATAATATAAAATTAACCAGATTAAGTGAACAATTCAGTGGCATTAATTACACTCACAGTGTTGTGCAACCAGCATCTCTATCTACTTACAAGACACTTCTAGTAAAACTCTATAACCATTAAGGAATTTCTCCCCAGCACCATCTTTCCCCAGTCCCTGACAACAACCAGTCTGTATTCTGTCTCTATGGAGTTATCTATATTGGATATTTCATATAAAAGGAATCATACAGTATTTGTCTTTTTGTGTCTGGCTTCTTTCACTTAGCATAATGTTCTCAACGTTCATCCATGTTGCAGCATGTGTCAGTACTTCATTCCTTTTTATGGCTGAATAATATTCCATTGTATATACCAAATTTGGTTTATCCATTCATTTGTTGATAGGCATTTGGACTGTTTTCACCATTTGGCTATTGTAAATAGTGCTGCTAAAAACGTGTACAGGGCTTCCCTGGTGGTGCAGTGGTTGGGAGTCCACCTGCCAATGCAGGGGACATGGGTTTGAGCCCTGGTCCAGGAAGATCCCACATGCCGCGGATCAACTAAGCCTGTGCACCACAACTACTGAGCCTGCTCTCTGGAGCCCGTGAGCCACAACTACTGAGCCTGCAAGCCACAACTACTGAGCCCATGTGCCACAACTACTGAAGCCCGTGCGCCTAGAGCCCATGCTCCGCAACAAGAGAGGCACCGCAGTGAGAGACCTGAGCACCTCAACAGAGTAGCCCCGCTCGCCACAACTGGAGGGGGCCTGTGCACATCAATGAAGACCCAACACAGCCAAAAATAAATAAATGTATAACAACAAACAAACAAAAAACACGTGTACATGTACTTGCTTGAATGGCTCTTTTCAATTCTTACCTAGGAGTGAAATTGCTCGGTCAAATGGCATTCTGTGTTTAACTTTTTGAGGAACCACTAAACTGTTTTACACAAATCATTTTATGAATAGCATTCTCTATTTTGGAAAAATGGCTCCAAATAACTGCTCATTACCAAACACTTGACTGCACCATTTTACATTTCCACCAGCAATGCATGAATGTTCCAATTTCTCTATATCTTCCACAACCAAACCTTGTTACTTTCCATTTAAAAAAAATTATAGCCAACCAAATGCAAATTATGGTTTAGATTTGCATTTCTCTAATGACTACTGATATTGAGTATCTTTTCATATGCTTATTGGTCATTTGTATGCCTTCTTTGGAGAAATGTCTGTTCAAATCCTTTGCCCACTTTAAAATTGGGTTGCTTATCTATTTGTTTTAGAGCTTGCAAGAGTTCTTTATATATTCTTGATATTAAACCTTTATTAGACATGATTTTCAAATATTTTATCCTATTCTATAGGTTGTCTTCTCACTTTTTAAATATGTAATGTTCTTTGATGCACAGGTGGGATAGCTGACTTGGGATGCAGTTTCCAATTTTGGTTTTTATGGAAGTCATAAGACAGGATGATAGTGGTATCCATATCAGAGGTGTGGGAAATATTTTTGGATGTTGCCACTTATATACATCATTGGGCTTTTATAAAAACTTAAAGAAGCAAAATGAAAGGAGTGATTTTGGCCCACTTTTTAAAGATTTATACCAACTCACCTTTTCCTAAGTTGACTAAGGGCTCTAGTCACCTTTTGTAAGCTCTAAGAGCTGCCTCTTAGAGCCATTTGGAGCTGGCATTTGGTATTCATTCCTCCAACAGATATTTATCAAGCACTACAGACTGTTAGGGTCTCAGTGGTGGACACGAGAGGCTTGGTGCCTGCTCTGGAGAAACTGACAGTCTTGTGGGAGGTCAGCCAATTAAACAATCATGTTGTTGACTATAAAGTGTAATAAGAACCTCAACAGTGGAATCACATGCCACAAACCCCCTACTCCACTAGAGGAGGCATTTTGCTTACCATTGAGTTCAAACCCTCTACTTTACAGGTGTGGAAACTGAGTGCAGAGAAGGGAAGTGACTCACCTTTTGTTAGTAACTAAACCAGGTTTAAAACTCTTATTTTTTCTTATTTCTCAATTAAAAAAAATTCTGCTATGCTATCATTTTTAGCTGGAAAACCTGACCTTTGCTTTTAATTTCTTTTTTTACTCACATTTTGATTGTTCAAAAACCAGGGAATAGTATTGGCAATTGTGTAGGCTATTTACCATGTGCGCTGGTCTTCCCATAGCACTCTCAAGGCAGCCAGCCCTCACTGGTTTGATCTGTGGGTAGGACTCGCTTACATCTGAGCCAGTTCCTGGGATGAAGTCTGTAATGGTTGAATGATGCACAAATGCTTCCAGCAGGCACTGGGTGACTTCAACCCCACTCCTTTCTTCTCAGACCAATCTTAAACCTGACACCCTCAGATTCACTTATAAACTCAGCCTCTCTCTAAACCACAACAGCATTTAAAGCCTGGCAAATCTTTACTGCTTAACTGTTGGTTATGTGATAACATAAAGAAAACCATATTTTAGTTTTCATCATGCACTGGGTCTAGACCACATAGCAACTGATAGTCCCTTGGATTTTTATTTCATGTGACATGAGCAGGGCAAGCAGAGACATGACTCGTTTTACATGTTAAAAAATATGGACAGCCACCAGCAAATCAGGGCTTGAGGGATCTCAAAAGATCTTCCTCGGAGGTCATCAAACAAACTGATCATCTTCCTTTCACATCTCTTATTATTCCTTTTCCTCCGTCTCAGATTTCTTCTCCTAGTAGCTCCAAGCTCTCCAGGGTTGGTTCTGAGGGCTCTCACATTCATGTGTGGAATTCAGGTGTGCCCCTTGGAGGCCTGAGGACACCCAAGCCACTGCTCAGGATGCTCTTTGCTCCAGAAGTTGCTGCTCCTTTCAGAACCAGAGGCCTGGCATCATCTTCTAATGAAAGATGTGCAGTTGAAAAGATACAACCAAATGGCCACATGCGCTTGCTCTTTATGACACTCTTACTCATGCTTCTGCCACCAAACCAAAATTTGGTATATCTATCTGCAGTTGGAAGAGATATGGCTTGAGCTGAGCTCCTGGCCCTATTGGCTTTTGTTGTTGTTGCAGCTGCTGCTCCTGCAGACCCCAACCTAGGCCTCAAAGGCTCCTAAAGGGAGGTCATGCTTTCCCTCTGATTTACATTTAGGGAGGAGTGCTCTTTGCTGGATTGTTGGGTCCCAGGGTTATAGCTTTCTAGATCCTCTCGTACTGCTAATCCACCACAAGGAAAGATGAATGCATGGGGCAGGTTCTGGTTTTGGCTGCATTTTGGACCTATATTGAAGACTTCCTTCCACCTAATTCCTGGTGCAGAGGTCAGCACACATGTCTCTTCCCATCTTCATTATATTTCCTCCTTAGGATCTCGTTGTCCCATATTCTCATCCTTGTTGCTTTGATCAGGACCATCCCTGAGCTGGGCCAGGATAAAAAAGTGGACTGAACTTGGATCCTGGAGGGAAGGATGATCAGATTTGGTTTAAAATTGTCCTGTCTTTGTTGTACCACTGAGCCAGCAAGTACTCAGTGCAAAGAACACACATGTAGGACCCAGTGAGTGGACATAGCTTCCCAATGCCTCCTTCATCTCATAGAGATTCCCCCTTAAAAGTTAAGATCTAAGCATTTTGCATGGAGTGAGAAGTCTGCATTGGGAAGAACCCTAATCTTTGAGTTCACTATCTTTTATCACTTGGCTCAGAGTGGGGCCATTTCAGCTCTGAAATGTTCACTCTTACCATGTAAGGAAATTCCTCTATATCAGTTACATATGTACCTGATCTATTTCTTATTGTGCCATTGGGCCCACAGTAGGTCTAACCATGCCCTATTTTAACCCTAGGCTACCAGGTAAGTTTCAACAACTCTTAACTCAGAGGAGTAGGGGGCTTAGTTCCAGCCTGAGCAGGATTTTCTGGTTGCAAGCAACAAAGCAAGCAATTCTGGCTAATCTAAGCAAAATATAAAACAAAAACAAACTAGGATTTAATGGAAAGGTAGATAGTTTGAAAGACAGATATCTAGACAGGTCCTGGAATCTCGGGATCAGGAACAAGTGAATGTGAGGGGGTGCTATTGGAATGATTACACTTCAACTTTTTTCTGTCCTGTGTTTTTCAGTTCATGATTCAGATTCTAAATAGATCATCTAATTGGTCATGTTTGAGTCACAACTGTGTCTGGGCTAGGTGGGGCTGTAATTGACACTCTACTGAGACTGCTTTCAATGGGTTCTGCAAATTCAAAGGAAAGTTGGGGTGTTGTTACCTAACAGAGCAAGAATGCTCACCAGGCAAGACACCAGATATCCACATGGTCCCTTTCTTCCCAGGTGGCTATGAGTGCAAAGGGATGAGCAGGCCTGGAAGTTAGGTACAGTTCCCTCCTCAGCAGCTTTTGCTCTAAGAATCAGTGTGTTGGGAGAGGGGTAGCCAGAATCCATCTGCCTTTACGGCTGGAGCCCAAGGTTTGGTCAAAATATGCTGTTCCATCATGTTCTTCTAGATTAGACTACATTTGTAAACTCAGTCTTTATCTATCGTAGGTCTGAAATGTAAAACTAATATGTTGGCATTTATTTTCAGGGTAATAGCACCCTTCAGAGCTGCAGGTAAGTTTTTTTTTTCCACCAGATTGAAGCACTAGAGTATGTCAGAAAGAAAACTTCCTAGGCTCAGGAATGTCCAGAGAAATGGTTATGCACACAATGTATTAGAGATAGCACTGGAGCAATGCAATTTTAAATCAGATACAAAGGTAAAATGGACATGATAAATACGGAAACTAGAATCTATTCATTATAATTCCCTAGTCTCAAGATCAGTTTTCTGCTTATTCACTTGTTCATTCCCTAACTAGTCATCAAGTGTCTACTCTGTGCTGGGTGCTGGGGATGGGGACAATCCCTGCCCTCGCGGAGTTTGCACTCTAAGGGGGACCACATTCTAGTGCTATGTTAATTTAGAAGAAAACTTATAGTTTGAGGATTCAAATATTTCAAACATTCAAGGCATAAAACTATGCCAGAATTCACCGGAGAGTCCAAAAGAAGAATTCACATTTCACATTAGGGAATTAACATATAGTATTTATTTCTCTAACCTCATCCTACATTTAACATATTTGCCCATTTCTCCTAATTTCATTTTTCTCTCTTTAAAATAAAATGGAGAAATTAGAGAAGGATTCTCC
Source organism: Lipotes vexillifer (assembly GCF_000442215.2). Lineage (NCBI taxonomy): Eukaryota > Metazoa > Chordata > Mammalia > Artiodactyla > Lipotidae > Lipotes > Lipotes vexillifer. The sequence continues at coordinate 655,482 of NW_006778737.1, read as the reverse complement.
GAACATTTGGATATGGGTCTGTTGCCCTCAATTTGTGATGCATAATTCTTTCAAAGAATGACTTTGTGCCCTCCATGAAACAAAGCAGATTTTCCCAGTATTTGACAGACCATATTTGTGTTTATGGTTGTGTTTTGTTTTTTCTGGAGATATATTAAATTGGCTGTTTGCTCCATGGGGTTCAAAAAGAAGCATCAGGAAGCTTTTGGAGCTATTTGGAGCAGTATCTATAACAAGCAAGACTAGAGATTTGTAAGCCTCCTTCTCCCTTGGTCCCTTACTGAACTGCCCACAGCTGGGACTGCTGCCCGTGGAGCACAACTCTGGGAGGACAGAGATTCCCTCTAATGCCGTCTTGTTGGCATCCCCATCACTGAGCACCAGCGGGCAGAGTTGACACTCGGTAAATATTTGTTATATGAATGAGTAAACACAAAAAAGATTCTTAGAGAAAGAGAAGAGAAATTTTAATCCCTCTAGACTTCTAATCAGATTATTTTTACAGCTCCTTTGATTGGTTGATTCAAAATTGCACTTGATATACCAGAGACCTAAGGCCCAATAAAAGAAGACAAGTAACACCAGGTGCTTCTGTGATTATATTTAAAGTCAAAATCAATGCTTATTTGGCCAGTGCTCTGACTTAATTACAAATTCTTCTTTATTATGAGTTATATTTTGACTTAGATAAGACAGTTTGAATTCCAGATGTGTATACTTGGAAGTTACTATTTTGGGATAATTTTTTGGTATTTCAAACATTTTATTAAGTAACAAAAGTTTCTGCATGTAATAAACTTAAGGAAGCTTTTCTTATATTGGTGATGGCAAATGAATTTCATCTCACTTGCCAATTTAAATTGACTGGTTTGCCTGGAGTGGCAGATGGAGAGGATTCTGAGGCCAACCCTGAATCCTGTAGAGAAGCTACCACACGTAATAGATTATCAGTGTCTTCCTTGGCTGGTAGAGGCAGGGGATAGCACATATACTACATAATTATCCTCCTTGTTCTATAAACTATAATGCAAGATAAGAAGTACTTCTTCTGTGACTAGAGACTGAACGCAGCCAACGTCTGCAAGCCAGGGGAGTGATCAGTTAATACATCAGCATAGTTCCATCCTGAAGGAGCATCATTTGTTACCTTAATGGCAAACGGTCTGAAATGAAATTATTGAGGGAGTCTGGTTCCTTAATAGAAAGATGAAGACCTAAATGAACACAAAGTTGTGAAGTCTGAGGAGTCTGCTGA